>NC_141905.1:85785000-86085000 GCF_057802395.1 Ceratotherium simum simum
GGGTACCTATTGAATGTCCGAGCACTGTGTTTTATTTCAGGGGGGCCCTGAAACAAACACTTTTTGTGCTATGGATTAAATATGTGATATATAGCATGATTCTTGCCTGGTAGTTGTACGTACACATGGGATGGCAATTTCCACTCTTAAGCAGATGAGATTACTTAGACCAGGCACAAGTCAAGTTAAATTTTTTTTCCTCATCAAATTATCAAGTCAGTATACAAACCTGTGAGCCTCATGTAGCCCAGCCCTCACCAGCAGCTCAATCTGAATACCTTTGAAATTAAGAGAAAAAAAAATCCCATTTCATGAGAACTTGACTTAAAAATAAGCTTTGTTCATTTCAACAGGGCTATGTTTCTCATTTCACTGTCCATTTCTCTTAAACAGGCATTTTTATGCACTGGTCCTTATGGCTGCACGTAGTAGCCTCCTGACCACTGGAAAGTGGGGTCAGAGAGAGTGGACATCTCCACCACTCCTGGAGGGATCAATACAAGAGTGGGAGCAAAGGAGGAGAAAATGGGAAGGGATGTGTTTCAGGCGGAGACTGGGCTGTAATCTGACTGATGGAGGAACATAGAGGTGGAAGAAATGTTGGCGGAGGGCCTCCTGTGTGTGGGGTGTGGTCTGTCACCTGAGAGGGAGAGAAGGCAGCGTGGGGGTGACCTGGCCTCTCTTCCACAGGACGTGGTCTTGGACAAGCCCTGGAGCCTCTCTGAGCTCAGAAAGCATCTTCCTTCTGCTCCTCTCGGCAGGGTGGTGACGACCAGCCAAAGGAGGCAGAGGAAAGCACTGAGAAAATCCCACTGGTCTAAGCCGAGGTGGGATTTGAGACGAAGATAAATCCAGGCGGATTGTCCTGAAAACCATGCGTGTCCGTCAAGCAGGACGGTGTGTGCAGGTTGCTTTCCTGCTTTTCTTTCCACTCAGGCCCTAATTTCCCGGCCTTCTCTGAAGTTTCCATGAGGGCATGCTTCTTCTATAGAAGTCTATAAGTTAGAGAACAACCAAAGTGCTTTTTTGATCCATGCAACGGTATTAAATTGAATTGTTTAATAAAATGCGGCACAGAGAGGGCTGTGACATAAATGAAAAGCAGAGTGGAGAGAGGAAAACATTTCAAGTGTGACTCCAGAGGCGAGGTGGGGGTCTGGATGGTAACCTTGGAGTGACTGTCAGAAGGGAGTCCGTCTACACTGCCTCACCGCCCTGTGTGCAGGTGAGCTGGAGTGTGCTGGCTCGCTCCGTCCCCTTAAAGACCAAATGCTGGTGCACCCTTACAAAAGTCACATTTGCTTTTGGAGTTGAAGTTTTAGAGCAAGACTGGCCACCAAGCACAACTTCCTATACTGAGCCCAACTTTCTATGCCAATGTCCACTTCCATTTAGAGAGGGATACCGGCACAGCCTGTGGCCCAAATTCACACCGACATTGATTTCCAGGTTGCAAGGAATCCTCAGTTCGCAGTCTCATTGCTGCCTGATGCTTCTAATCTCTGACACCCTGCCAGCTCAGGAAAGATTTCATAATTAAAAATGTAAAAATGTTAATTACCTGAAGATACTTCCTGATGGGTAGCACTGATCAGGAGGGAAATTGATGGTATTAAAACAGGGAAAATTGTTAGATTAAGCAATATTCATGGGAAATGTATTTCAGATGAGCGCTGTGTGTGGTCATGCGTGTTTGGTGCTGTTTTCTACGTTACATTGTGTCGATACGATAGAACGCACTGAACTAAGAGAAGTGGATGAAACAAGTTGGTCAGAAAGAAGGATATGTCTCCCCAGTCAGCGAAATACTTGGAGACACAGGAAGGGTGCAGGGAGGAGAAGGAGGAAGAGATTATACAGCTTCAATGTTCTGTGGCCACGGAAGAGAGAGGTTAAGGGTGGAATTTGGGCAGGAGGTTCTGCTGAGGATCTGGGCTGGGGTCGTGTGGGGGACGGGTTGAGTTGTGCCCAAGAGGAGTGTGTGAGCGTCTGTGCCTGAGAGAGCCTTGGGTCCCAGTTAGGGGGATGTTTCTCCAGCTGGTGTGGACTGAGCGCCTCAGAGGTGCACCGCCTGCCCTGTCGGGTGCCCTGGCTGCCTGGCAGACTTCAGCAAAGGGCCAGAGAGTAAATAATTTAGGCTTTTGCAGGGCCATACCCTCTGTCACACTGCTCGGCTCTGCCGTGGTAGCTCGAAAGCAGCCACACAATTCACACACAAACGGGCATGGCTGTGTTCTAGTGAAATTTATTTACAGACACTGAAGTTTGGATTTCATACAGGTTTTAAGTGCAGTGAAATATCTTCTTATTTTTTTCCATCATTTAAAAATGCAAAATCCATCCTTAGCTGGTGGCCTGATCTGGCCAGCACATACTGTATGGGAATATCTTACAATGTTCATTGGCAAATATCCTGCTTGATCAGTTTCACGTATTTTTAACTCTAGGAATTGAGCTTTCTGTATTATTTTGACAAAACCTCGGCATTAATGAGAAGGTAAGAATTGAGAGGTCTTAGTGGGTCATAGGTGATAATTCAAGTTGATTGATAATTCAAGTCTTTTCTGAAATTCTGACATATTCTCTGATTGATACTATGCACTGTTTAGACAAGAGCTTATCTGGACATTCATTCATTGATTGACTCATGTATTCATTCCTTGAATAAATATTAGTCAAATGTCTCACTGTATATCGGACACTATTAGGCCCTTGGAGACAGAGGTGTAAGAATGCTAGGCAAAGCCCCTCCATCGTGGAGTTTACAGCCTAAAGAGGCAGCCTGACGTTTAACAAATACATACACAGTTGCCTTTGTCATTATGAGTTTGTCAGCTGTGACTACAGCAGTGCCTAACCTATGTCCCTTGGACATTTCATGGTGCCCAGCTTCCAGCTATGGTATCCGCCTCTTTCTGTCTGACGACTCTTCCCTCCAGGCCTTCTTGCCCGCCTGTGGGAAGCCCTACCGGCCGTTGCAGGCATGGCAGACCTGAAGTGCCTAAGAATCAATGCTCCCACCCCATCTCGACCAAGGACTCAGGAGCTGATGGATAAATACCCCAGCTCCCTAGCCCCTTGAGGGAAAATACTGAGGTGTCTGTTTCTCTTTTGCACCGTTTCCTAGAGTCTCCCTTGGGGTTAGTCTCTCATCATGTATACTGGTCGCTGGCTTGACAACAGACAGGCATGCTGACATGTGTCACATGTAGGCATGTGACAGCTTGTGATTAGTCTGTTGGATCAGGGACGCAATATACACTGAGCTAGCCAGGCAAAGAGGGAGTCTGGGGTGTGCATGTGAGTCTAGGGGACCCCGAGTAGCTAGAAAGGAGCTGGGGTGTCTGACCACCCACCATGCTCAGGCACTGTGCCAAGTGAGGGGGAGACTGAGACCACTGCTCTCAGGAAGCTCGAGGTCAGTTGTGGTCAGATTCCTAAAGGAATAATTGCTGGAATGTGTCTAGATCTTTTTATCCTCATATTATCTTCTGATTTTCTCCTTTTGCCCTAACAATAACCTCATGAGGGTTGGGAGGGGAAATATTCTATATATGTAGAGAGTGAGTTGCAGAAAAATTGAAGGTACACAAAGCCATTGGGCCTCTTGGCTCTTAGATCTCTGGTGTTTCTCCCTCTGTGATGCTGTTGGTGGTGCCCAAGAAGGAAAAACCCATCTTCTGCAAAACCAGGGATCCCTGTCTACCATGCAAAAAAATTCAGAACACTCAGAAGTATGCAAGGGTCCAAATCATCTGGAATCCTCTCACCCATTGGTACACAGTGTGCAGTCTTCTGTACTTTTTCTACACAGACACACACGGTAGCAAATATATGTGTGCTTTACAAAAATGAAATCCAAGAAGATGTTACTCTCTTTGACTAGCATATTGACTGGCATATTATGAAATAATTTCTATATGAATAACTAGACATCTACATAACCATTTCGGATGGTTGTACTGTATTCCATGACATGGATCTTGGGCTGTATTTATAATCATTTTTCACTATCATAAACAGGGCTGCAATGAATATCCACGTATGTTAAGTTGGGTCCACACATCCAGCAATTCCCATAGACTCAGAGCCTACTCAAAGGCTATGTCCAAATTAATTGGTTCTCTAGTTCCTTCTCCTCCACCAGCTGTGTTCACAAGTGCTTCTTTCCCCATCTTATCAGTTCAAGATAGCATACATTTCTTTGGTTATTAATAATATGTAATAACAGCTGACACTATTTCAGTGCCCTCAGTGTTGCTTGCCAAGCTCTGAGTTTGATGATTTTCGTGCATTTACTCATTTAGTTCCCTGTGGTCAGCAGAATAGTGCCTTCCTGAAGATGTCCACATCCTAATTCCCGAAAACTGTGAATATGTTAGCGTAAGTAGTAAAAGAGACTTTGCAGATGTGATTAAGTTAATGATTTTGAGAAAGAAAGATCACCCTGGATCATCTGGTTGGGCCCAATGTAATCACAGGGGTCCTGAAAAGATGGAAGAGGGAAGCAGGAAGTTAGAATCAGAGAGAGATTGGAAGATGCTCTGCTGCTGGCTTTGATGAGGGAGGCAGGACCAAGGATTGCAGGCACCTCTAGAAGCTGGAAAAGACAAGGAAACAGATTCTCTCCCAAAGCCTCCAGAAGGAATGCTGACCTGCTGATTCCTTGATTTGAACCCCGTGAGACTGATTTTGGACTTCTGACCTCCAGGACTGTAAGATAACAAATCTGGGTTGTTGTAAGCCACTAAGTTTGTGGTAACTTGTTACGGCAGCCGCAGGAAACTACTACATTCACACATGACCCCCTAGTGAAAATTCTGCTTTGGTCCCCATTTTATAGAATAAACTGAGGTTTGCTTAGCTCAGTTAAGTAAAGGGCTAAATTAGGATAACGAGATTCTTTGTAACTTGCAGCATGTCTAACAAAAGGCAAAGCACCCTTGGGGCCCAGGTGTGTTTTTCTGAAATCTATTACCAAATAGACTTTAGTCTGTTTCTGCTACTAGTCTGAGGCCAAAAAATGTCATCTCATCATTCAAATTTGCATTTCTTCAATTTTATCTTCTCATATTGATTGGCCATTTGGTTAATTTTCTACTCACACCCATCCTTATTGATTTGTTGGAGATTTTATGTTTGGAGCATAAAACCAGTGCCTGTCAGGCATGTTCTGAATATACATATCTATATTTTTGTCTTTTATCTTTGTTTAAAGTGTATTTTTCTATATTAAAGTTTTTTTATTTCTTAATTTTTTATAGCAAATTCCACCCATCTTTTCCTTTATGGTTTCTGTCTTGGTGTTACGCTTAAAAAAGACATTTTCCACTCCAAGATTATAAAAATATTTACTTATGTTTTCTTTTAATAACTTGAGGATTTATTTTTTATATTTAATTTTTACTCCTGTGGAATTTATTTTGGGGTAGAGTAGTAGCTAGGGAGAATCTAAATTAATTTTTTCCTCTTCCTTTTCCGAATTTCCATAAGTTCTTGGATCCATGTCTGCATTCTCTGTACTGTGAGCCCTTGCTCTGTCTTTCCCCACACCAGCACTCACAGCCTTAACTGCGGTCACCGGGTCAGATCCTCCACTATGGAGTAAGGCCAGGGTCAAGCTTGGAGGAGTCTCATGTGCTATTACTATCATCTTATTTTATATTTCCAGTTTATGAATAGCTTACATTTATGTATTGTGCTTTGGTGTTTCATTTAATATATATTTTGTCTTATTTTTTCTTGTCCTGTTTTTGTTTTTTGCCATAACAATCAGATTTCCTTTGTTAATTAAAAAAATTCTTATGATAATTTAGAAGCTGTACATATTCATTTTCTAGGCAGCTAGTGGCTACATTCACTCCATTTTTTCCTTTTTACAAAATTAAAATAGTGTTATTGGTTTGATCATTTAATCATTATGAAAATGATACATGACTATTAAAACAATCAGCAGTATCTAAAAATGTAAAGAAGTGAGAGTCACTCATCATCGTGTCATCTAGAGAGGACTGTTGTTAGAAGCTTGTGGTGTCATTTACAGACTGGATGTCTCTCTAGGTAACTCTCTCCATTCATACTGTTTAGTAGTGTTTTTTATTTGTTTAATAAATATCCCAGATGTCTTTGCATGCAAATAAAACTATCTCTGCATCCTTGAACACGACGTAATATTCTGCTGTATGTACTTCTTCATCTGTACTCCTCTTGTTGAATGCTGAGCCTGGTTCCACCTTCTGCTATTATAAACGATACTACAACGTGCATCTGGTATTTTCTCCGGAAGCATCTTTGCTGGAAGCACTTTCCCCGGAAGTAGTTTCGCTGCAAACATTTTTGCACAACTAATTGGCTGCAAAAGCACTTTTGCTATAAAAGGTAAAATAACTGGTTTATTGACAAATAGTTTTCATTTGGTTACAAATATTCATCCTAGTATTTGAATGAAACTGGTCCTTCTCTTAAAGAAGACATTTTAGCGAAAAAAATAAAAAAGTGCAATGCTGAAGGGAAGATGAATCAACAAGCAAAAGGAAAAAAAGTATATACCACTATGAATGAAAGACTTGGAAGACAAAGGGCTGAGGTAACGATCCACAAAATAAAATCAGTTCTTTGGCAGTATTGTCATGAATCTATACATATTTAAATATTCAAATATTTATATTCAAATATTTTGTATTTTTATTTTTCACAGTCAAGCCTTTTTAATTTTGTTATTCATTTTTCATGTTTCATAATGAAAACCGTTTGTAACCAAATGAAACCAAAACTGTCAATCAACCAGTTGTATCACCTTTTAGGTAAAATTGCTTTACTGCCATTAGTAGTGCAGCAAAAATGTTTGTGGCAAAACTGCTTGAGGCAAAGATGCTTGCAGTGAAAATATCTAGAACCGCTGCCATGAACATCCTGGTTCCATTATTTCTTTATCGTGTGTTTCTAAAAGTTTGGTCAAAGGCATTGTGATGGCTTATGTCATCCGCTGCCAAATTACCGTCTCAAGATGCCGTACTCTTTTGTGTTTCCACCAGCAGCAGAGCAGCATCTCATTTTTCCTACACAGTAATCAATACTGAGCTTTATTCATCTTTTTGGTCTTTGTCAGGTTGGTAGTTAAAAATGATATCTCATTATTTTAATTTATCTTTAATTGATTATTAGGAAGGTTGAACATCTTTTTGTATATTGACTATCCATTGTATTTCTTTAACATCTGAATTTGTATTCTTCAATCAGGTCAAGAATGAAAAGGTGTCAGTGGTTGGCCTTCTGAATGGGATGAGAACAACATTGCACTTTTACATCCAATATCCTACTACATTTGGCGGGGGTGGGGAGACAAGGTGATGGACCTGCTCCCCAGCTCTCCAGGAGTTTAGCTGCGCTCTGCGCCTGATCAGCCCAGCCTTCGTCCAAATGGTGATTTGACCCGGGATTGTCTTCTTGGCTCTGATTTGGAACTTCCTGGAGATGCTATTTTTACTAGCATTTGTTTAGCTCCACCTGACCATCTGGGAGTGTCTCCATGTGACTTGCTTGGCCAAAATCCAGGATGCCAAGCTCCAGCTAAGATTGCCCAAAGCACAGCTCCACTTACTGCAAGCAAAGAGGATTGTGGAGCGTTGACTTGTCTAAGATCATGTGTCTGGTTCAGCAAAACCCAGGTATTCATTTTCTTTCTCCAAGGATGATATCTCACCTTGGAATGACCAACTTTCATTACCTAATCATTATCTCAGAGTCTGTGTTCTTAGCTTCAATCTCTCCCACATTTCATTCATTCACTCACTCAACAAATATTTATTGCACACCTACCATGTGCCAGGCAGTGTTCTAGTACTGGGTTTGAATCCAAGCTTCTTACTTACTGGTTCTGTTCAAGATGCTTACTCCCAGACGTCAATTTCTTCATCTCAAGAGGGGAGTGAATTTAGGAGTACCACATCTGCCTGGCAGAGTTTTGTGAAAATCACAGGAGGTGATGAGGGGTGGTGCTTGGCACAGTGCCCAGCTCACAAAGACAAAGGCAGCTTTTGTTTTTGAGAATTATTTTGGCTACTTTGTGGAAGGCCATAATGATGCAAGTCTCCCTCAGGGCCTACTGCCTCTGCCTGCCTTCTCCTGCAGGAATGAAACCCCTTAGAATGGGGTAGAAGATAAAAGTGCCTCCTGATGAAGGGGGTCACATGCAGGGGTCTCCAAGACACTCCAGCTATAACGTTCTTATCCTGTGAAATCTGGTCTCTGGTCTAAGTTGGGGCTACAGGGGCTTCCAACGTTCAAGTTCTGGTTTACGAGACTCACAGAATCTCTTTTGGATAAATATGGACTAGAGCTTGCTGTTTTCTTTGGTGTTACTCACTAAAATTCGAGACGAGCTGAGCAGCTGAGTTTGAGTTTTAAATAAGTTATACCACTTCTTGCTTGCTCCCATTCTGCTGTCCCCAGGCTCAGTTCTCACCCCTTGTCCCAGGGGCCCACCCACCTGAAAATCAAAAGACAGCTCCCTGCAATTCTGGGAGATCTGCCCTCATTGAAGACTTGCAGAAAAGCCAGGGTATCTGGGGTTTTGGAATAAAATTTCTTCTTCTTCTGCCTACAACAGATCCGCGTCTAATCAAAACCCTTAATTAAAAAAAAATCTCAGGTACTTAATTTGATTTGCTTATTTGCATAATATTGGAGAACAAAAGAAATCTGCTCCACGGCCAGCGTTTCTGCTGCGGGCCAAGGGCTGGCCCCCTGCGATCTGCCCCATAATCGGGACTGGCCTTGCGGGAGACAGAGGGCTCACTCCTGTCAGCGCAGTTCAGCTGCTGGGGTGGGGGTGGAGTGTGCGGGGGGCTGCTCCATGAGTGAGAAGATTCTGGAAACGCCTTTGTAAGAAAAAGGCTTTTGTCCCACATTTCAACTGCTGGTTTAAAATGCCAGATTCTCTGAAAGGGGATGCCTTTTGCCTATACTGTGCCTGTAATATAAATGAAATATGATAACAGGAGCTTTAGGGAACAAGCCTGATGGGGGAGAAGGCAGTGGGGATGAAGAGGGGGTCCCTGGAGGCAAGCTGCCTTCTTCACATCCTTGCCAGCCTTGGGTGATGTTTGCTTCTTACATTGTTCCGTCTAGCTGCCCTCATTGGAGTGCCCTGTGAGTGTCTAAGGACAAACCTTCACTGCACATTTGTCCTAAGGATCTGATATCAAAACCAAAAGGCCACTTAAATAGTATTGACATTAAACACCTGAGCTAAATCGCATGGGGACCTACCAGCCCAGGGCCGACTCTGGTCTCAGGTCAGACCGTTGGGCAATGTGCCCGCAGGCCAGCAGAGGGAGCTCCAGAGTCCCCAGGAGAACCAGGCAGGCTGCGAGCTTTCAGCAAAGAACCGAGAAAGGGAACTCAAGAAAAACTTACCTGCTGACACAGGCAGCTCTAGGAATCTGCACAGCTATTCACATTATGCAGTCAATGCTGTTCAGAAAATGAGGCGAAGTCGGGCTATCAGAACTTTGGACAAATGTTTGTGTCCGTTTTATTATTAAAAAATTGCATTTGATAAGAGTATTTTTTCCCTCAAATGGTCTAAGTGATTGCTCAGAAGAGCTCCGTTTCACGTCTTTTAATTTTCAATGATTCTCTTATCTGTAATAAAGTACCGGTCAAGCACAGAATTAGTGTTCTGGAAGAAAAGGCTTAATGAGCTAAAACATTTCTATCTGTGAGAGCATCTTATCTTGCTTAAGTGTTTTAGAAGGAATTTGCAGAATATCTGGTATGATTAAAAGGAAAAAAATATGTCGGCCTCTTCCCTTTTCCCACACACATAATAAGCCAGTTCGCACAGCAACGCCTAACAGTACAGTAAGTTCAACATGAAGCACTTCGTACAAAACTTTGGTCCTTCGTTTCAGATATGCTGGGTTCTTTTATTAACAAGAGTTAAGGAAAAACACACCTTCTTTTTCCAGTTACATTCCTGGCGTCGGCTGCTCTATAATATATCATCATCTGCAGCAGGCGACTTTGGAAATAGCTGACTATTAGCAACTTAATTGCCCTTGAATATACAATGCACACTTGTGCGGAGTGTTCACGAGAGGACTGCCAACAGACAGTGAAATTAGAAAAAACGGCCTCTTGGGCTACATCGGTATTGAAGTTTTGAAGAAGGAATAAAAGATGATGTGACTGCTAATGGAGCAGGAGTTTAACAGCTGTTTGTCACTCCGGTTTAGGTGTACTAGGATTCTCGCTCTGAGTGGAAGGCTAGTTGATATCTGGTGTATGGATTAACAGGTACTCTGAGTATCATTATCCAAGTATCTGTTAGTTCACCGACTTTTTGAATTATAGATGTAAAAAAGATCTTTGATACATTTGACGGTATACATTTGATAGTAATGGTTTCATAATAAAGCATATTTATCACACGCGTTTTATAAAGGTCTGTGATTAAATGTCAGTCCATCCAGCAAGGCCTCAATTATACAGCATGTTGGATTTTGAAACCCTCAAGTATCCAGAACAATGGAAGTTGGGAATCTGAACAGCCAGATACGTGAGGTCCATCTATACCCACAGTTGCCCTGAACAGGGCACTGTCTTGTCTATAGTGGGAGTCTCTCAGGGATGAGCAAATGGCAGCATTTTCGTTGCAGTAAACTATAAAAAGAGAGTTAACGTCGAAGGCTGGTTGGTATGCAGATTTTGATATAAAACGTTAAGTGGGATGGGTGTTGTACCTGGGCTGTTAAATGGTGTTGGTTGTGGATAGTCGTTTGTGGTTGTTAGTGACATGGAGTGGACTCCACTCGTTGTGCCCTGGGGACAGCAAAGCAGAACCTGTCCTGTCTTTTTGCGCCGTCCTCTCACCTTCTGGGGCTGTATCAGACCATGCTCTGCTGCTGTTCATAGAGTTTTCATGGCCAGTGTTTTCAGAAGTGGGTGGCCAAGTCTTTCATCCTAGGACATCTTAGTCTGGAAGCTCCGCTGAAATCTGTCCACCTTGGGGGACCCTGCTGGTATTTGAAATCCCAGTGGCATAGCTTTCAGCATCACAGCAACAAGTAGTTGCCACAGTATGACAACTGACTGATGAGTGGTGTGGTTCCCTGACCGGGAACAAACCCTGGCCGTGATGGTGAGAGCGCCGAATCTTAACCACTAGACCACCAGCGCTGGCACGGATAGTTATGGATGCTAAAAGAATATTTTGAATTCTGAAAAATATCAAAGGATACAGAAAATGATAGTGAAAAGGAAGAACATGTTGAGCAAGGAGGCAACTGAGCTGGAGGTGGTTTCAACAGTCAAGTCTATCATTCATTATGTAGGAAGAAATCCTTGTTATACTTCAATTAAAAAAAAATCTTTTCAAATTACTGTACAATAGATTGACCTTTTTTTTGCATGTATAGTTCAATGAATTTTAACACATTGGATAAGTTCATGTAACCACTACCATAATCAGGATTCACACAGCTCCCTTACCCCAAACGGCTTCCTACCATTCCTTTGCTGTCCCACCTCTTCTACTCTTCACCCCCCGCAGCCACAGATCTGTTCTCCATCACTATAATTTTGTTTTTGGCAGAATGGCGAATAAATGGAGTCAAGCAGTGTGTAACTTTTTGAGACTGGCTTCTTTCACTCAGCGTGGTGCCTTTGAGATTCAGCCAAGATGTTGTGTACACGGATAATTTGTTCCTTTGTATTTCTGGTTAGTAATCCATTGTGAAGGTAACACAGTTTGTTAGCCATTCATTAGTTGAAGGACTTTTGGGTTGTTTCCAGATTTTGGTGATTATAGATAGAACTGCTGTAGGCATTCACATACAGATTTTTGTGTGAACATAAATTTTTATTTCTCTAGAGGAAACACTGAAGAGTGGATCATATGTGTATATTAAGTGTATGTTTAAGTTTATAAGAAACTTCTAAACTGTTTTCCATTGTGGCTGTACCGTTTTGCATACCTAGCAGCCATCAGTTGCTCAGCATCCTTTGTCAGCACTCACACAGTCTTATCAGTAGTTTGAATTTTAGCTATCTTAATAGGTGTGTAGTGGTATCTTGCTGGGTTTTAACTTACATTTCCTTAATGGCTAATGACAGTGACCATCTTTTCATGTGCTCATTTGTCAGTCACATATGCTCCTTCATTAAGTGTCTATTTAAGTCTTTTGCCCATTTTAAAGTTGGGTTGTGTGTTTTCTGACTCTTGAATCTTGAGAGTTCTTTATATATTCTGGATCCAAATCATTGTTGGATACGTGATTTGTAAATATTTTATCCCAGTCTATAATCTATTTTTTCATTCTCTTAAAAGTGTCATTTACAGAGCAAAAGTTTTCCATGTTGATGAAGTCTAATTCATCAATTTTTTAAATTTATGGATTGAGATACTGGTGTTATGTCTAAGAAGTCTTTGTCTAGATTTTCTCTTATGTTTTTTTCTAAAAGTTTCATAGTTTTATGTTTTACTGTTAGATCTGTGTTCCATTTTGAATTATTGGTTTTATAAGGTGTGAGGTTTAGGTCGAAATTCTTTTTTTTTTTAGCCTACGGATGTGTCCAACATAATTTGCTCCAACACCATTTGTTGAAAAACTCATCCTTCCTTCACAAACTTGCGTTTGTACATTTGTCAAAAATCTATTGGCCATATTTGTGTGAATCTATTTTTGGATTTGATGCTGTTCCACTGATCTATTTGCCTTATCTCTTTACTAATACCATAGTGTCTTGATTAGTTTTATAGTAAATCTTAAAATTGGGTAGTGTGTTTCCTTTGTTTTTTTTCTTGCTTTTCAAAATTGTTTTTTCTGTTCCAGTTTCTTTGCCTCTCCACAGACATTTTAGAATTAGCTTGCCTATATCTTAAAAAAAATTCCTGTTAAGATTTTGTTATTATTTTGGAATTATATTAAATTTGGAGATCATTTTGGGGAGAATTGACATCTTTACTATGGTGATTCTTCCAATTCATTACACGTTATGTCTCTCTAGTTATTTAGGCGTTCTTTGATTTCTTCTATCGAAGAACATCTAAAGATTTTTAGGTGTTCTGTACAGATTTTTTAGATTCTGCACAGATTTGGGTATACATTTTTTAGATTCTGTACAGATTTGGGTATACATTTTTTAGATTCTGTACAGATTCGGTATACATTCTGTACATGTTTTGTTAGATTTATATGTAAGTATTTTATTTTGAAGGGCGCCATTATAAATGTTTCTTTAACTTAATTTTGATTTCCAATTTTTCATGGCTACTGTGTAGAAATACAATTGATTTGTGTGTGTGTGTGTGTGTGCACGTGCATGTGTGTGTTAATCCTTGGGACTTTCTCTGTAGACAATCATGCTGCCTGTGAGTAAGTATAGTTTTATTTCTTCCTTTCCATCTGTGTATCTTCTCATTTAGTCTGCTCGGGCTGCTATAACAAAACACCACAGACAGGGTGATTTAAACAACAGAAATATACTTCTCACAGTTCTGGGGGCGGGAACTCCAGGACTCAGGTGGCAGCAGGGCTGGCGTCTGGTGAGAGCTCTCCCTGTGGGATGCAGACAGCCGCCTTCTCACCGTGTGCTCACACAGCATGTCCTCAGTGCACATGTATGGAGAGGGAGACAAGCTCTCTGGTGTCTCTTTTTATAAGGACACTAGTCCTATCAGATCAGGGCCCAAACTTATGACCTCATTTAACCTTGACTACTTTGTTAGAGGCCCCATCTCCAAATATAAACATGCTGGAAGTTAGGGCTTCAACATATGATTTTGGGGGAAATGTAAACGTTCAGCCCATGACTTTTATTTATCTATTCGTTTATTTTGCTGTATTGCATTGACTACGACTTCTTGACACTATTGAAGAGGAGTGGCCAGTGGACATCTTGCCTCGTTCATGGTCCCGGGGGAGATATTCAGCCCCTCACCTTTAAGTGACGTCTACAGGAGATATTTCAGTAGATGCTTTTCATTAGGTTGAGAAAGTCCCTTATATTTCTAGTTTTCTGAGAGTTTTTCAAATCATAAATGGATGTTGAATTTTGTCAAATGCTGTTTATTTCAACAATTGATATGATCATGTGGTTTTTCTTCTTTACACTCTTCGTATGGTGGATTACACTGATGGACTTTCAAATATTGGACCAGTCTCGCATGCCAAAGATAAACTCCACTTGGTCATGGTATATTATTTATTTTACATCTTGCTGGATTTGATTTGATTTGATAACGTTTTGTTGAGGAAACTTTGACGTCTGTGTTTGTGAGGGATGTTAGCTTGTATTTGTTTTCTTGTACTGTCTTTGTCTGGTTTAGTTATCAGGGTAACAATGACCTCATAAAAATGTGTTGAGAGGTCTTCCCTTGTCTTCTCTTTTCTGGAAGAGGTGGTGTAGAGTTGATGTTATTTTTAAATGTCTGGCAGAGATCACCAGTGAAACCACCTGGCTCTAGAGATTTTTTTGTGGAAAGTTTTAAACTATGGATTCAAATTATTCAATGGTGTAGGACTATCAGGTTTTCTGTTTCATCTTGGATGAGTTTTGGCAGTTGGCGATTTTTGAGAATTGATTCATTTCATCTAAATTGTTGGGTTTATGTGAGTAGAATTGTTCTTAGTATTCCTTCATTATCCTTTCAATATCTGCCAAGGCTCTATATAGCAATATCCTCTCTTTCTCAAAGAGAAGAGAATTTGAGTCTCCTATTTTTTTTTTGTCAGTCAGGCTTGATGTTTATCAACTTTATCGATCTTTTTAAAGAACTAATTTTTTGCTTCATTAAGTTTTTTCCTATTATCTTCCTCTTTACAATTTCACTTATTTTTATTCTTATCTTTATTACTGCCTCCCTTCTGCTTGTTTTGGGCTTATTTTGCTCTTCTTTTTTTATAGTTTCTTAAAGTGAAAGCTTAGATTATTGAAATGAGGCCTTTTAAATTTTCTAATATAAGCATTTAGTGCTATAAATTTCCCTCTAAGCCATTCCTTCAGTGCTATGAAAAGAGGGTAAATGGTAAGAAGTCAAGTCATTTTCAAGAAAGCAAATTTTTTCCCAGCCAATTCAATTTTTAAAAACTCACATGGTGTGCCTGCAGGGTTAGGCTGGAGAAGGGCCCAGAGTCTATCAGTTGCCCTATATCACGTATTTGCATTACTGTGACACAGCTTTGACTTTGAGTCTTGAAGAAAGAGTTAAGTAATATTCTGTAGGTTCTGTTTGCTACGTCATAGGATAAATGCACAATATATTTTAGAAAGATCTCCATAAAGTGCCACCAACTGGACTTACTGCCTTCATTATTCAGACCCCGCCATTGCTAGGTGAGCGGTGTGTTACCATGTTTCAGTCAGAAAACATTTCAAGCCCATTAGAACTCCCAAGAGAACTCAATGTTTATGAGCATTTCTCTGAGAGAAATCCAAACTATGCATAAAATTATATTTACATAGTGCTTTTAAGAAGAATTGGTGCAACAATTAATCATTGGAGTGCTTACCTCACACTCTTCCAAATGGTTTGCATTTGGGGCTGCCTTGGATGAGGGGAGGCTTCTCATGAGCACCACACTGGTTCCTGTGAGCCGTGTGCACCTTTGGGTCTTCAGACACTGAGTTTCTTTGTTCTCTGGAGATCTGGCAGTAGCCGACAGTGCCTCCCCCTTCTAGCTCATTTTTGTTTTTTTTTGGGTGGGTGAATTTTTTTATTGTGGTAAAATATATATAAAATAAATATTACCATTTTATCCATTTTAAAGTGGCATCTATAGCATTAAGTACATTCACATTGTTGTATATCCGTCACCACCGTCCAGCTCCAGAACTTTTTCACCTTCCCCAACCGAAACTCTCTACTCGTTAAACCCTAACTCCGCATTCCCCTCCCCCCAGCCACTGGCACCCACCATTCTACTTTTTGTCTCAGTGAATTTGACTAAGTACTTCACATGAGTGGAATCATGCATTATTTGTTCTTTTGTGTTGGCTTATTTCACTCAACATAATCTTTTCAAGGTTCTTTCATGTTGTAGCGGGTGTCGGAATTTCCTTCCTTTTTTATGACTGAATACTATTCCATCATTTGCATGTGCTGAATTTTCTTTGTTCATTCACCTGTTTATGGGCATTTGGGTTTCTTGTCATCCAGTTCATTGGAAGCAAAACGTTGTGAATTTCTTGTCAGCATTTGAGTCTGTAGCAGGAAAGTGCTTCTGTAGCCTTTAAGCTATCTTTGATCTGACTTACTGGAGCTCTGACCATGCTTCTACACCTCATTATGTATGGTACAGAGTTGTAATTCTCTATAGGGAATGGCAGTGGCCATATTGGATTCTCCTGGGGAACTCTTTTAAAATGTTTCTTCTTTCTGTTTCTTCCAAGTTGCTTTTTTGTCGGGAGTGGGTCATAAGTCTCAGTTGTGTTGAGTGAAATCTTTTTTGAGAGCCACCATTGTAGACTTAGAGACATTTCTGCATATGGTTCTGTGAATTAACCCTTGGAGTTATGAGAAAAGAGTATTTACCTTGGCTGGACATATCCAAGCTTGTCATTCTTCAAATTTCCTTATTCACTTTCTGTGACTTCATTAGTTTTCTCAATACTTTATTTTTAGTGCACTCTACAAACTTTCTCTCATGTCCTTCTGTTTGGATTCATCTGTTTCTTCAGAATGAAAGATGTGCAGGTTATTTTGAATGGTGATTGGGTGCCATAGGAAAAAGATCAGAGATATCTCATCTTGTTGCAAGGGGTGGGAAAAGCAGGATTTTGACAGCTATAGATGGGGTGGGGTGGGGTGGGCATTTCAATCTGTAGGGACAGAATTAGTTAAGGCTTGGGAGTATGGAGGTGTAAACTGTTTAGGGTTGCTAGAAGAGGGAGAAGTAGAGGAGGAGAGAAAAAATACTCTAGCCTCTAGAATTCCTTATTTTTTTCTGGCTTGAACGTCTACCCTCACCAACCTAAACTCAGCTGTAGGTCAAAGGCCTCCCCAACAGCCGTAAGCAGAGTTTTTCTGCAACATTTTGTCATAGCTCCAGGTCATCCAACACAACTTTATGCAGAAATTGATCTTTTCCTCTCTTTCTTTTCATCTGGGATGGGGTGTCCCGTCCTTCCAGAAAAGCCTGTGAAGTCCTCAGGCCTTTTTCTCCTGGCTTCTGTAGATCCTTTGGAGGGTCTGACACCATCATAGTTTGAAAAGAAGCAATTCTTATCTGACTGATGGACAAAAGCACTAGAGAATAATTTGAGACACAGCCATTAAAAAGGATCTTGCAGATGAATATTTGATGAAACAAAGAAAACATTATTCCTTGGAAAAATAGACTCTATCATATGATGCGGAATATTTAATTTTTGTCACCATCCATTTACCTCTGTGTTCACATACAGCAAATGTTGGAAGGAATCTTTACCAAAATGGTAATAGCTGTTACCTCTGAGGGAATTTCTGAGTGTTTTATTTCATACTTTTAGGTTTTTCTAAATTATCTGTGCCCCCTCTCCCCTTCCACAACAGACTGTGTTTCTTGACTGTGTCTTCTGTACGTCTTGTGTGGAGCGGAGGCTGGGCCCTCAGTTAGAGTTTGTTGAATGAATAAATGAGTGACAAATATAGTAATGGTGAAAAAAGACTGGTCAGGGTTTAAAAATCTCTGAGGGGGTTTATAATTACTCAGTGTGATAGGCGTTTACAGCTCATAAAATGGTATACAAAACCCAATGTGTTATAACTATTATAATCATGGAAAGATCGCCAGGCCCATTCTAGTCCTTGGGGCACCGCTGTGGCTGGCTTGACAAGCCCCTTTCAAACTTTCCTGTGTAACCAGCCCTTTCTGGAAGTCTGGGGCAGGTAACATGAGCTCGTGTTTAACTCAGATTTATTTTACTTCAAGTTGTCCTCTTCTAGAGCTAATTTAGCAACACGCATGCCCTTTGTCAAGATCTTTATCAGGTAGTGGTGAACTTTTAATGAATATAATAGAAAACATTTCCCCATCCTCGAAAACAGAGGGAATTTGAAATGCATTTTGACCTCATCAACTTCTTTCATCTGGTCTCTGTAATCAGTTTTATAAGAAGCACATGGCTGCCTTGCTGTATCTTGATAAAGAACAGTGTTTGTGTTCCATTAAAAAAATCGGAGCACTGTTTTCAATCTTGGGAGATAATGGGGGTACAGCAGAGGGCCATGGGGATGGTCTGTCTATGCTGCCCCCGTTTCGGGGCCAGTGAGCTGAACGGGTTCCACTTCTCAGTCCTGCTCCTTCGTGACAGCGATGGCACAGCGGGGTGCTGTCCGGGGCTTCATCTCCATGAGGACTTTATTGGGGTTCACACCTCAAATCTGAGTGTGCCCTGGGGACTGACGTGAGGCAGCTGTGGCATCCCGGGGAAAGGAAGGACAGACGTTTCTTCTCATCAGCATCTGCTAAAGGGAAAATAGGAAAGTTCCGAAGGCTTTTTCAGAGAGGTTTTCCGAAAGGAAAACTTTTGAGATAATGGGCCCTCTTTCTAGCCAGCTCCTAAGAGTCCTGACTGTGTGGTCTTTAGTCATGTCATAACTGCTTTTGCAACAAATAGTTATTGTACACCCACTAGGTACTTGTTATAAGTGCTTAGAATATGTCTGTGAACAAAATGGAAAAAGAACCCTCCCCTCGTGGAGCTGGCACAGTACTCAGAAGATGAATGAGGACTGTAATAAGTCAATTGTAGGGCGTGTTAGAAGGTGGTGGTGCATTAGACAGAAGGAAGAGCAGAACTGAGCAAGGAGATGAAGAGTGCCAGGGACGCAGGGGGCCAGGGCTTGCATATTTAGAAGGATGGTGGGATAAGCCTTCTTGGAAAGGTGAGATGTAAGCAAGAACCTCCCCCCCCCAAAACAAAGCAACAAAAAATCCTGACTATGTGACAGGCAGAATACTCAGATTTGTGTGTTCATTTCCCCATCTGTGAGGATTATGAGGCTGAGAAGCGTGAGGTCTGATCGTTGAGACCCAGTTACAGCAAATGCATCAATGCGTGCAGGTGCTGGCTCTTCACCCTCCACTCCTTTCTCCTGGAAACTTCCTTTGTCTTGCCTTCTGGAACACTCCTCTCTTGCCTTTTTCCCTCTCTGGCCATTTCCTCTTCACTCTTTTGTGAGTTTCTTTTCTTCACCTGACTCTTTGGATGTTGGTGTTCCCCGAGGTTCCCTTCATTCTGCTCGTCTCTTTCCCTTGGAGGATCTTGCCTGCACTGTGGCTTCTCTGACCACTGGCGAGGTGGTAACTCCAGACAGTCTCCGAGTGTGTGTCTTTCCTCAGCTCCAGTCCCGTCCACCCAGCCGCCTCAGCAAGTCTAAAACTGAACCCAGCAAGCCTGTTTCCCCTGGGGATTTTGTATTTTGGTAAGGGGCTCCCCTCTCCAGCTAAGGGCAAAGTCAGAACCCTGGGAATCATTCCAGGTTGTTCCATTTCCTTTACCAACAATAATTAACGTGCAAGGTACTAACGGACTACAGTGATGGCACACATTCGTTGAGTGCTTACCAAGTGCCAGGTACTATTCTGAGAGCTTGACATGAGGTCAGTACAGATGGAGAAACTGAGGCACAGAGAAGCTGAGTATGCTGCAGATCTGGGGACTGAAGCCAGGCTGTGAGAGATGAGGCCGTAGAGATGCCCCGGGGTCAGATCATGGAGGGCTCTTCAGGCCGTGCTAAAGCATTTCTGCTTTATTCCTTAGCAAAGGGAAACCGTGAGAGGATGTTAGGTGGGGTGGGCAGGAGAGGGGAAGCGTCATGTGGTGTTTATTCAGGAAGATCACCGTGGCTGCAGGTGGTGAGAGACTGAAAGAGGAGGGTAGCAAGATGGGCGGGAAGAGAAGACGAGGATAAAATGTTGTGGTTGTACTGGCAAGAGATGCTGAGAGCTTGAAGCAGAGCAGAGCTGTGAGGATGGAGAGGGGAGACTAGAGACGTGTGGGGGTGAGAGCAGGATCTCGGT
This sequence comes from Ceratotherium simum simum, assembly GCF_057802395.1. Classification (NCBI taxonomy): domain Eukaryota; kingdom Metazoa; phylum Chordata; class Mammalia; order Perissodactyla; family Rhinocerotidae; genus Ceratotherium; species Ceratotherium simum. Next base: position 85,805,010 of record NC_141905.1, read on the forward strand.
GCAGAGCCGTGGAGGCGGCTGCAGGAAGGCAGGATTTCTCGTCTTCTCTTGAGTCCAGTTGGTTGCTAGTTTTGCTGAGTGTATGTCTTTCAATTCTTAGAAAGACAACTCCTGATTATAAAATTCCTACATGTTTGTTGTAGAATATAGAATGTAGAACAAAAAATAAATAAGAAGAATATGTCTAATTCTACCATTCAGTGATAATCACTATTAATATTTTGGTATATACCAAATATATATATTGATATATATTAATATTTGGTAAATACATAGTTTTTGGAGATGGACCCAGCTCCAGAGGTGTACAGATATGTATACGTATATGTATATGGTATATGTGGCATGTGTGTATAAAAATGTATAAAGTATACATATATAATTGAGTTTGATTTTACAAAAATGAGAGTCATAGTTTACATATATACATAGACATATATATATATATATCTTTAGCCTAAAAAATAACATCAGTCTAGTTCATTTAATGTTTTTCTTAATGTTATTTTAATGGATGCATAGTAGTGCTCTCTCTCCCTCTCTCTCTATCTATCCATCCCATGATTAATTTTACCAATTCCTTTTTGCTGAACATTGATGTTGTTTCTGAATTTTTGCTCCCATAAGCAGCCCTGCAATGAACATCCTTATTCAGTATTTAAATTTTTGTATTTTCTTGGCTCAGGTTTGGCTCAAAAATGGAATTAATTTAGAACTGATTTATTATTTCCTTAGGATAAACTCTCAGAAGCTGATTTGAGGAGTCAAAAGATATTAACAGGGGCTGGCATGGTGGCGTAGTGGTTGGGTTTGCAAGCTCACTTCGGAGGCCCATGGTACGCGGGTTTGGATCCCAGGCACAGACCTGCACACTGCTTGTTGAGCCCTGCTGTGGCAGGTGTCCCACATGTAAAGTGGAGGAAGATGGGCACAGATGTTGGCTCAAGGCCAATCTTCCTCAGCAAAAACAGGAGGATTGGCAACAGATGTTAGCTCAGGGCTAATATTCCTCACACACACACAAAAAAAACCCACGAAAGATTTGAACAACTTTAAGGCGTTGGTTGTTACTTGTTGCCAAGTTGCCCTTTAGAAAGGGACATTAAATTGCATTTCTACCACAAATGAATGACATTTTCGCGGTTACGACAAGTTTCCAAGTGTTTGCCAAATTTCATTTCCTAGATTATAAGTGGAGATGAATGTTTTTTCGTATGTTAATTGGCTCATTGTATTCTTTTGTAAACTGCTTGTTCATGTCTTTTATCCATTTTTCTATTGGGGTGTTTTCCTTTTTGACTGGGTTTTAAAGGATTTGTTCTAATTAAGACTTTTGGGATGCAAGAGACAGAAACAGGCTTGAATTAAGACAGGTAAGAATGGAGTTGGCTGTGAGGAGGTGGTGACCTCAAGGAGACGAGGAGGGGAACCCAGGCTTCATGTAAACTGGAGCTGGGAATCGAGAACCTCAGAACCCAGCACCTTGTCCCTCTCTTCTCCCTCTTAAAGGCCACACGGCCCCACCTCCTTATGTTCTCTTGGTGCCGCTCCATCCTCCTGCCACAAATGGCTTTCTCTGCCTTCTCCTCTTGCTGGTGACCCAACATGGTGACCAGCCCAACATGTCCCCACTCTATAAAAAGTCTCTGTGTCTCTAAAGACAGAATTTGACCAGCGCAGTCCTTCCTTGAGCCAGGCCTTCCTAGAGCTTGGCTTGACTGTCTCGATGTCACACGTCCATCCTTAGTTCCATCAGTCCTTCTAGGTCTCCAGGTGGGGCAGGTTCTCTAGTTGAGACCATAGGTAGAGCAGGCAATGGAGCATAAATAATAAAAACTTCAGACTTTATTTGTCAGACAGGATATGCATGTTTTCCACCTAGGGTATATATATTGTTTCTAGCAGTTAATTTCTCAAAGTTATTTCTTGAATGTGTTTATTTCTCTTCATTCCCATTGATGAAATAGCCTTAATTCAACTCTTTGTTACTTCCCACCTGGATTACTGCTTCTTACTGGTCTCTGTGCCTCCAGCTACACCCGTATTAGCAGAGGTTGACTCAAAATGCAAACCTGGCTAGGAGCCTTCCCTGTTTTAAATCTTCCAGTGGCTCTCGATAACCTTCTGGATCAAGTCCAGAGTCCTGATATGTCAAGATAGGGTCTTTCAATGTGGCCCCATCTCCCTCCTCATCCTCATCTGTCTGATGTCCCCACAGACATCCTGTGTTCCAGCCACACCCTAGGGGTTTCTGAAGGGGCTGTCCCTTCTCACCTGCCCATGCTTTTTGCAGATGGCCCCCTCTGCCTGGGATGTCCTTCTCATCTTCTCTTTCTGGCAAACTGTTATATATTTTTCAATAATCACTCAAGTATCACTTCTGTTTGGCTTTCGTGAAACTTATTTGTGTTACATTAGCTTTTCTTTCTTTACACCCCACAGTAACCTACTGTGTTAGAATTGTTTTCCTATCTTCTCCTCTTCTAGATGGGACGTCCTTGAGGATCAGTGTCCATCCTTCTGTTCCCAACCACTGGAGATGGGGTTGAATTAACATTGCCCCATGAATGGACAGAGGGTTGGTACATGGGCAGTGATGGCTGGTGGAATATCCTGATTAACTGACAGTCATCACAAATACTACTATTTTCCATATATTAAAGGAAAATGAAATGTACCTAACATCAACAATATCCTAAATCTAATCCAATCTCTGACCAATTAGATGGATTTCAGGACTGTGCTGCAGTCAGCTGTGTAGAGCAGGGATTGAGAGCAGGGGCTCTGAGGCCAGCAGCCCACATGCGAATCCTGGCTCACCCTCCAGCTGTGTGATCTCCAGCAAGTTAGTTGATCTCTAAACTGGAGACTCCTTGTCTGTAAAATGGGCTTATGCAGCATTGATCTCACAGAGGTGTGAGCGGGAAGAGGGACAACGCAGGTTAAATACTTCGCACAGGCCTGTCAAGGCCCAACGCGTGTCAGAGTATATTAATATGAATAATTATCATTAATATATTTGTATTGTTAAAGTGCTTGTCAGTGGTGGAAACATCTCATATACCACCACAGATACAGAAGGAACACATAAATATTGCCATTTTCTGGTTGTTTCAATTCTGGAGAAAAAGCCAGTTGAATTATTTCTTGGAATTCCCTCCTGTATAAAGTTCACCTTGCTTTTAAAGGCAGCCTCGATTGTCACAGCAAGTTTGAATTCTACATTCCGCCTTTTCCTTCTTGGCACTTCTAGAAGATTGTGACCACAGCTTCTCTAAGCGGGAAGCTGCACTTGGAGCAGAATGCTTGCTGCCTCACCTGACTTACAGGGTCGCCTAGGGCAAGACTTTCTGGCAGTGGTCTGGCATTTGATTTTGTTGCTGTGTGTGCTGTCTACCTGAGCCCCGTCTGCTGTGAGCTGTAATACCCCCATCACCCCCCGATGGCAGAGATCGGATATGAGCTTCTGTCTACACAGTCTGGCTCAACACCCAGTATGGAAAGGCGCTTACACGTGTTTTTGCTGGTAAAACCATGTCATGTGCTCAGAGAGCAGCCCTGGTGATGAATGTTTAGAAATAGGGAGTGTGGCTTGTTCCAGTCAAGCCAAGCCAGGGGGGAAATCATCTGTGTGGACAGCAGTCACGGGGGAGTATTAAGGCACCATGATCGCTCGTGCCTTCTGACTTTCACATTCCAAAAACGTGAAGGGTTTCATTTTGAGCCTGTGGTGTGATGGGAACAGATGCATTTGCTCCTTTCTTGAGTCCAACCTCTGTTTCTTCATCCCTAACTTGAGCTAATGCCCAAGATGCTCTCAGCCCTGTCAGGATTAAGACATTCCTTTCTTTAAGTCAGGGTTCGGCAAACTACGGCCCTTGGGCTGAATCCAGCCTGCTGCCTGTTTTTACACGGCCTGCGAGCTAAGAACAGTTTTTAAATTGTTGGAGGAGAAAAGTCAGAAGAATAATATTTTCTGACATGTGAGACTCATTCTTGTCCATATCTCCTATGGCAGAGCTGAGCTGTTGAAATGGAGAGTCGATGGTCGGCAAAGCTGAAAATATTTACTATTAGCCCTTTACCGAGAAAGTTTGCCAAGCTCTGCTTTAAACTGACAATTCTTTGTAAATAGCAGTAGCTCTCTGGCTTTCTGTATTTTTTTTGTGTGTGTGGGAGGAAGATCAGCCCTGAGCTAACATCCATGCCAATCCTCCTCTTTTTGCTGAGGAAGACAGGCCCTAGGGTAACATCTATTGCAAATCCTCCTCCTTTTTTGTTCCCTTTTTCTCCCCAAAGCCCCAGTAGATAGTTGTATGTCATAGTTGCACATCCTTCTAGTTACTGTATGTGGGACGCGGCCTTAGCATGGCCAGACAAGAGGTGCGTCGGTGCGCGCCTGGGATCATAACCCCGGGCCGTCAGCAGGGAAGCGTGCACCCAACCGCTAGGCCACAGGGCCGGCCCCTCTAGCTTTCTGTTTTTATCTTGTGAAAGGGGTTCAAAAATGGCGTGTGACCATGTGGGAACACAGTGGACGAGATAATCCACGGCTGTGTTTACTACCAGGGAACAGGGTGTGATGTGTCCGTGAGTGTTTTGTTTCACGAGCATATACACATCTTTAGCATTTTGGTTATCTCCTTGGCAGATTCGGTCTGGGAGTGTGTTCTTAGACTCCATGCTGTGGGCTTCCTTATCTCAGGCCTCAGGGTTACACTTTCCTCTTAGGGCCATCCATGCCTCCCGGAATCTTGCAAGGGCCTGCCATAGGTAGGTAGCTGCAGGTAGCTATATTAACTACTGGTAGCCTTGCCTTTGTTTGTTTTCTGGCAAGGCTGAGAACCCCCACTGAGGGTCTTGATCAGGAGCAGCCCCACAGAGCAGCAGTAGGAGGGGGCGCAGAGTCATCGGGTCAGCCTTCCTCTAAAGCCAGGCTGACTGCCTCCCAGAGACAAGAGTGGTGGCTGTGGGATTTGGAGACTCCAACCACAGGCCCCCCAAGCTCGTCCATCTCGGGGCGGGGACCCGTCAACAGAGCAGGCAGAGCAGGAGGGATTAAAGCTACAGAACAGACTGACTCATCTCCGTGGAATGGGACTCTCTAGGCTGGGACCTGCCAAGAGTTACACCCACACCCGGAGGACGAAAGAAATCCAGCCTGAGTCTTTCCACAGACAAAAGCCCTGGCAGTGTGTACCCTGCTCACCCTGGGCCCAGGCCCCCCGGGCTGCCCCAAGGCCATGCTGCAGGGACCAGCACGCTGCTCCCCTTCCTAGATGACTACCATGTCATCCTCTCCACCTGGAAGACCAGTGGTCACGAAACCAGGCTTGTCTCTGTGAGATGAACTCTGTCCTAAGTGACCCCGCCTTTTAAAAACGACGGCAAAGACGGCAACGTTTGCTAGTCACTGCGCGAACACCCCCCAGTCTTGGGCTCTCACGCCTGGCTGTGTTGACGGGGGTGGGAGTGTGTCACTTACTGGGCCAGATGGGGCCTGGGTAAGTGGAGGGACCAGCCCTTCCTGTTTGCCCGGGACGAGGTTCAGGGCTCAAACTGGGAAAGTCCTGCACAAACTGGGACAAGCTGGTCACCCTGTGGGTACGTAGCCTAGAGAGGATGTTAAAGGGTATTAAGAGCCATTCAAGGATGACTTCACCTGTGACAGTTGGCTAAAATAACTGTATTTAGTTATTTGTCAAACAAATGCAAGGCCAGATATTTCAAGGTTGAAAACACAGGTTTCAAAATCAAGCGGATCGTTGACTCTCAGCTGTGCCTCTCAACATGGCTGGGCTACAGTTTACTCAGTGTAGAAGGGGCTGAAGTGCAGTATTTACCTCCTAGACCTGATCTGAGCATAAAATTACGCTGGCAGCCACAGGTCTAGATTGTCACTAATGTTAGAACATCAAAATGGGATTTGTGTACTTCGGAAACATTGTCAAAGGGGAAATGAACTTGAATTTTATTATAAAATTGCTGATTGATGGCTCTATAGTACTGGTTCTCAACCAGGGCAGATTTTGCCCCTCGAGGGTCATTTGGCAATATCTGGAGGTTTGGGGTTGTCATGACTGGAGGTGGCAATGTGGGGGCCCGGGAGTCTGCAAAACATCCTACAGTGCACAGGACGGCCCCACAACAAAGGATCACCTGGCCCAAAGTGTCAACAGTGCTGAGGTTGAGAAACCGCTCTGGGGGATGCAAGGGAAGGAACCGTTCTGAACTAGATAATAGGGGGATGATATTATCTGTCTTAAATATTTAGGCAGCTTGACTTATACTGTGCTTTCTTTCTCTGCAGACACTGTTATAGGAAGCTCTTTGAGTTTATAAGATTACTATCTAGTTGGCCTCATCATGAGCAGTATCTTGTGGGTGTCATAGAATAGGAAAACTCGGTATTCGTCTGATGCTCTAGAAGATTCTACTGAGGAATTTTGGCAAAGAGCCTTTCCAGTGAACTGAAGCACACACAACTCCTCTATAATAGACAGAACCTGTATGAAGGGCCAGTTTATTTTTAGGGGGTTAGCCTGGCATTCTATATTATTATTGCCATATGTAGAGATTCTTGCATTTTAAAAAGCTTTCTTTTTGGAACAATTTCAGATTCATAGAAAAGTTGCAAAAATAATACAAAATCTCCCTGTACCCAGAATCCCCAAATGTTAACATTTTACCACATTCACTTTATTATTCCTTCCTTTTCTGCATAGACATATTATTATTTTTACCATTTACCGTGAGAATAAATTGCAGACCTGGTGCTCCTTCATCCCTAAATACTTCAGTGTGTGTCTTATAAAAACAAGAACGTACTCTTGTGAAATCACAGTTCAAAGATCAAAATAAGAAAATTAGCAACTGATACAATAATATTATCCAATGTACAGCTCTTTTTCAGATTTCCCTAGTTGTCCTGCTAACCTCCTCTGTAGCAAATTCTTTTCCCCTTCCCCCACGGGCCAGCCATGGTTGTCCTGTCTCCTTAGGCTCCTTGAATCTGCAACAGCTCCTGAGTTTTCTTTGTCATTTATGACCTTGACGATTTTGAGGAGTACAGGACAGTTATTTCATAGAATGTCTCTCAGTCTGGGTTTGTCTGATGTTTCCTTATGACTAAATTCACATCGTGCATTTTTAACAAGAATACTAGACGAATGAGATAATGTATCCTTCTCAGTGGATCATATCAGGAAGAAATGGGGTCTATTTGCCCCCTTACCAGGATGTAAACTTTCACCTGGTTAGCATGGTGCCTGCTAGGTTTCTCTATTTTCCCCTGTGTAATTATTAAATATCTTGGGAGTGATTCTTTGAAACTCCAAAATTATCATTTTCACATAAAATTTCCACTAGTGTTAGCATCCATTGATGCTTTTTGCTTGAAATATTTTTCTTATGGTTGTCCAGGTGTGATTTCTTAGAAATCTTATCATTCCTTCTACATTTAGTTAGAATTCTTGGGTAAGGAAGAGCTTTTCCTTCTCCCTCTTCATTGTTTTAAAATGTATCTATATCTGTATGGACTCGTGGATTCTTATTTTATTCGTGGGCTATAACCCATTACTATCACTGTTTGTTTTGATGCTCAAATTGTGGTAGAATGGGCTGTTGGGAGCTGGCTCCTGTGTCCTTTGACATGCCCCTGCCATTCTTTGCAGACTTCCTTCATTTCTGGTACAACATGGTGTTCCAGGTTTATCTTGTCCTTTCCCTGCACCAGCCTGGAAACCAGTCATTTCTCCAAGAAGCCCTGGTTCCTTTTGTTGGAGAACAGTATTTAGAAACCAAGTTCTGAGCCCTGGATGTGCCCACTGCAGCTGTTTTCTTCTAGACCCTCTCATGAGCAGACAGAGGTGGAAGTGTGTGTGTGTGTGTGTATGTATGTATGTACGTATCTATCTATCAATCAATCTATCTATCTATCTATCTATCTATCTATCTATCTATCTATCTATCAATCTATCTATCATCTATGTATCCAGCCAGCCATCCATACTGATACCCCTAATTCCAATCCAACTCCATGGAGTTCATTCTAACCTTCCTCCTTTCCACTTTTGTAACTCCTTTTTCCAACAGTGAAAAACCTGACTCTCATTATTCACAATATATTTAGTTTTTTTTTTTTTGGTGAGGAAGATTAGCCCTGAGCTAACATCTGTGCCCATCTTCCTCTATTTTGTACGTGGGATGCCTCCACAGCATGGCTGGTGAGTGGTGTAGGTCTGTGCCCAGGATCCTAACCCACAAACCTGGGCCACTGAAGCGGAGTGCAGAACTTTAACCACTTGGCCACGGGGCCGGCCCCTCAATACGTTTACTTTTTACTCAGTCCTACAATATACATAAAATAGTTTTAGAATTGCTAGCCCATACCACTGTGAAAAACAAATCGACTAATTAGAGTCGAATGTTTTTTTTACAACTTTTTTTGGTTTGTTTTTAGCCTGAAGTGCTGAAGCGTGAACACGATGCCGTGTTCAAAAGTTACAGAGTTCCTCTTTTTTTTCTGTATTCAGTATGCTTATGTTATTTGTTTGAAACACATTTAGGTTCATCTGTTTCTTTTTGTATACCTTCTTGGTTTTTTCCATTAAGTTTTTGAGTATGTGGATTAACATGGCTCTCAAAGTCAGAACTATACAAATATTATCCTCCAGAAAGTGTCCCTTGCCCCTTCCCTTCCACTGTCCCCAAGCCTCATCCTTTCAACCTTATTCTCTTCTACCCCCTGTGGGTACCACTCTCCTTAGTTTCTAGTTGATCCTTCCTGTGTTTATTTTCGCACAAATGAGTAGATGTAGGTATATTTTATTTTATTTTTGCCCTTTTCTTGCACAAAAATGTGTATATATATATATACACACACACAGTTTTTTTGCACTTTCCTTTTTCACTTGACTCTATATCCTGAATATCATTGATGGGGTTCATGGGGACCCTCCTCCTTTTACACCTGCACAGCACTCTGTTGCATGGATGTGCCATAGTTTCTTGAACCACTCTCTTATGTATGGCCATTAGGATGTTTCCAGTATTTTGAAATATGGTGATGCCGTAGATAGCCTTGTGTATATCTATTTTCATATTGTTGAAGGTGTATCTTTAGGGTAGATTCCAGAAGCTGGATTGCTGGAGCAAAAGGTAAACACATATGGAGTTTTTTAGCCATTGCCGTATTTCCCCTCCAAAATGGTTTTATCAAGTTGCATTCGCACCATCAATGTACAAGAGTGCCTGTTTTCCTACAGTTTCACCAACAGAATGTGTTGTCATACGCTTTAATCTTTGCCACTCTGATTGATGGTAATTTCTGCAGGTGCATCGTCCAGCATGGGGTGAGGATGGGCTGGGAAACTTGTCCCTGGGCTTCACATGATGTGCTCCTCAGGGAAGGGAGGAAAGCCCCCTGCTCCCATGCTGTCAGCACCCAACTGCGGAGGGCAGGGCCTCAGCTGACCACCAAAGCACAGGACCCACCCCAGCAGTGCCCAGAGAGCTTCCGATTTGGAAGCGTCTCTATTTGCTGCCTGGTCCCTCCTTTCTGCAAACGGCCCTGCCCAACACAGGCAGGGTGGGGATGGGGAAGGGGCAGGCCCCCTGCGTTCTGGGTGGCTCGGCTGCCCAAGGAAAACTTTTGTAGGCAGGAAATGAATTAAGATGTAGAAGATTCAAACCATGCAATTAATAAGGATGCAACGACACGGGTGTTGATGCCACTTATAGAGAGTGCACAATGTTTTCAAGTATTCACCAAACATACGCAATATCGTCCACCAGCCCTCAGAGAAAATCTCACACAGTTCCCAGAAGTAGACGTTGACCAGGCCACATTCTTTCATTAGGAGTCAATAAAACTAGGAACTATGGATATGTGTTTAAAGAAACCGTAAAATGTCCCAGCCTACTAATCTGAACATTAAAAATCACTCTCTCAAATTGTCAAAGAGAAAATAAAATACAGCTAATCACGGAAAGGTGAAAAATCATTGAAATGAGAATCTTAGGAGTCAAAACTGTGTTGGTTTCTCAGAGAGTGGACGGTGGTTGCCTGGGTGGGCGAAATGGGGAAATGTTGGTCAAAGGGGACCAACTTTCAATTATAAGATGAGTAAGTTCTGGGGCTCTAATGTACACCTTGGTGATTATAGTTAATAGTAATGTATCATATGCTCGAAAGTTGCTAAGAGAGCAGATCTTACATGTTCTCACCACAAAGAAGAAATAGTCGTTATGTGACATGATGGAGGTGCTAGCTGACACTAACATTTTGCAATATATAAGTGTATCAAATCAACATGTTGTATGTCTTACACTTACACAATGTTATATGTCAATTATATCTCAATAAATCTGGAAAAAATGTTGGTTTCTGCCAAAGTAGAAAGCCGAGGGGGCCAGCCCGGTGGCGTAGTGGTTAAGTTTGTGTGTTCCACTTCGGCGGCCCGGGGTTCACCGGTTCAGATCCTGGGAGCAGACCTATTCATTGCTCATCAAGCCGTGCTGAGGCAGTGTCCCATATAGAAGAATTAGTAGGACCTACAGCTAGGATATAGAGCTATGTACTGGGGCTTTGGGGAGGAAAAAAAAAGAAAAAGAGGAAGCTTGGCAACAGATGTTAGCTCAGGGCCAATCTTCCTCAAAAAACCCACATCTTCTAAAAAAGAAAAAGAAAGCAGAGGTAAATTCACACCCTTACAACTTTAATTAACTAACAAGAAAGGAGAAAATAAGGTACAGATATAAGGTATTTTAAAAAAAAGTCTAACATAATCATATATGTTATTCAACAACTTGCTTTCCCTCCACAGAACAGCTCATCAAGAATACCTTTCCTTTTTAAGACATATGACATCCTTTATTCCTTTTATTAATGGCAGAACATTCTATAGACATCACTTTATAGATTATTCATATAGTATTATTAGTATTGTATGGTACTTATATAGATTATTATGTAGTATTATAGATTATTTACACACACAGACATCCAATAATGCACATTTCGGTTATTTCCATGTTTTTTCAATTACAGGAAGTGCTGCGATTGAGCATCTTGTTAGATAATTTTGTGCAATATGCAAGTATTTCTATAGTGGTACATTTCTAGCTGTGTAATTGGTGGCTCCAAGGATGTGTGCATTGAAAATGTTAATAGCTATTGCAAATTCCTCCAGAAAGATGACAATTTTTTAATATTCCCACTAATGTTATATGAGTGTGCCTGTTCCTTTACACTGCTGCCAACAAAAGATATTTAAAAAAATTTTTTGCCAACTGATCGATGAAAAAATGCCATCACATTTTTGTTTTAAATTGAATTTTTTTCTGATCAACTTGTATGATTGAGCATTTCTGGTGAGTTAAATTTCTTCTGTGAATGGTCTGTCCATATTCTTTACTCACTTTTGTCTCTTTTGAATTGATTTGTAAAGATGCTTTATGCAGAATAGATATTAACTCATTGTTGACAATGTAGGTAGACTGCCTTTAACCATTTAGAAGTTTATGTGGTCACATCTATCATTTTTTATGAGTTATTATTTTGAGAGGACCTTCTCTAGCCCAAGACAATGTAAATGCTTCTCTGTATTTTTGTTCTGTATACATTTATTAGTTTAAAAAAATTAGGTTATTAATCCCCCTAGAATGAATTTATGTGTGTGGTGTGAGGGAGGGAATCTAATTTTATTATATTTTTCCTAAGGGAAAGTTGATTTTCTATGCAATAAAATAAATCATAAAGAAAAATGTTAATAAATTTAGCTACAAAATTTTTTAAAATTTCTATATCTCAAGAAAAACAAGCAAAATTAGGATGCAAATCACAAGTGTGATTTGTGAAAATAAATTATCTGCCACAAACATGAGCATTCATGTCTTTTGCAATAAGAAAAAGCAAATATAACAAACGTAAAATAAACTGTACTTTTCTCCTACAACTTAATGAAGGGCTTTAGGAAATCAAGGGGGTGCCGGCAGCAAGTAGGTGGTCTGGGCGTCTTGGGACGAGGCTCTGAGGCAGGATCTGAAAGCCCCTGCTGCATTTCTAACCTGGCGAGTGGGTCTCCTTTCTGTGCATTTCTGATTCCGGCCAAGTGAATGTCTGTGGTCACCGCGCTGGGCGAGGCTCTTTGTCCTCGGGGCAGAGAGGGTTTTAAAGGATTCTCTGTGGAATCAAAAGAAACAAGGTGAGAGGACAAGGAGGTGGGTGAAAGCAAGAATCTGAAATGTTGTTGCTGTTCACGCCAAAACATCCGGCAAAGGAAGAGAGCTCCTGGCGGCTCACTCCTCACACTTGGGGTGCTCATCCTTCATGTCCCCCAGGGCTGTCCTGTGACCTCCCGTGGGTCTACCTAGGGCCTTGTCCTGGCCCGGCTGCCCTGCAGACCCCCATCACGCAGGCTTGGACCCTCTATGGGAGCCATCCCAATCCCTCCTGGGCTCAGGAATTACTCTTGCCCCCAAGTCTGATGCCCCCAGAATCCCTAGAATTCCAAGAATGGAACTGATGGGAGAGCTGCAGGGGGCTGAAAAGACAGAGAATTCCATTCAGCCGATGGCAAGAGAAAGATGATTGAGAACAACCCTCTTGGCCTCAAAGAAAAATTTACATTTCTGATTATGACATTGTAAGTACTCGCACATGAGTGGTTCTCAAACAAATTCACCTAAAGAAACGTATTGAGCACTGACCCTGTGCCCTGCACATAGCAGTGACCAGACAGCAGTAATCCCTCCTGGGATGTCAACACTGCCACTGTGTGTCTGTCACCCCCAAAGACGCCGGCCCCACCACTCACCGGGCCAGAGGGGCAGCGGCCTGGTGGGGGGAGCAGCCGCAGGGGCCCTGCCTGCTCCTGGGGAGGCATGGCCTGCAGGTGCCTAGCCTCAACTCCCACCCACCACACAGCCACCCGTCGCTCCGCCATTTCAGAAGGCATCCCCGGCACATCCCGAGACAAATCAGCTCCTTTGTTATCTTAGCTCCAAAACAGTCTTTTAAAATTGTTAGACATAGTTATGAATTTATTTTAGAAAATTTAGACAAGCACAAATAAGAATAAGTGACCTGTAATACCGCCAATCAGAGAGAACAACAGCGCATATCATGGTGCACATCATGCCAACTACGCAAGTTAATTCTACAAATTCTACAGATACAAATGATCTACTGTAGATAGTAGATACACACACACTCATGTAGCAAAGGGGGATCATACAATTCATGCTATAGCTTAGCTTGCTTTTTACACTTAACAATACAGCAGATGATAATTGACCTTACATAGTCCTCTGTGACGTTCTTTTTTTTTTTTTTTTTTGTGAGGAAGATCAGCCCTGAGCTAACATCCATGCTAATCCTCCTCTTTTTGCTGAGGAAGACCGGCCCTGAGCTAACATCTATTGCCAATCCTCCTCCTTTTTTCCCCCTTTTTCTCCCCAAAGCCCCAGTAGATAGTTGTATGTCATAGTTGCACAACCTTCTAGTTGCTGTATGTGGGACGAGGCCTCAGCATGGCCAGAGAAGCGGTGCGTCAGTGCACTCCCGGATCCGAACCTTGGCCACCAGTGCGCACTTAACCACTAAGCCACGGGGCCGACCCCCCTCTGACGTTCTCTTTAATGCTGCTTTATTGTACCCCTTACTGCCTGGGATATCCGTCAGAGCCCTTCTCACAGTGCAGCTTAATTTTACACCAATGCATCTTTGCCCCTAGGCTGGAGTCCGTCACGTGCTGGTTTATCCCCTGCCTGAGCACAATGTCGGCTATGTAATAATAATATTAATAACCAATAACTGTTGAGCACTTATGTGTGCCAAATTTTTTAAAGTGCCTCTAGATGCCATGAAACCCCAATAGCACTGAGTATATCCCGTGCCCAGACTTGGTTTCTTCTTTTAAAATGTAATTTAATTAATTAATTATTTTTCCAGCTTTATTGAGATATTATTGACATATAACTTATGTTAGTTTAAGGTGTACATGGGATGATTTGATACTCGTGTATATTACAAAATGATCACTACAATCAGGTTAGTTAACACGTCCATCCTTTCACATAATTACCATTTTGTGTGTGTGTGTGGTGATAAGCTTTATGTTCTACTCTCTTAACAACTTTCAAGTAGATAATAGTATTGATAATTATAGTCACCATGCTAGACATTAGCCAGATCTTGGTTACTGATGAGATTCTCCACTAAGAGGAGTCAGAGCTTCTTGGAGCAATGCATGATTCTAGGCTTGGGGTGGGAAACATGCAAGATGAGCCTGGAGCATCTGGTAGCGCCAGAAAGTGAAGATGTGCTCCAAAAGCAAAATGATGAGTATGTTAAAATATCAAAATATCAGGGGCTTGCCTGGTGGTGTAGCGGTTAAGTTTGAGTGCCCCGCTGCGGCAGCCCGGGGTTTGCAGGTTCGGACCCCAGGCGCAGACCTGCGCATCACTTGCCAAGCCAGTCACTTGTGGCGGCGTCCCATATAAAGTAGAGGAAGATGGGCATGGATGTCAGCCCAGGGCCAGTCTTCCTTAGCAAAAAAAGAGGAGGATTGGCAATGGATGTTAGCTCAGGGCTGATCTTCCTCACACACACACACACACACACACAAAATCAAAATATCAAATAAATATCCATGAATCTATACTGATATAAATAAATGTTTGAATAAATAAACAAATGGAGAAGAGACAAATCACCCACGCAGAAGAATTCCAAATAATTCCTGTAGATATTCTGCCCTCAAGGAGGTGGAGCAGGCCCCGTCCTCAACTGCGGGCCGTGCGTAGTGACTTCCTTCCAAGACCACAGTATGGAAAGAAGGGAAAGTAACTCTTCAGAGGAGAAACCTGACAAGCACGACCTCAGCCCGGGGGGTCAAGGTCAACAACAGTCATAAATCATGTTAATAGTACGAACCCTTGATATGATGTGATGAGAATGGCACTTTACCTCTGCGGTTCTCCTCAAAACTCATATCCCCACCTAATAATTAGAAAAACATCAGACAAACTCAAATTGAGAGACATTCCACAAAATACCTGACCAGTACTTCTCAAAACTGTCAAGGTCACCAAAACAAGGGCAGTCTGAGAAACTGTCATGGTCCCGAGGAGCCCAAGGAGATAGGATGACTACACCTAATGTGGTGTCCTACATGGGACCCTGGGACAGAAGGAGGGCAGTAGGGAGAATTAAGGAGACCTAAACACAGTGTGGACTTCAGTTAATAACGTTGTGTCAATATTGGTTCACCAGCTGGGCCAAATGTACCACACAAATGTTAGGTATTGAGAGTAGGGGAAATTGGGTGGAGAGGTGTGCTATGTACTATCTGTGCAACTTTTCTGTAAAACTAAAACAATTCTAAACAAAAATTCTAAAATAAAAATTTATTTAAAAAAATGCCTTTCATCTATTCTCTCATTCAATTCTCCTGACAGTCCTGTGGGGTGACACTCTTCTGGAGATAGACGAGTTGAGCAGAGAGGGGTGGAGTGTTTTGCCCACAGTCCCAAAGTGAGTAGACGGTCAACAGTTCTGAAGTGGGGCAGCCAGACTCCAGAACTTTCCCTCAGACATAATTGCTCTGTGAACATTTGGGGGAATGAGCAGGGAGGAGGCAAGCTCATTTCTTCAGGACAGTTTATCACATCCATAGCTGCCCGGGAACTGGCTGCTCTGGTCTCGGTGCTCCCACAGAAACCTACGGGGACTTCTAGTTGGAGGAAAGAGGAACTGCCTTTTGAAACCCTGAAAATACAGGTACCAGGAAGCTGGAGTGTGAAAAAGCAGAAATGAAGTTGCTTTCCTTCCCAAATTAATATGGACAATGAGCAGCTTAATTGTACTTAGGGTTTAACAATTTCTCCAGTTGCCACAGTAACCCAGAAGGGGCATTTAAAAATATATTCCATCTGACCTCGTTCCTTTTGATTGATGGATGTGAAGAAATCTGGTCCAGGCACGTGGACCATGTGGCTCCAGGGCTGGCCACCAGAGGGCGCGCAGCCGCCTTCCGCGCGCTCAGGCTGGGGAGTCCGCAGATGTTTTCCACTTGCCTTACAGAGTGAGGCGCGCCGGGCTCTGGGTGTGGACCCACAGGCCTCTCCTAGAGCACATCCCTTCCCCCGGGTTGCATTTCCCAAGCACACAGTGCGGACGCCCACACAGGCCGGGGCAGGGTTGACGGGGGCCAGGCGGGGCAGAGGACTGCAGGCCCCTCCAGCGCCCGCGTCCCTTTTAGAGGCCGTGGAGCATTCCGGAGCCAAGGTGGGGCCGCAGCGCGGGCTCTGAGTGTGAGCCTCAGCTCCCTGCTCGCCTCGCCATGTCAAGTGACCTCGGCAAAACACAGAGTTGTTCTCACCTTCCTTCTCCTAATTCTGCTCACCTCTGATGACCACTGGCTTGCCTAGTGTGGCCAAGACCACCTCGGGGAGGAGCCGGCCCAAGGTCTGCTTGTGGTTGCAGGAGGTGAGAGTCCCTCCACCCCCGCCAACCTCTGCCTCCTTGTCTCCCAGGACTGTGGGGGCAGTCGGCCCCCTCCCGTGTACATTGCTCCTTGTCTCTGTTCTGGGGCATTCCCCTGAGGGTCAGGGTGGCAGGTGACTCAGGGCCTGGGGGAGGGAGATGGCGAGGAGACAAACATCTCATCTTCAAAAACGACCTTGAGAAATGTGTCTTTCCAAGAGACCCAAGCCAGGTGATTAGACCTCACTAGAAGCATTATACCTCTGTGCTTATTATTCACACATCAATATTGAGATTGGGTATCAATAGATATGTGATATATGTAGGTGATAAAAAGAATCAGGTAGATAACATGTTTTATTTATGTGTGGTAAATATTTAAAAGCTCCCACGTGTTTTGATTGGAAAATGTGTATTATTGAACAATTTAGTTTCAAAGGTTTATCTCTAATGTAAGGTTGATTAGGATTTATGAGGCAGCTGCAGTGGTGTGACCGCGTGTATGTGCAAGTCCTGCAGAATAAAATTGGGGCACTGCCTGGTGGTTTTGCCTTTTACAATCCCATTTAAGAGCCAGGACTCTTCTCTGTTTGTTATTAAGATGCAGTGATTTGCTCTGCATGAATTAACAGCTGTGTAATATTGCCTGAGAGGAACAGGTTGGCCCGTTTGAAAAGTCAGCTTGCAGGTTACGTTTTCGCCTTATTCTAAAGGTGGCCACATACTTCACCGCGTGGGAATGCACGGGAGTTAATTCAGCCTCAGCAGTAAATAATGAGGTGCGGTTCCAGAAATGACCACTAGATGGTGCACTAGCGGCTGCCGGGAAACCAGAGGTGACTTGGAGGGAGGGGCAGGTGGACCTTGGCGTGGAAAGGGCTTCATCTCGCAGGAGTCGTTGGCGTGGTTTGTCTGGAAGTAAGTTCAAACAGGGTGATGAGGCTGCCCCTCTGAGGACCGGCTCTTGGAGGAATTCTCCATATGTTCTCATATTTCCCTGTCTAGTCCCTGTGCGCGGCACTTGCTGCCACCTTCCTCCACCCAGGTGGAGTTCCGTCTGGAGCCCTAAGGGCCTTCTTTAGGGGCTGTTTGCAGGCAAAGATGGAGCGCATAGCTGGAGGGGGTGTGAAACAGCAGTCAAGTAAGTAATGAAAGAGGGTGGGGTCGTGCAGGAGTTCTGCTACGGGTTGAATTGTGTCTCCGGTGCCCCAAAAGACACAGAGAGATGGCAGCGATTGGAGAGACATGGCCCCAAGCCAAGGAACTCCGGGCGCCACGAGAAGCTGGAAGAGGCAAGGGAAGCTTCTTCCCCAGAGCCTTTGGAGAGAGTGTGGCCCTGCTGACGCCTTGCTTTTGGCCTTCTGGCCTCCAGAACTGTGAGACAATAAATGTCTGTTGTTTTAAGGACCCAGCAGTGTGTGTTCTTTGTTAGAGCAGCCCCAGGACACCAACACCAGCACTGCAGAGGTAGAGGTGGGAGCTGCCCGCTGCTGAGAGAGGTTCCCTGTGGTTTGCTAAGGAGACACAAGGTTTCTCAGTAATTGGTCAAGTCTTGGCCTACTTGCTGTGCCAGTCATAGAAACAGGAGATTTCTGCACTGGAAGTGATGGTGCTGTGATTGGCCCAACTGTCCCGGCAGAGGGGGTGGATGGGAACAGTTTCCTGGGAGGACTGAAGAGCGAGCTGGCTGGACTGACCCTTGCATCCGCCGGGGCCTTCGCTCCTTTGGTGGTTTTCGGAGTTATTTCCTCCAAGCAGGAGTGTAGTTGATTGTAGTTGATTGGTGGGAGAGCAGGAGGACTTATTTCAGTCTTTCTAAATTCAGCCCAGAACTTGGGAGCAGGGAAACCTCTGAATTAATGCAGCTTGTTGGGAGAGCTGCCGGAATGTACCGATGCACAGCTGACTCCCACAATTTATCTCGGCAAGTAATGCCTCCAACCTGCTCCTGGATTCTGTCATGAAATCCTGCTGTGTCAGAGCACCAGAGGAAGAGGAAAAGGAAAAGGATACAGTGTGCTGAACTCCCACCATCACCTGGAGAGTGGTGGTCCCACCCGACCCCACAGGACCCCAGGGTGGCTCCGGTGTCTCTTCCCCGAGGTGATAGCTGAGCAGAGGTGGCCGGGGCCTTGCCTTCCCCAGAGAAACAGTGCTCATTCTGCTGAAAACACAGAAGAGGTGTGGGAGCCCCTGGCTTCTCCCTGGACCATGTTTTATTCTGGAAGAGTCTGGACCAGGCCCGTGGTCATCCCAGCCAGGCCAGGGCCATGGCTTCACCAGGCCCGACAATGGGAGAAGCTGGTGGTCGAGGGAGGATAAAGGGAAGGTGACCATGTCGCTTCTCTTCTTTTTCTTGATCAGAAACTACATTCTAGCGGGATTATTTTGCCCACTTGCAAACACCCCCCACCTCTCCTGGGAGCCTGTTCTGTCCCTGCTGCTAATTTCTGA
Organism: Ceratotherium simum simum; assembly: GCF_057802395.1. Lineage (NCBI taxonomy): Eukaryota > Metazoa > Chordata > Mammalia > Perissodactyla > Rhinocerotidae > Ceratotherium > Ceratotherium simum. The sequence continues at coordinate 85,823,953 of NC_141905.1, forward strand.
TGGGATGTAGATTATTCACAACCAGCCATCCCCCGGGCAGGGCAGGCATTTGACATTCTCTTGGAAGACAAAGCCAAGTGGTCAGGTGTGCTGCCTCCAGCCCTCAGCAAGGGGAGCAGGCATTGTGTCACTTTCTGCAAGGAGGGAGCAGCTACAGAAGTCATGGTGGCAGAGGAGAGTGGCCATCTGCTGCCCCAGGCCCCCTCCGAAAATCGCAATGTAATTACGGACTTGCTGGTCTCTGTATAGTTCTCGGCTTCCGGTAAATATTAATGGGTTGCTTTTTATTCATTTAGCTTATGTTTTTGAAAGATGGCCTCAAACAAAAAGATCATATCTGTATGTTGTGCTTTAATTTATTTTCACCTTTTTTTCTCCTTTGGAGACCCCTGGTGTATCATCACTTTGTTTACCACAAATTAAACCGGGGCTGATTGTTTACCAGACTGCGGGCCCCTGTGCATTGCTGCCGAACTCTCCTTTTTTTTAATAATCACAACCTGGGATTCATTTGCAAGAGGCCCTAATCTGCATGAGAATTATACAATTAACTTTTGATTAACCACCTAGTTCTTTTTGAAACCACAGTGTATAGGATACTCTGCATTTAAATAATTTTCCTTAAATTGGGAGCAGGCCTTTCATTAAGCTGGTGAGTTTGACTCAACAACAACATTTGGTGATGATCAGGGTCAAAACAATAGGCAAGCCGGCAGGGCTAGAATGTCATCTTTAAATATAACAGTGGAGATAAAGGCCCCCAGATCAAGCCTTATCAAAACACAAAAAATCAAAGCGCTCTCTTGTCTGTGGCAAAATGCGGAGGCCCCAGCGATGTCGGCCACCATTGTCTGGCCCGCGGCCGCCGCAGGATTTGCATTCGGGGGGCCGGCTAACACACGTTACATCACGTAGGGTACTTATCTCCAGGTCTGACAATAATTATCAGGAAGAATATACTCAGAATGACTTTTTTGTGATTTTTATGGCTCCCCAACACAAGGAAGGGGAGATAACAGCTTTAGGAGAAAGGAGACAGTCTCGGAAGACTCTCCCCGGAGCTGGTTCTTCGATTAAATTCGCTGTGCCACTCCGGTGCCGCAGAACAAGTGGGAAGAAAGCCTGCGAGCCTTTTATATTGGGTAATAATAGACCTGAACACAGCCCTCACCCGCAGATAAGATCCATTGTCGGAACAAACAAAGGCAGCCGTGCGCACGCCACCGGAAGAATATCTATGAGCAAAGTTTTAAATCCTCTCACTCTCCTCTTCTTGCTGTACCTTCACCTGGCTCTGCAGGAAGCACGTTCTGTGGGGCTCTGAAGAAGAGGCGGCGGCAGCCTCCGTTTTAAGAGAGCCTAGGAGATCGAGGTCACTGTCTTGCAGGTCGCTGAGGTCGAGTTAGGACTTTCCAAGGTCAAGGTTATGTCCTTCCTTCTATGTGTCCCCCTCTCCTCACTTTCGCTTTTCCCAAAGTCCAGCAGAGGAGACCTGAATCTCAGATATTGAGAACCTGGGAGACTTGGCAGAGGGTCGAATTCAAAAGACACACTTCAGCCAGGCATTTGGTGTCCCATCCTCCGTGGTCCTGCCAGCCTTCCCGGGGCCTTCAAAGTCCTCAGGTGTGTATTTGTCCTTGAAAGAGTTGTTCTGTTTCCTTCTCCTTATGGGAAATGGTATTAGGCATCCCAAGTCCAGACAGAATGTAAATGCTGATGGAATGTCCCTGCAAAGGTGAAGTTCACCGCTTCAAATGAGCTGCTTTTCCGAAGCCGTCTGTACTTGGAGTTGGTGAGAACAGACCATTAATGTCTGTCTGATTGCCTGTATTCCTGGTCAGTGTCCTAAGGGGTTGGGGGGTATAGTGTCCCTCCAGCCTTACAGCAAGGAAGACTCTGGGACCCCGAGAGTGAATTTTCTGGTTTGATTTAGATCAGAATACCAGTTGGGATTTTTTTCCCCCTCCAAACAGAAGGAATTACCCGTTGTCAAGATTTGCCCAACATGAGTTCAGCCCGCTCAGTAATTCCCCTCTATCCATTCGCACAAACCTTTCCTTTCCTTTCTGTGTGGGTCCAGATTGGGGTGGAGGTTGTTCCAAGAGGTTCTCCCCGAATGCTCTGATTGGGTGCCCTGGGCTGCTATGTTGGGGCAGAGAGGGTGTCCCAGGCCAGTCTTGTCTAACAGTGGGACCCAAGCACGCAGGACAGGAGGCCGCGGGTGGGTGGGCAGGACCCGCCGCCACTGCAGCCCCAGGAGCAGCGGAGCCCTTGGTCCTGAGCACGCTCAGTTGGGGGGTACGGGGCAGGGTGCAGGGGGCAGGAGGAGGGGGCAGGGAGACTTGGAAGAAGCGAGGGCCTCGTATTTCCGCAGACCTCCCGTGTTTTCTCGGGAAGCCCCTCTTCTGGGTCTCAGCTTCTATTGACTCACGGGCTTCTCAGAGGGCAGTGCGTATGGTCAACCCAGGACTTCGCAGAGGCCGCGATTAGAGGTCCGTGGGGTCTCCTGTGGCCACTGGTGTGTCCTCCTGGTGCTTTTTTTGGGTGGGAGGAGTTGGCGGACACGATGAAAAACTGAGGCAGCTTCCTTGTGTGGAAACCTTGTCCAAAACCCGTTCACAGATGCGGTGAGCAAGCCAGCAAAGATGGAATGGACAGGCCGCTTGCCAGCCTGACCCAGGGCAGCCAACATCTGTGACATCTATCCCCCAGCTGGTCTCGCCAAGGCCAGGGCCCCAGGTTTGGCCCTCAGGGCTGCCCACCTGTGCAGGTGTCAGTAGCAGGGAAGAGTGGTCCTCCACTGCCAGGGACGGAGGACCCAGTGCGTCACACCTGAAATGCTGACTTAGGGAAGCAAAGCGCCCACACTTGAACGCGTTTTCCATTGGAGCTAGAGGAGAACAGAGAATGGGCCAGAGGAGGTGCCAGAGGACCAGTGGGCTCCGCGCCTGCTTTTGTGCTGCCTGCAAGCCTGATTTCACAGACCCGTAGAGGGTCATTCATTAGGAAGGGCTCTCTGAAGGAAGGGCCATCTGCAGCCGCACCTCCCCCTCCCATAGTGACTCTTCCTACAGCAGGGACCTCTGCTCCACAAGGGGGCGTTGGCACTCACCAGACTCCATAGCTAGTCAGGTCCCATGGGCAGGTAATAGGGAGGCTGCATCTAACTGCTCAGGGCTCCATCCCTCCCCCAGGCAGAGACAGGGCATCGCCTGCAGAAATTTTTAGCCACACTTTTAAAAAAATCAGGAAAGCAATGAAGTTTGATTTTCAAAACATTCTTCCTATAAGTGGCTGAAGTTATTTTAAAATTCAAAGGCATGTAACGCTCAAGACAAACTCAGCGTGTCATTTTGGATTCTCAGGGAATTGGGCATCAGGTTGATCTTCCCTACAGTTTGTCATCGGTGATGATGGTCAAATCTCTATCCTCAAGCTCTATCACTTTACGTGGTCCGGTTTCTATGAAAGCAAGGCTGAGCGTGTGTTTCTTGGACACAACAATTCACTTTGTGATCGTTTTCTTAGGAGGAAAATGCAAGGGCAGTTGGCTAAATAGATGCTACTGTATGGGTTTGCTAATGAGCATGATGGACTAAATGCAGCTGGAAAGTGCCAGATAGAGCCGGCATGGACGTTCACAATTGGGGGACGAGATCCCACGCACCTAGTGGGTGAAAACACTCACAGCAGAGGGTGAGGTGGCTGGATACTCTGACTATAATTACAACATGGCTGTGCAGATGGATCCTTTTAGCCAGTCTCCATCTTATGTTATAAAAAGTGGAAAAATATAGGAAGGGCAAATTGGGGACTAGGAAGATTACAGTAATATAGCTTCTCAGCTAATTGATTAGCAATTATGGCTGGTAATATTGTTCATTTTAATTGTGTTTAATCTCTATTTTGGTAATAAAGATTATTGTTTTGGATTATGACTTTATCCTACTGTACTAATTGCTAACTTGTGAAATTAAAGTGTATATTTTCACATCCTGAAAAAATTCACACCATGCCCTTATACAATATCTTCCTTTTCTGAACAGCCCAGTTATTTGAGGTTGTTTCATCCTTAACATCTGAGAAGGACTCAGTTTTGGCAAGCAAAATAAATGATGTTTGGTCTACCAAGAAATATAGGCTTTTTTTTTTTTTTTTTAAGATTTTATTTATTTTATTTTTCCCCCCAAAGCCCCAGCAGATAGTTGTATGTCATAGCTGCACATCCTTCTAGTTGCTGTATGTGGGACTCGGCCTCAGGATGGACGGAGAAGTGGTGCCTCGATGCGCACCCGGGATCCGAACCCGGGCCACCAGCATCACAGCGCGCACACTTAACCACCAAGCCACAGGGCCGGCCCTAGGCTTTTTTTTAAAAATGATGTTTTTAAGGGAATAAAAGAAACAGAAGATATTGCCAGAAATAAATCTGAGGTATGAGAGAGCACAAATAGATTTACATGGAAAACCAATTTTTAATTTTGAAGGGGATTTCACCCCTTATGATGGTTTCTGCAGGTTTCAGCTGGGGTGCAGAGCCTGATCCCACCCTGGAGCTCATAACCCGCTTTTCACTGCTATGCCTTCAAACACTGCCTGGTTTCCTCTCTCCCGAGACAAACATCGGCTTGACACATCTGTTTCTTGTGATTAAATTTTCTGTTTTTCACAAACCTCGGCGTACCCAGTGGCTCATATCTATGGCTTCCATTTCCTCCCCACCTTGTCATCCGGACCCTGGACGACAACGGCATTCATGGAAGTCTCCAACCACCAGCCCCAACAAAGGCTTTTCCCAGACCTCAGGCAGGATCTCTACATCGCATCCCTCTGCCTCTCCTTTCCTGCCTTCAAATATTCAAATTTCCTGGGTACCCTACGCATATGCATCACCCCCACACGATTTAAGAAATGTGTGTGTGTTATCAGGGTACTACATACTCAAACCATTGTCAACAACTGGCAGTATTTTCCAGTTTTGTTTCTTTGTGTTATATTTCTTTGTATTAGGTAGATCAGGGATCTGAAAACTTTTTTTATAGTGGTCCAGAGAGTAACTCCTTTAGGCTGGTCTCTGGGACCACTGCTCAGCTCTGCTCTTGCAGCAGACAATCCCTTAGTGAAGGAGCCTGGCTGTGTTCCGATAAAACTTCACAAAAGCTGGTGGCAGGATGGCTTTGCCCACAGGATCTAGTTTGCCGACCTTTGATATAGATGTTTATCTATGTAAGATATTATATATGTTTGATTAATTTGACGTGATATTGGGAAAATTTCCCTTTGTCAATCAAATTTATTTTTATTTATTTATTTTAATACTGTTTATTTATTTATTTTTTTTGTGAGGAAGATCAGCTCTGAGCTAACATCCATGCTAATCCTCCTCTTTTTTTTTTGCTGAGGAAGACCAGCTCTGAGCTAACATCTATTGCCAATCCTCCTCCTTTCTTTTCCCCAAAGCCCCAGTAGATAGTTGTATGTCATAGCTGCACATCCTTCTAGTTGCTGTATGTGGGACGCCGCCTCAGCATGGCCGGAGAAGTGGTGCATCGGTGTGCACTCGGGATCCAAACCCGGGCCGCCAATAGTGGAGCACACGCACTTAACTGCTAAGCCATGGGGCCGGCCCTCAAAACTTTTTTTAATGTGATGTTAATGGTTGCGTAATATCCTGGTCCAAGCATTTGTTGTTTTTTTTTATTTTTTCAGAAGCATGGCACCAATTTATAATTTCACTAGTCGTGCTGGAAAATGCTGTCCATCCACAGGCCAGCATCGAAGCACTTAAGAAAAATAAAGAAAGGCTCTGCTAATTAGGTAGGAATATGAGATATGACGGAATTCTAGCTGGTATTTTGTGCTAGTTCGGGTCTGTTACATTAGTGGTATTGATCACATCACCTTGGAGTGGGTCGATAAGCTCTGAGATGTGGAGAGAGCTCTGTGGGCTGGGAAGCTGTTCTCTGTGTTTTCTCCCCCAGTTCCCTCCTGATGATGCTGCCAGTCAGTCTCAGCTCCGTTTTCCAAAGGGGTTACAGCTCGGAAAGTGTCCCACGTCAAAGTCTCAGATGCAGAGGCTGGGGTGTGACCTGATCAGGTCTTCTGACCCTGCACTCTGCACTTCATTTTCATAGCAAGCCTTCAGTCACCCAGCTCATTATTTCCTACTGAGGTGACTCTCTTTACAAACAGAGCCAATCAACTTGCCCATTGTGCTGTGTGGCCAGGACGCGTCCCTAAGACATCGCTGAGCATCGCCACACACCATACCACAGCCTTCACTTCCTTGTGGGTCAGTTTCTTGCCACATGCATCCTCAAGTGTTGCCCTAAAGATGTGATGCTCCTAAATGTCCCCCGTGTTGATTTCCTCATGTGCCCTGTTACTCTGAGTTCAGCCTTGGGCTCCTGCTCCCCCGCCCCCTCCATTTCCTTGTCTTTTTTAGAAATATGTGTGAAACAAGTATCACACAGCCACTGAAACAGAGAAAATGTAGCTCGATGAACACCCTTTAAAATAGGCTAAGTAGGTTTAAGCAGCCTTCCTGTTTTTTTTTTTTTAACAAAAGCAAAGGAATTTTTCACAGTTACCTCTACCCTGGAGCATCTTGGATCACGTCCTCTTGAACCACTTGAATGAAAGGCTTTAAAACGGTGCCCAGAGGTTAAGCTGGCACTGATGTCAACCGCCAGAGCTACAGGCGAGAAAGCAGCGTGCTCTGCCCTGAGCCTCTGTCTGACCGCGGAATTAAAAATGAATCACATTCCTGATAAATGTAATCCCGCAAATTCTCTGAATGAATAGTGCTGAGAGCAGGAGCTGGCAGGAGCCAGCACTTCGGAAAGGGCTCTGCCCACCGTTCCTGAAGCCAGGACTTCCCTTCTTCCCCTGGAACAGGCCTGAGTGGCAAGTCTTTCTGCCCAGGATGCCCTTGGAAAGCCCAGCGCCCCCCTTTTGTTTGGACAATTTGCATTTGTTAGACAGCATAAATGCGTTGAATCCAAATCCTCGACATTTTGGAGAAATTATTTGAGGACATGGCATTACAAGGGGCTTCGTGCTAACGGCCTTAGGCTAAGGGCAGTGGTTACTGGTGGCCTCTCTAAATACTGTGGTCAGGGACTCACTCCTATTTGAGACAATACTTTGATTTATTTTCCTCAGCCCTTGTGCCAGAACCAACTGTATTACAGGCTGTCTAATTGAGACTTGGCAGCAGGCAGCCCAGATCAAAGGCAGCCCAAGCGCAGATCTTGGATCCCAGACCAGTGGGCACTTAGCACGTCTCGGAAGCAAAGCCTACCGGCCGCTTCCAGCAGTGCACGCCAGTGCGGCTGCCTCAGCATCCCAGTGGCTGGTCCATGGGTTGCTCCGCCATCGGTTCCAGAAGGAGCCACTTGTGAGCTATTAAAGACAGCAATGAAGTGCCGTGGTGACAGTAGTGATTCAGGGAAAGATGGAGGAACCATCTGGGAAGGCATTCTCCTTTTTTCCACTGCAGAGTCTGTGAGCAGGAGCATGGAGCCAAGCAGAGGCAGGCAAGGAAGGCCCCGGTGGGATGGGGCGTGGGGCGCGGGGGGATGGAGACTTCCTTCAGGGAAAAGAACATGAAAGAACATTTTGTAAGTTCACAAACAATAGACTTCAACCGTGTTCTCCGATGTTTACTAAGCCAAGAATCCTATTTTCAAGGAATGGCAAAAGCGAGGGCCAGTTACCAGTTGAGTCATAAGAACACAGCTATTTGATACAAGTGCAAATACTCTCAAAATTGATCTATAGATTTAACACAAAATTTACCAAAATCTCAGCTTTTTTTTTTTAAGAAATTGACAAGTTGTTCCTAAAATTCATACATTTATGTGAAGGGTCGAGAAAGCCAAAACAGTCTTGAAAAAGAACTAAGTTGAGGACTCATACTTCTGGACTTCAAAACTTGCTACAAGTTACAGTAACCAAGACTTAACAATATTGTCTCCCAACCTACGAATGTGGAATTTCTTTCAATTTGTTTAGATCTTTAAAGAATTTCTTTCAAAAATGTTTTGTATATTTTTTAAATTAATAGACTTTTTTTTTTTTTACAGCAGTTTTAGGTTTGCAGAAAAATTGTACAGGAAGTTCAGAGTTCCCATGTACCATTTCCCATCCCTGCCACACAGTTTCTCCCATTTTTAACATCTTGCATCAATGAGACGTGTTACAATTGATGAACCAAAATTGATACCTTTTTGTTAACTAAAGTCTACAGTTTACATTAGGAGTCAGTTTACATTAGGAGTCACTTTTTGTGCTGTACAGCTTTATGGGTTTTGACAAATTCGTAACATCTTGTGTCCACCATTATAGTATCATACGGAGTAACTTCACCACCCTAAAAGTCCCCTGTGCTCCACCTGTTCATTCATTTCTCCCTTCCTCCTAACCCCTGGCAACCACTGAGCTCTTATTGTCTCTATAGTTTTGCTTTTTCCAGAATGTCAAATAGTTGGAATCATACAGTACGTAGCCTTTTCAGACTGGCTTCTTTCACTTAGCATTATGCTTTTAAAGTTCTCCATGTCTTTTCATGGCTTGAGAGCTCATTTCTTCTTATCAGTGAATAAGATTCATTATCTGGATGTACCACAGTTTACCCATTCACTGTTGAAGGACATCTTAGTTGCTTCCAATTTTTGGTAATTGTGAATAAAGCTGCTGTAAACATTCAAGTGCAGGTTTTTGTGTGGGCCTAAGCTTTCAACTCATTTGGGTAAATACCAAGAAGCACGATTTCTGGATTGCATGGTAAACCTGTGTTTAGCTTTGTAATAAATTGTCAAACAGTCTTTCAAAGTGGTTGAACCATTTTGCATTCTCACAAGCCATGAATGAGCATTTCTATTGCTTCACATCTTCGCCAGCATTTGGTGTCATCAGTGTTTTGGGTTTTAGCCATTCTAATAGGTGTGTAGTGGTATCTCATCGTTGTTTTAATTTGCATTCCCTGATGATATACGATGTTGAGTATCTTTTTATATACTTATTTCCATCTGTAGATCTTCTTTGGTGAGATGTCTGGTCAGATCTTTTGCTCATTTTTTAATTGGATTGTTTTCTTAATTGTTGAGTTTTAAGAGTTTTTTGTATATTATGGATACAAATTATTTATCATGTATGTGTAGCTATGTGTTTTGCAAATGTTTTCTTCAAGTCTGTGGCTTATCTTTCCATTCTCTTAACAATATCTTTTGTAGACCAGAAATGTTAATTTTAATGAAGTCCAACTTATCAGTTTTTTCTTTCAAAGGTTGCAGTTTTGGTATTGTATCTAAAAGATCATCACAAACCCAAGGTCACCTAGATTTTCTCTTATGTTGTCTTCTAGATGTATTATAGGTTTGTGTTTTGCATTTAGGTATATGATCCCTTTTGAGTTAATTTTTGTGAAAGGTAAAAGGTCTGTGTATAGATTAATTTTTTTTATTGTGTGTGGATTTCCAGTTGTTCAAACACCATTTGTTGAAAAGACTGTCCTTGTTCCATTAAATTTTCTTTGCTCCTTTGTGAAAGATCAGTTGATTATATTTGTGTGGATATACTTCTGGGCTTTGTATTCTGTTACATTGATCTATTGGTCTATTCTCTCACCAATACCACACTGTTTTGATTACTGTAACTCTATACTAAGTCTTCAGTTGGGTATTATCAGACCTCTGACTTTGTTCTTATTTAGTATTGTGTTGGCTATTCTGGGTCTTTTGTCTTTCTATATAAAATTTAGAATTTGGGCCGGCCCCGTGGCTTAGCAGTTAAGTGTGTGTGCTCCGCTACTGGTGGCCCGGGTTCGGATCCTGGGCGTGCACTGACGCACCGCTTCTCCGGCCATGCTGAGGCCGCGTCCCACATACAGAAACTAGAAGGATGTGCAATTATGATGTACAACTATCTACTGGGGGCTATGGGGGAAAAAAGGGAGGAGGATTGGTAATAGATGTTAGCTCAGAGCCGGTCTTCCCCAGTAAAAAGAGGAGGATTAGCATGGATGTTAGCTCAGGGCTGATCTTCCTCACACACACACAAAAAAAGTTTAGAATTAGTTTATTGATATCCACAAAATTATTGGCTGGAATTTTGATTGGGATTGCACTGAATCTATAGATCAAATTGGGAAGAACTGACATCCTAACAGTTTTGATTCTTCTTATCCATGAATGTGGATTATCTCTCCATTTATTTAGGTCTTCATTGATTTTTTTCTTTAGAGTTTTGTAGTTTTCCTCATTTAGATCTTGTACATATTTTGTTAGATTTATGTCTAAGTATTTAATTTTGCTTTGGTGCTTATGTAAATTGTATTGTATTTTTAATTTCAAATTCCAATTGTTCATTGCTGACATATAGGAAAGAATTGACTTTCATATATTAACCTTATATCATACAACCTTACTGTAATCATCTTAATTCTAGGAGGGTTTTTTTGGTCAATCATGTCATCTGTGAACAAAGGCCATTTACTTTCTTCCTTTTCAATCTATATGTCCCTTATTTCCTTTTCTTGTCTCATTTCGTTAGCTGGGCCTTCCAGTATAATGTTGAAAAAGAGTGGTGAGAGAGAGAGCATCCTTGCCTTGTTCCTGATCTTGGGGGAAAGCATGTAGTTTCTTATCATTGTGTGATTTGCATTAAATCTATAGATAAATTTGGGGAGTACTGCCATCTTAACAACATTGAGTCTTGTAATCAATGAGCAATGGAATTTTTCTCCATTTACTTAGACCTTCTTTCATTTCTTTCAGCAATCTTTTGTAGTTTTCAGTGTACAAGTCTGGCACTACTTTTGTTAAATTTATTTCAGGTAGGTTATTCTTTTTGATGCTTTTATGAATAGAGTTATTTTATTAATTTTATTTTTGGATTTTTCATTGTTGATTAAAAAAGTACAGTTGATTTTTGTATTTGCTTATTAGTTCTGTAGTTTTCCCTTGTATTCCTTAGGATTTTTTTTAATTGATGTCATAATAGATTATAACATTGTCAACTTTTAGTTATACATTATTGTTTTTCGGTCACCATATACATGCATCCCTTCACCCCTTGTGCCCACCCCCCAACTCTGGTAACCACCGAACTGTTCTCTCTGTCCGTGTGTTAGTTTATTTTCCAGATATGAGTGAAATCATGTGGTCTTTGTCTTTCTCTGTCTGGCTTGTTTTGCTTAACATGATACCCTCCAGGTCCATCCATGTTGTTGCAAATGGGATGATTTTGTCTTTTTTTATGGCTGAGTAGTATTCCATTGTATATATATACCACATTTTTTTTATCCAATCATCAGTCGAGGGACACTTAGGTTGCTTCCAATTCTTGGCTGTAGTGAATAATGCTGCGATGAACATAGGGGTGCATAAGCCTCTTTGGATTGTTGATTTTATGTTCTTTGGGTAAATACCCAGTAGTGGGATAGCTGGATCATAAGGTATTTCTATTTTAATTTTTTGAGGCATCTCCATACTTTTTGTCATAGAGGCTGCATCAGTTTGCATTCCCACCAGCAGTGAATGAAGTGCTTTTCTTTTTTCCTTTCGTTTTCTCCACAACCTCTCCAACATTTGTTATTTTTTGTCTTGGTGATTGTAGCCATTCTAACAGGTATAAGGTGACATCTTGGTGTTGTTTTGATTTGCATTTCCCTGATGATTAGTGATGTTGAACATCGTTTCATGTGCCTGTTGGCCATCTGTATATCTTCCAGGAAAATGTCTGTTCATATCCTCTGCCCGCTTTTTTTTTGATTGGGTCGTTTGTTTTTTCTGTTGTTCAGTTGTGTGAGTTCTTTATATATTATGGAGATTAACCCCTTGTTGGATATATGATTTGCAAATACTTTCTCCCAGCTGATGGGTTGTCTTTTCCTCTTGGTCCTGGTTTCATTTGCCGTGCAGAAGCTCTTTAGTCTGATGAAGTCCCACTTGTTTATTTTTTTCTTTTGTTTCCCTTGTCCGTGTAGACATGGAATTTGAAAAGATCCCTCTATGACCAATGTCAAAGAGTGTAAGGACTATATTTTCTTCCAGGATTTTTATAGTTACAGGTCTTACTTTCAAGTCTTTGATCCATTTTGAGTTAATTTTTGTGTATGGTGAAAGATAATGGTCTACTTTCATTCTTTTGCATGTGGCTGTCCAGTTTTCCCAGCACCATTTATTGAACAGACTTTCCTTTCTCCATTGTATGTTCTTAGCTCCTTTGTTGAAGATTAGCTGTCTGTAGATGCATGGTTTGATTTCTGGGCGTTCAATTCTGTTCCATTGATCTGTGTGTCTGTTTTTGTACCAGTACCATGCTGTTTCAATTATTTTGGCTTTGTAGTATATTTTGAAGTCAAAGATTGTGATGCCTCCAGGTTTGTTCTTTTTTCTCAGGATTGCTTTAGCTATTCAGAGTCATGTGTTGCCCCATATGAATTTTAATATTCTTTGTTCTATTCCATGAGGAATGTCATTGGGATTCTAACTGGGGTTGGATTGAATCTGTATATTGCTTTAGGTGGTAGGGACATTTTAACTATGTTTATTCTTCCAATCCATGTGCAGGGGATGTCTTTCCATTTCTTTATGTCATCATCGATTTCTTTCAATAATGTCTCATAGTTTTCATTGTATAGGTCTTTCACCTCCTTGGTTAAATTTATTCCTAGATATTTTATTCTTTTTGTTGCGATTGTAAAGGGGATTGTCTTCTTGAGTTCTCGTTCTGTTAGTTTGTTGTTGGAGTATAGAAATGCAACTGATTTTTGTAAGTTGATTTTCTACTCTGCAACTTTGCTGTAGTTGTTGATTATTTCTAATAGTTTTCTGATGGATTCTTTAGAGTTTTCTATATTAAAATCATGGCATTTGCAAACAGCAAGAGTTTCACTTTGTTGTTGCCTATTTGGATTCCTTTTATTCCTTTTTCTTGCCTAATTGCTTTGGCCAAAACCTCCAGTAATATGTTGAATAAGAGTGGCGACAGTGGGCACCCTTGTCTTGTTCCTATTCTCAGAGGAATGGCTTTCGTTTTTCCCTGTTGAGTATGATGTTGGCTGTGGGGTTTATCATATATGGCCTTTATTATGTTGAGCTATTTTCCTTCTATACCCATTTTGTTGAGAGTTTTTATCATAAATGGATGTTGGATCTTGTCAAATGCCTTCTCTGCATCTATTGAGATTATAATGTGGTTTTTAATCCTCATTTTGTTAATGTGGTATATCACATTGATTGATTTGCCAGTGTTGAACCATCCCTGTGTCCCTGGTATAAGTCCCACTTGATCATGGTGTATGATCTTTTTAATGTATTGCTGTATTCTGTTTGCCAGTATTTTGCTGAGGATTTTTGCATCTGTGTTCATCAGTGATATTGGCCTGTGTTTTTCCTTTTCTGTGTTGTCCTTGTCTGGCTTTGGTGTCAGGGTGATGTTGGCCTCTTAGAATGTGTAATGAAGTGTTCCATCTTCCTCTATATTTTGGAATAGTTTGAGAAGGATAGGTATTAAATCTTATTTGAATGTTTGGTAAATTTCTCCAGAGAAGCCATCTGGTCCTGGACTTTTATTTTTTGGGAGGTTTTTGATTACTATTTCAATCTCTTTACTTGTGATTGGTCTATTCAGATTCTCTATTTCTTCTTGATTCAGTTTTGGGAGGTTGTATGAGTCTAAGAATTTATCCATTTTTTCTAGGTTGTCCAATTAGTTGGCATATAGTTTTTTGAGGTATTCTCTTATAATCCTTTGTATTTCTGTGGTATCTTTTGTAATTTCTCCTCTTTTGTTTCTACTTTTATTTATTTGAGCCTCTCTCTTTTTTTCTTAGTGAGTCTGACTAAGGGTTTGTCAATTTTGTTTATCTTCTCAAAGAACCAGCTCATTGTTTCATTGATCCTTTCTACTGTTGCTTTTTGGTTTCAATTTCATTTATGTCTGCTCTAATTTTTATTATTTCTCTCCTTCTGCTGGCTTTGGGCTTTGTTTGTTCTTTTTCCAATTCTGTTAGGTGTAGTTTAAGATTGCTTATTTGAGATTTTTCTTGTTTGTTAAGGTGGGCCTATATTGCTATGAATTTCCCTCTTAGGACCACTTTTGTTGCATCCCATATCAGTTGGTATGGTGTATTTTCATTTTTACTTGTCTCCATATATTTTTTTATTTCTCCTTTAATTTCTTCAATGATCCGTTTGTTGTTCAGTAGCATGTTGTTTAGTCTCCAGATCTCTGTCACTTTCCCAGTTTTTTTCTTGCAGTTGATTTCTAGTTTCATAGCATTACGGACAGAAAAGATGCTTGTTATGATTTCAATCTTCTTAAATTTATAGAGGCTTGCCTTGTTTCCCAACATATGGTCTATCCTTGAGAATGTTCCATGTGCACTTGAGAAGAATGTGTAATCTGCTTTGTTTGAATAGAGTGCTCTCTATATGTCTATTAAGTTTATCTCATCTAGTTTTTCATTTAAGTCCACTATTTCCTTACTGATTTTCTGTCTGGATGATCTATCCATTGATGTAAGTGGGGTGTTAACATCCCCTACTATTATTGTGTTGTTGTTAATATCTCGTTATAGGTTTGTTAATAGTTTCTTTATGTACTTTGGCGCTCCTGTATTGGGTCCATATGTATTTATAAGTGATATGTCTTCTTGGTGGAGTGTCCCTTTTGTCATTATATATTGCCCCTCTTTGTCTCTCATTACGTTTTATCTTGAAGTCTACTTTGTCTGATATAAGTATGGCAACATATGCTTTCTTTTGTTTGCCATTAGCTTGGAGTATTGTCTTCCATCCTTTCACTCTGAGCTTGTGTTTGTCTTTAGAACTGAGATGTGTTTCCTGGAGGCAGCATATTGTTAGATCTTGTTTTCTAATCCATCCCTCCACTCTCTGTCTTTTGACTGGAGAATTCAATCCATTTACATTTAGAGTGATTATTGATATATGAGGGCTTAATGTTGCTATTTTATCACTCATTTTCCAGTTCTTTTGCATTTGCTTTGTTTTTCATTCCATGTATTTCAAACTACGATTCCAGTTTGGTAGTTCTGTATGATTGTTATCTTAGTTTCTCTTTATTTATCGTATTTGTGTCTCTGTTCTGATTATTTGTTTAGTGGTTACCATGAGGTTTGTATAAAAAATCTCGTAGATGAGATGGTCCACTTTCTGATGGCCTCTTATTTCCTTAGACTAGGTTGATTCCATCCCTTTCCTCTTCCTCTTCTAAGTTATTATTGTCGCAACTTATTCCATCTTGTGTTGTGAGTTTGTGTTTAAAGTGATGAGATGTTTTGAGAGGTTTGGTGGATTCAATCGGAGACGTAAAAAGAAACTTTCCAACCCAGAGAAATAGACTGAATGTATATTTTATTATATAGAGGAGAGTAAAGGCGATAGTCCACAAACAGATCCAAATGGGTCAAATAACAAGAGGGAAATGACACAAATCGATCAGAAAGGGAAACACCAGATTGACCGAGATAAAAGCAGATTTGAATAGGTCAAATAATAAGAGGGAAAAGCATCAGATCACTCAGAAAGGGAAACACCAAATCAACCGAAGGGAAATAACATAAATCGACTGGAAAGAGAAACACCAGGTTTACCGAGAAACATCAGATTGGTTATTCACAACATCCATGCCCCTGCTCCGGGGAAAGTCCCTTCAATTGACATGGCTAGGTGGGAGTCCGATCATCAGAGGTCCTGGGCAAGGCGTCCCCTCCACAGGTGAGAATCTCACCAGGCCTCAGTTTCTAGCAGTTTATATAGCATCAGTAATCTCCAGAGTAAGCATTTGCAGAGTTGGCAGAGTGAGCATTTGGTGTTCCCATGCACAAATGGTTATCAGTTGCATATGTGCACTGAACCCCCTGGCTATCATCCCAGCCTGACACAGATGTCCAGTCCTTCCCGAGCTATGACACCCAAAGAGTCTGGTAATCTTACAAATTGCAACTATCTCTGTGGGAGAAGGGCCAGTTCCCACCACACAGAAAGCCGCTTTGTATTTCTTTGTGTGCTGGTGGCTGTAGGTCCATGGAATGGCCAAACATGGCTGTACTCATGTCAAGACGTGAGATTTATTTCTGGTGTCTTCCTTCCCTTAATCTTTGATGTTATAATTGTTTGCTAACCTATTCTGATAGAGAGCTGCAATTTTTCTGATTTTGTCTACCTATTTTTCTCCTTGCTCAAAGCTTTGTATCCTCTTTCTCTTTCTTTTTTTTTTCAAGCATGAGGGCCTTCTTAAGCATTTCTTATAGTAGGGGTCTTGTGACAATGAACTCCCTTAGCTTTTATTTATCTGGGATAGTTTTTATTTCTCCATCATATCTGAAGGATATTTTTGCTGGATAGAGTATTCTTGGCTGAAAGTTTTTGTCTTTCAGAATTTTGAATATATCATTCCACTCTCTCCTAGCCTGTAAAGTTTCTGCTGAGCAATTGGCTGATTGGAATTCCTTTGTATTTTTTTTTTGTCTTGCTGCCCTTAATATTTTTTCTTTGTCATTGACTTTTGCTAGCTTTACTACTAAATGCCTTGGAGAGGGTCTTTTTATGTTGATATATTTAGGAGATCTATTGACTTTATTCACTTGTATTTCCAGCTCCTTCCTCAGGTTTGGGAAGTTCTCAGCTATGATTTTGTTGAACAAGCTCTCTGCTCCTTTTCCCCTCTCTTCTCTCTCTGGAATATGTGTAATTCTTATGTTGCATTTCCTAATTGAGTCGGATATTTCTCGGAGAATTTCTTCATTTCCTTTTAGTCTTAGTTCTCTCTCCTCCTCCATCTGGAACATTTCTGCATTCCTATCCTCAATAATGCTGATTCTTTCCTCCATATTGCCAGCTCTGTTCTTTAAAGATTCCAGATTTTTCTTTATCTCCTCTGTTGTGTTTTTCATCTCCAACATTTCTAATTGTTTTTTTCTTTATAGTTTCAATCTCTTTTGTGAAGAAGTTCCTGATTTCATTGAATTGTCGATCTGTATTTTCTTGTAATTTTTTAAGCTTTTTTATGATAGCTATTTTGAATTCTCTGTCATTTAGGTTATAAATTTCTGTGCCTTCAGGATTGATTTCTGGGTGCTTGTCATTTTCCTTCTGGTCTGGAGATTTAATATATTTTTGCATAGTGCTTGCTGGCATGGGCTTATTTTTCTTCATGCTGAAAATATCTGGTTGAAGCTTC
Organism: Ceratotherium simum simum; assembly: GCF_057802395.1. NCBI lineage: Eukaryota > Metazoa > Chordata > Mammalia > Perissodactyla > Rhinocerotidae > Ceratotherium > Ceratotherium simum. Next base: position 85,841,164 of record NC_141905.1, read on the forward strand.
CACCTGCTGCCACTGGGTGGAGGTCAAGAGCTGTGTATTCTGAGCCCACCACGATCCGCAGGCGCTCTGGCCGACTGGCTGTGCTGAAGTGCTGGGTAGGAGGAGGGGCTCTTTCTTTTACCTACCCGATCCCGGGGCTTCTTGCTCTTCCCTTGCTATCTGCTTTCCTGGGGTGCTAGCTTGATGAAGACACCCCTGCGACAGTTCAATCTCCTCCATATAGGACTTTCCCACAGGCTGTGAGAGAACTTGGAGAGGGATGGTTTCCTGAGGAGAGCTGCCTCTCTCCCCCGAAAGCTGCACACCTCCGGTCCCAGGGTCGCTGTCGTTGGGGAAGCAGGAGAGTTCGCCTTACCTCCTTCCACTTCCTCTGGGGGTTTCAGCACCTCCACCTTCAGAGGTAAGGCTGCATGGGTCTCTCAGATGTCTTTTGTGTTGTGTGAATGTCCTCTGTTGGTATGTGAATATTCTTTTTGTTGTATCTTGTGGAGGAGAGTCTGAGGGGGAAAGCTCACTCTGCCGTGATGCTGATGTCACTCCCCCTTCTTAGGAGTTTTTACCTACACATTGTGGCATCTGTGAATGAAGACAGTTTTACTTCTTCCTTTCCAATCTGGACACCTTCTATTTCTTTTCCTTGCTTGATTGCATTGGCTAGAACTCTAGGTAAATGTGGTGAGGAGAGACATCTTTGTCTTTTTCCCAAATATAAGGGGAAAGCATCCCATCTTTCATGATGAATTTTGATGTTTGCTGTAGGTTTTTCAAAAATGTCCTTTACCAGGTTGTGGAGATTCCCTTCCCTTCTTAGTTTGTTAAGAATTTTCATCATGAATGGATGTGCTTTTTTCAGCTTTTGCACATGGGTGTGAGCCATTTTACCACCAAAAGATAAAGAGGGCAGAAGCTAGAACTGAAGAGAGAATGTTGGTGGACCTGAATCAAGTGGAGCCACCTTGCCTCTCAGCAGCTAGCGTGTCAGCCAGTAGATGTTTTTATCGCTAAGGGCTTTTTGACCTGGCTTTCTGTTACATTTAACAAGAAACCTCCTCACCGATACACTGCCTCCTCCAATTGGTCTTTCTGATCCATCAAATGTGGTGTCCTCTCTGATTCTCCACAGCTCTTTGTAGCTCAGTGTTGCACATTTCCATGGCCACCCTGTCTGACCCTTTGTCTGTGTTTTGCTTCCCCTGCTGCTTCCTTTGGGCAGAGGCTTTGCTGCCTTCATGTCTGACTCTCTCACAGCACTTGGCATTGTGCTTGCAAAGAGTAGACACTGAGCTCTTTAATGGATTAACAAAGAGATACTTGAGTGATTACCGCTGAAACCAGATCCTATACATTAATTCTTTCTCTAGGAAGACTCAGAGGAAAGATTGTGAGACAAGACCGTTTGTTTTTCATTTTTATTTTTTTAAGCCTTGGAGCTATTTGCTCAATGAAGCCATAGAGGAATCCACTGGTTGGAGTGATACGGGGGCTCAGAAGCCTCCTTCCTTGTGAAGGCCCCTCCCTCCCATCCTCCAGTTCTCTGGAATTGCTTTGAGAAATGTGGACCCTGTTTTACAGATGAGACTTATATGATTTCACAGAAGTAGTTGGAGCAGGGCCAGGACTGGAACCCATGTGTCCTGAATCCCAGGCCAGTGCTCATTTTGCCTGGAAATGAACTGCTGGTTGTTGTAACTCCACTCATAAACCTGTGCTACCATGGGAATTGTCATCACTGATAGCAACTGATGGTGAGAACCATGAGAGCCTCAGAGATGATCTTGTATGGTTCTTTAATTTCCTAGTTAAGCACACAGATACCTAGAAAGATGAAGTGGTTCTGGAGGTAGTGCACGTGGGGTGGGGAGTCTTTGTCTTGGTCAGGGTAGTTATATTGACTGGCTTAGGGAAATCACATTCTCCCTGGAGTAGAGAAGAGCTCTACTACTCTACAAGAAGGAGGGCATGTCCCTTTTGCAGACATGAGAGAACCAGTTAGCTGTGTCCTGTAGATACTGAAGAGATTTCTAGGAACCATGAATCTGCCCCTATTGCGGCATCCTTCTAACAAACGCCATCACTGCATAGCCTCCAGAGTGGGATCGTCTTTCTGGACTCCACATATCAATAACCTGAAAGAATTGATGGATCTCTTGTAATAAGCAGGAATACCTTCCCTTTCTGACCCAGAAGATTTGGGGGAGATCTACCACTAATGGAGCCATTTCTCCTGAGTGAGTTGATGCTCCCTAGGCTCCCAGCATCTTCTCTGAGAGTTTCCAGCTCTAGACCTTTGGGGAGCACTTGGGGTGCATTCATTCTGAAAGCAGAAGCTGATACCAGCCCTTGAAGTAAAGTATGGATGGAAAAAAATTGGTGAAGTGGAAGCCAAGGTGAACGCAGGCAGGAGACCTTTGCAGTGTCTCATACATAGTAGGCACTCAAAATAATGTTTGCTGGGAGAATGCATGAATGAGAGTATCCAACTAGGCTGCAATCTCCTCGAAGAAGTGGCTTATGCTCTCTTTCACCCAACCCTTTGTTATACCAGGAAGCAGAGAATACATATATTAGAGTTTCAAGTGCTCCTTGAATTTTCAACTGAATTGAGTGATAATGGGCTATTTTAGTTATCTACACCTGTACAACACTCTAGCCCAGAACTTAGTAGCTTACAGCAGTGCTTCATTATCTCTCATGTTCTCTTGGTTGACTGGGTTCAGCTGGATAGTTCTTCTGCTGGTCTCACTTTGGGTCTCTCATGCAGATGCAGTCAGATCATAGCTGGGAATGAGATCACCTGGAGGTTCAACTGGGACACTGGCATGGCTGAACCTTCTATGTTCTTCATGTAAGTTTGAGAATCTTCTTTCCACGTGGCTCTTCATGTGGTCTTTCCTCATAGTCTCTCCAGCAGAGTACCTGGACCTCTTTATATGGCAGCTCAAAACTCCAAGAAGCATTGCAGGAAGACTCCATTCTGTACGTGATTATCAAGCCTTGGCTTGTATTGCTCTTTCTAATGTCCCATTGACCAAAGCAACTTGCATGACCAAGCCCAGAGTCCATGTGAGACGAGACTACAAAATGGCAGGAATACTGGGAGGCATAGATCATTGGGGGCCACCAATGCAACAGTCCACCAGAGGCAGAGGAGGTAGGGCTTTCCAGGCAGTGAGGGGAGACAGCATCACACAATTGCCTTGTGTGGCTCCAGTTTAGGATGAATGGGCATGGGGAGTGGCTAGAGATGAGGCTGGAAAGGTGGTTGCAACCAGAGTGAGGAGGCCTTTCAATGCCATGCAGAGGACTTTGGATGTTGTCCACAGATTGATGTTAGGAAAGCAGCAGTGGTCTCCTGGCAGAGGCATGTAGCCCAGGGTGTGTGGTTTAGCTTAGCTCATGTGGACATGGTGGAGGGAGATTTCTGAGGACCCATGAGATGATTTGGTAAAGATGGCAGTGATGAAGGGGAGAAATGACAAGTGCCAGGGGTGGGGCAGTTATGGGAATGGGGAGCAGTGGGTGGTTCAAGGAAACTTTTGGAGAAAGAACCTATGGGGCATGCAACTGATGAGTTGGAGCGGGTACGAGAGAGGAGAGTAACCAGCTATAGGAATGTGCTTCCAGGGTGCTGAGGATGGGAGAGACACGTCTGCTCGCTGGGTAGGCACTGCACCTTGATGAGTTCTGTTTTTTTCTTATCAGACACAGATATTTTAGGCAGAAGTCACGGGCATGATGTAATGTAGATCTTGAAAATGAGAAAACTATTCCTAATATTAAAAATTTAAAAGCTTTGTGAAGATTTACTAAGAACTCTGAAACTGGTCTGGAAGTTGAAAGAGACAAAATGGAAACTTTTTTTAAACAGCATGCCCAGTGTAGTAAAGGTCAGGTCCCTGAGACCACCAGGTGCTCCTGGGGCGAGTGAGACCAGCCTCTGTCCTGCTTCTTCCTGGTAGAGGAGCCACAGAAACAAACAACGCAGTAAATGGTCTGCCTGGGAGGGTCCCTGGGGTCAGGGGGTGGCAGGAACGCGGGGCACGGCCCCCAGAGCTGCAGAGGGGCTGCGGGGGGAATGGGGGGACAAGCTGGGGATGATGGGCTAAGGGGTATTTGGAGTCTTCCTTTTGGCTCTTCATCATGCTCATTGATGAGGCTACAGGGAGTTTCTGGTTTCAGACCCCGTGCCCCAGGGAGCCTGTGATTTCACCCTTTGTTCTCCTGCCTCCGAAAAGGCAGGGCTCTCAGATCAGCAGAGGTCAGGGGGCTGGGGGTCTAATTACTTTCATTCCCTGAGTGGCTTGGAAGGGTCTTGGGAAAGTGACAGAAGGCCTGCCTGTGGCTCCTGATGGCCAAGTGAGCTCACACATTTGTTGCGAAGTTGTGCTATTGTTCGTGAAGCTGTTGCTCATTTCAAACAGCAGGGCCAAGGCAGTGGGAGGCTGGGCGGTGTGGTGTGACCCGGGCCTTGCTGCACATGGTGAAGGCTGGCTTACAGGCTTAGAAAATGAACGTCGGGGTGGAGATATTTCCAACAGCCTTTAAATTGATCTGAAGGTTGAACTAGACGAAAAAAGTATGTGAGAAGAAGGAAAGCTGTCCAGGGAGGCGGTGAATTAATGGGCTTCCCAGGTGTGCTGACCTTGGGGATGGTGCAGACCCCACAGCCTCGGGAAGGCTCTCAGGGGTAACCCGGTTCATTCTTGCCCGGGAAGCCGTGGCCTCAGCACGGTCCTAATCAATCAGTTTGCTGGAAACACCAACTTATCATTTAGTCGCTCATGTTTTAAGGTCTAAGTTACTACTGGTGCTAGGATTTGAGCAACATTTTCTGGCTTTGGAAACTCTCATTTACGATTCTAAAAATTAGAGTTAAGCCTGTTAACCCTAAAATTAGGCAACATCAAATAAAATTTTAACCTTAATGCCTGACGGTTATTGAGTGCTTAACTCCACCTATCATTCTAAGGAGCTTACCTGTGTGAGCTCATTGACCCGTCACACACCCCCATGTAGGCAACATTATTGACCCCATTTTACAGATGAGGAAAGGAGGCACAGAGAGGTGAGGTGACCTATTCACAGTGACGTAGCAAGGAGGAAGCTAGCATCGAACCAGGAAATCAGGTACAAAGCTCAGGGGTCTCTTCGGAAAGGTTCCCTCTCCCATTCCTCTGCCTCCCTCTCAACCACCTAAAATCTTGGTTGGTTTGGTTTGTGGGGTTAAAAAATTGAAGTGGAAAAATAACATCTTTTGAGGAAGTAAAATAGCCATGTGCTCCCCTGGAACCCCACTCTGCGTGGTGCACACCTGAGGATGAGGCTGCAGAGGTCCCAGGCCGGCAGGTGTCCACTGCCTCCCTGTGCCAGGGCTCTGGGCAGAGCGCTATGATGTGCCTGAGAAGGAACCATTCGTGGCAATCCCTTATTTTCTAGTTTAGGAGAACTTAGCCTTATTCATTCATTCAGTCATGCATTCATTCATTCATTCATTCATGTATTCATGCATTCATGCATTTATTTATTTCCAACCCAGGGTAGTCTTTTCCCTAGAGACCTAAATTGGTTGATCATGTTTTGGACCACATGGTTGTGCAGGATTTCAAGGCGCTGCCTCTTTCTCCTCTGTTTCCCTGCCTAGTGCTGAGGGCACGAAGGTGGCTCCCAGAGGGGCCGCTGCTGCCTCGAGACTGGGAAGTTTTGTTTTACAAGGAGAGTCAGTGCCCTGGCCTGTTCCTGAGGACTCTGAGCACCCCCGCCGTGGTCCGACTGCAGCTGAGGAAGAGCTCTCAGAGCAGGCACACGTCCCCTCTCCAGGGAGGAGTGAGGTGGGGGTTCTGAGTCAGGATTGGGGAGCTGAGTCCTTTGTAGTAGGGGGGCATAAGAGGGAGCAGGAGAGAGGAGGAAGAGGCGGCACATGAATGCACGTGTGTGTACACTGCATGGGTGCAGCATGCCATGCACATATGTGCACATGCACACACGGACACACGTGTGCACGCGGTGGGGGGAGGGGAGATGGAGAGAGGGAGGACTTGAGGTGAAGAGAAGCGGAAGGAGCATCTGAAAGGCAGACGACATGGCCAGGGGGGACTTGAGGAGGGTGGTGCGGCTGGGATGAGCTTTTTTTAGTAGACTTTCTTTTGTAGAGCAGTTGTGGGCTCACAGCAAACTTGAGCGGCAAGTACAGACAGTTCACATGTGGCCCTGCCCCCGAGATGCCCACTTTTCTGCTGTGAATTTTAAGCTGACATCTATGCTGTCATTGCTCATGTGAATGGCTGCAATGGATGCTGACTGAAGAGGGCAAACAGCTTGTGTTCTCTGTGCAGCGGTTTAGGACCCGAGGCACGGTGCTGACGCTGGCTCCCTTGAGTCTGGCACCCTGTACGTCCCTGTAGGGTGACACGGGATGGTTTTGTATGTCCTTGGGCTAAGGTTGGGGACGTTGTCTCCGCGGGTCATCCGTGTCTGCTCTGGGCACCAGGCTCAGCTGGCTGTGCTGCTGTGGTTGGAATTTGGCTTTGAGCTTCGCCAACTGACAGGTGGACAGGCTGGAACTGAGCAGAGGAAAGGTGTTCCCACACGTTCTGAGCACACACTTAACTCTGCTCTAGGAGTCAAACTGACTGCAAAACAAGTACCAATGATTTAAGAAATTCTGGAACTATAGCCCCCGTCACTTCCAGGCATTTCTGGGCAGTAGCTCGGCCCATCTCTTTGCTGACTTGGGTTCATCTGGATTTCTAAGTTCAGGGATGTGTTTTGTGACCTCTCTCTCGACCTTGGCCTTCTGTCTCTCTCTGCTGGGTGCAGTGATGCCCTCATGTGCTTCCTGCACCCCTCCCCAGCCAGCGCCTCACAGCAGTTCACCCTGACCCCAGGCAGGTCCCTGGGTCCCCCAGACCCAGCTTCGGGAACTGAGGGGAGGAAGCCTCTGGGATGGTTCTTTTCGGAGAGAGGGTCCTGGCCTTGTCCTACAACCTGCTCCATGCACCGAGGAGTCTCCTCGGCTGGGAGGGCAGGTGGGGTGTCCAGAGTGACGTGGCGGAGAGAGGGGTAGTCTCCTTTCCAGTCCACGTGGAAGGAGGTGGGGCCTGGAGCAAGTTCTGTCTCTGCTGCCCCTCCAGTTCCCACCTGAGGATTCGAATGCCTGGCCCTTCCAGCTGGAATGTCCTTGGATTCTGGTAAATACAACTGACTGCATAAGCTCTCCACACTGTTTTTTTTAATGATAGAAGAAATACATGTTCATTGTAGAAAACTTGGAAAATACAGATTATGCAAAAAAGATAAAAAATTAAAACGAACCCTAATCCCATTGTGACCCCTAAGACTATTTTGGTGTATATCATTCTGAACGTCTCTTCTGTGTATGTGTGTTGAATGTGTGTATGTGTGTGTGTGTGTGTGTGTGCCCGCATGTATGCAAAATAAAATGGGATTTTATATACGGTATCTTGCAACCTGCTTTTTATTTTTTATTTATTTATTTTTTGTGAGGAAGATCAGCCCTGAGCTAACATCTGCCAATCCTCCTCTTTTTGCTAAGGAAGACTGGCCCTGGGCTAACATCTGTGCCCATCTTCCTCCATTTTATATGGGACGCCACCACAGCATGGCTTGACAGGTAGTGCATTGGTGCACACCTGGGATCCGAACCAGCAAACCCCGGGCCGCCGCAGAGGAGTGAGTGCACTTAACTGCTTGCGCCACCGGGCAGGGCCCACAAACTGCTTTTCAGATTAACAGTATATGTTGAACACCTTTCTGTGTTCATTTTTTTGAGTGAACATAGGTCATTTAGGAAGACTAGAGATTAAGCAAAAATTATCAAATACATGTAGATTGAGTTAATTAAATCAGTTGACCACAATTTGACTGTCAGACACTGGTGTGGAAGGGACAGCAAGACATATCTCCCACCCTCATGGAGTTAGAGGAGAAAAGAGACCCACATACAATTACTAGGCCCAGCACCACGTGATCAGCAATCTACTGTAGCTGCAAACTAATTCTCTTTGGAGGTAGCTGGAAGGCTGCATGTAAGAGGTGGCATTTGTGGAGTGGAGCAGGTTGCTCCCCTTACTTGGTAAACATTTACATCTTCTATTGTGGAGATGTCCAGGCAGAGAAGTCAAGAGCCTTGGCCTTGGACTAGATGCAGCTGAATGCCAGGTCATACTGCCACTTTCTGGCTGTGTGACACTGGGCAAATTAACAAGCTCTCTGAGCCCTGGGTTCCTTCTCTGCCAAATGTGGATAACTAAAGCTACTTCACCAGGTTGTGATGATGTTTAAGTAAAATACACATGGCAGGTACGGAAACATAGCACCTGACGTGTCATAAGTTCTCGGTAAATAGTAGTTATTATTCTTATTTGAATTTGATAAAATAACTATATCTAAAGCTGTAGTAAAGTGAGCAGAAAGTATGTGAGCTTCTAACAAATTAGGAACAGAAATGATTTTCACTGTTTTCCAGAATATGTTTCCAATAAGTCCTCGCAACTTTTAGGAATTTTTTCTGGGATGCACAGAAAACCAGACACCTGATGTGCACTGGTTGGTCTGATTTCAAATTTTGGGAAATATGGAGGGTGTGTTGTGATTGATTCTTATGGGCAATGGACTATTCCTCTAATATTATCAGGAACAATCTGATATGACTCTGAAATGATCCTGTACTGATATAACTCAGAAATATTTATGTATTCTGCTATTTCTCTGAAATAATATTGCACTTAATTATCTCAGTTGAAAATCTTTTCAACTTACATGTATTACCATGTTAAATCCCAGACTCAACAGATCATGTCTTTTCTTAGCAGTTTTGTGGAAGGACCAACATTCAGATTTAATCTATTTTGGAGAAGAGAACACATTATTGAGAACTATGTTGAAAGGAAACTCATTTGGCTTTGGAATTAGACCAATTTCAAATGAATATCAAAAAAATTACAGTATGGCATATGTATAAATACGGAATAGATAAAACCTCCTGGTTTTAAGTTGCGAGTATGATGACTTTTCTCGATGTCTGTCCAAACAAAATGTTCTTTTAAGACATGTACATACCACCCACGCACTCGTAGATGGCATGATTCTAATTTCTCCTGCCACCTGAAAGTTAGGGCCAAATTAAATTAATCCATAAGAGACTCGTTTTGTTTGGCTCCTGCGGTAACTACTTCTGTTTCTTGAAAAGCCTTTCTTTTTACCGACTTCCTTATCTGGAAAGGTTTACCGTGTCTTCCTGCAAGTGGTTGTCATGCTTTAGACAAATCACAAGCAGCAAAAAGTCAGAATTGTCAGTTCAGAAGACACTGCTTGTTCCGCTGGGTACCACTGAGCAAGCAATGCTGGCAAATGATCTTTAGAAAAAAACAGAGGATGGGAATGTTGGCAGAATGAAGATAAAAAGGGTTGCCGGCTTTATTCTCACGGAGGGCTGGCAGCAGGGATCCGCAGGAGGGGGCGCCTATCAGATAGGTCATCTGCTGGGTAATGAAGAATAGAAGACAGGAGGTGGGCCTCGCTCTCGGAGGGGCAGGGGAGCCTGGAGAGAAACAGGAAAGCAGAACCTCAGCCGCTGACCACCTTTCCTTTAGTACCTATGCGGTTGTAAGGCGGAAGCTTCCAGGGAAGGGGGCCCGTTTGTAAGGTTATAGGTAAACCTGAAATCCGCTTCTCATTTCTCTGTGGTCTCATTCATTATGGATTCATTTCTATCTGTATGAGCGTCTTATTAAAAGTTACTAACATGTCAAAAATTTCCTACTCCTGTGATATTTATACTACTTTTCTACCATCTTACTCTGTGTGCACGAGTGTGTTGTGTGGTTTTATGAGGAAGAAGCGAAATGATGGTAATAGGTAGTAGCAATTTTAAATGCATGTCTTTGTCAAGGAATTTCTGCCTCATGTTGCTCTGCTCATAAAATGCTCTGTATTTTGCTTTAACACAAAATCATACTCAAAAGATACATCCTCCATGAAAGTCGATTTACGAACATCCAGTTTAAAATCACGATGGCATCATTGGACTGTTATGGCTTTGGGTTTCTACAGGAAGGTTCAGTGTGGCATCTTTATCTTGCAGAAATCAATCTGCTGACTTGAGGACTGCCGGCCAGGGTGTCTGGGGCTGTCCTGGGCTGGGTGGGGCCTAGGGCGGCCCTAACACTTGAGTGAGACGAGGGAAGCAGGAATGTAAAATGAGTTTGGCCCTTCCTTCCAGGAGACCCGGAGCTGTACTCTTTTATCTACTCTGGAGGATTTGGGAGACACAGAAGCAGCCTTCCAGCCAAACACACTTTGGCCAATGCCCGCCTGCCCCATGAGGAATTGTTAAATCAGATCTTTTAGGTAACTGCCAGGATTGAATGGGCCAGGCTGGGTCTCCCAGGGGACTACCTCCTCTGGCCAGCCTGCTGGAACCAATAAAGACCATTTGTGCTTAGTGAGAGAAAGTAGGAGTCATCCTTTCTGTATTGACCGGCTGGGGTACATGCCACCCTGCCATGGTGGCAGGCGTTCAGTGTCCCCACACCAGTCAGCTGGAGAACTATGGAGACTGGCACCTGGATGCTGGTTTGCCATTCATCAGTGGCCTCAGCCTGGGCCGTGGCTGGTGCCTCGCTCACACACATGCATCATTCATCAAGTCCACCCTCCTTCACAAACAATCTAAAGTGGTATGATTCTTTGCTTTCTGCTCCTGACATGCCAGCCTGGCCATGGGACCCAGCAGTAAATATCCATCTTAAACAAATTGCTGTCAGTGCCAAGTCACCAGGGGCATTTAAGAGGGAATTAGGAATTAAGAACTTGTGGCGATGGGTAATAAAAGATGGATTGGCTTATTTGTGTGGCTCTGCAAATGTGTGCATTAAAATAGGTGGAAAAGACTAAAATAAGACAACAATTATGCTTTTGAATAGGTCATACCCAATTATCTGGCAATTAATTTGCCAGTTACTTTGTTAAAACAGTGTGTGTGGGGCTGGGCCCGTGGCTTGGCGGTTAAGTGCCCGCGCTTCGCTACAGGCGGCCCGGGTTCGGATCCCGGGCGTGCACCGACGCACCGCTTCTCCGGCCATGCTGAGGCCGCGTCCCACATACAGCAACTAGAAGGATGTGCAACTATGACATACAATTATCTACTGGGGCTTTGGGGGGAAAAAAAAAGTGTGTGTGTGTATCTATATCTTTATCTATATATGTATCTGTATCTATATCTATATCTGCATCTATATGTAGTATGCATGTTATATATATTATATATATGTATGGTGCATTTTTATATACACAAATAAATGTGTACTATATATTATGTATACACATGTGTATAGTGCACATATTAGAATGGGGAAGTTAAAAAAAGTTAACTGTAAGTTTCAGGGGCAATAGTTTGGTTACCCAATGGTTACGCTGTGCAAAAGTGATGCAGTAAATGTGCAGGGTGGTAGGTTTTATTTGAATAATTTAAAATTCAAATTGAAAAAGTCTGTATGCCCACATTTTAGGTTTTAATCTTTTTGGCAATCTAAAAGAAAAAAACTGTTAACTGGGGCTACATAGCTTGGTTATCTGGCTGTATGTATTTTTACACGCTGTCAATACCCAGTAATAAGAAGATTATGATGTTTAAAATCAGGCTTACAGATGTATTTTCTACTTTTTAAGCCTGAAAACCCTCCAAATTGTGAGGCCTAAGTTCTTTAATCTCCCTGCTTAGGCCAAAAGGTTAGCTCAGGAAAAAAAAAAATCCACTATTTTCCACCATAAAGAGTTGCTGAGGGATGTTTCAGGAAGCGGTGAGTTGGTTATCTGTTCACGTTGGAGAAACAGCTCTCAGAGTCGTGGATGTCGGGCCGGCGGGAGCTGGTCCGAGAGTGCCTTTCCTGAGTGCTCGGGGTCCTGTGCAGACACCAGACAGTCTGGTTTATGTTGGAGGAAGTCCATGAGCAGTCAAAGCCATGTACCCACTTCTCCACCATGGGACAGACGGACGAGGTCAAACTGGGACGTGCACGGTGCTGCCCGCGCCTCCCCCCTTTAGGTGGCCACCCTGGGTCCTCCCCGATTAGGAGGGCACCAGTTTCCCCCCACGCTGTCAGCTGCTGGCGCCTCCCAGGTCTCTTCTTGGCGCTGGTCCATTCCTTCTATCTCTGCCTGGTACCCGGCGCTGATAAACTTGTTCAAAACTATTTGTGACAGCAGCTTTCTCTGTCATTTTATTTGCAGTTTAACAGAAAACCTTTGATGTTTTGACCAGATGTTTTAAAAGAATGTGGGGATTTCAGTCCCGGGAAAGGGCTGATTAGAAAGGTGTTGCTGGAGCAGCATAGAGACCCTGGTGCACTTTGACCTCGCACAGCCTGCCCTGAGGAAGGGACCCTGGTGCCCTGGGACCTGGACCAGCCTGTGACCCATGGGCTGGCCAGAAGGGGTGGCGCAGGGAAGGCTAGGGGCTGCTGATCCTTGTAAGGCCCCGAGAAGAGGTCACCTACCCCCAGAGCCACTTGCTTCCCGTCTGAAGAGTGGTGGCCCCGACCCCATGCCTGGTGGAGCTGGGACAGGTGTGGGGGCGTCTGCAGGTGTCTGGCCCCTGAGGCTCCACAGTATTTCTGGGGTAGGCATTTCAGGGTTGCTGTCCATCTAGTGGGTAACAGCAGACAGCCCAGTCTCAGATTCTGTCCACACCTTGTGGCCTGTGCACCTGCAGAGAGGAGGGCACCTGCCCTCTTCAACGTCCAGTCACCATCACTCTGGAGGCCTTCCTCCTGGTACAACAGGCCAGAGGAACGGGGCTGGACTTTGGGAATGTCAACCGAGGCACATTCTGCTTCTCTTCTGTGGGATTTTCTCAGGTTTCATTAAAATGTGCCCCTAGTGATGAGTTGTGTGAGCTTATCTGGGGAATAGGATTGAGGAGCCAAGTGACAGGGTCTCCGTCCCCATGGGTGTAGCTCTGGGGTTAAGCTTCCATCTCAGGCACGGGCTCCTGGGCACGGAATCCACTGGCAACTCCGCCAGAAATATAAACACTTTTGATTCTCACTCTTGGTGTCTCAGGTGATGTAAGAAGGGCCTGCTTTGAAAAGGTCTTGGGGAGAATTCTTCCCTTCTGTTGCCTGGAAGAGCTCATTCTCCTCCCTGTGGCCACCTGCACATGGGGACTGTGGCTTCTGTCACCCACGGGGCCACTCCTCCCCCTGCCCACCCCCCACCCTCCATCATCTCTGACCTCAGCCCCCTTCTCCTGGGTAACCTCAGACTCTCGCTCTTTACCAGCTAGGCCCCACTAGCATTTCAACATGTTCCCGCTGCTCCCTTCTGTAACACACGCTCAGGTATGTACACACGCGTGCATACACACGCACGTATGCACATGCACACACACGGTCATATGTGCACACACATGCACACACACACACACACTTTCCCTCCTCCTAGCTATTGCCTCATTTCCTTTCCGGGCACACTTCCTCACTCAGCAGTCTCCATTCTCTGACCACTCCGCCACTTCCCCCACTTCTTCAACCCACTCCAATTTGGTTCCTGCCCCCACCTCCACCCCCGCCGCCCTTTCCCAGGTCTCCAGTGGCCTCCCTGCTGCTAAAATTGATGAGCATTGGTGCTGGCAACGGCTCCGTCTAACTTGGAACCTCCCCACCAGCGCCACACTCGGCTCTCTCTCACTTTCTCTCCTTCTCCTCCTTCTTCTCAGGCTCCTTGGCCAACTCACTCCCTCTTCTCTTTCCTTCAGAGTTGGGCTCCTCAGGGTTGGTCTTCAGTCCCCTTCTCTTCTCACCCTACACACGCTCCCTGGCGATGTCATTCCCTCCTGGGTCTGAGGACCTCCCTTCCCAGCCCCAGACTGCATAGGCAAGTGCCCATGGGCCATCCATGCCATCGGAGGGCTGTTGGACCCCAAATCTCCACGTGGCCAAGGTTCATTTCTGCCCCCGTGTCTCAGTCAGCTCAGGCTGCTGCAACAGAATACCACAGACTGGGCGGCTTAAACAAGAGACATTTTTGTCTCACAGTTCTGGGGGCCGGGAGGCCAAGATGGAGGCACAGTAGATCTGGTGTCTGGTGAGAGCCCTTGTCTTGGTTCATAGCTGGCCATCTTCTCGCTGTGCCCTCATGTGTAAGGAGCACAAGCAAATCTCTGGGGTCTCCTTTTCAAGGGCACTAATCCCACTCACAGGGGCTCCACCCTCACGACCTAATCCCCTCCCAAAGGACCCACCTCCTCACACCATCACATTGGGGGTTAGGGCTTCCACATATGAATTTTGCGGGGATGTGAACATTCAGTCCATAACACCCAGCCCCAGAGAAAACTGGCATGATGACGGTGATGATGGCAAGGAGCCCCTCTCCTGGATCTCCTGGTAAATGCTGCTGTAAGCATGGCTGTCCTGCCGGACTCGTTTCATTCTCCTCCTCTCTAAACAATAGGCGCCTATGCCTCCTTCCCCTCTGCCACCACTCCAGTACCCGCCACCGTCACCTCTTCCCCAGGTTCATGAAGCACCTCCTGAGGGCCTCCCTGCTTTCCACCCTCGCCCTGTCCCCATAGCATTTCAGTGGTGTCCCGGGGTCTTCAGATAATGCCCAGGTGACATAAAGTGGCCTCTGAGGGCACCCTGGCCAGCTCTCTCCTTCTCCTTACTTCTCCAGCCTCCTCTCTCCCGCTCCTGCAGACCATGCACTGGACTCTGTTCTCCGGTACCTTTGTGCCTCCTCCCCATCGCAGCCTGGTTAGGGCATCTTAGAGGTCTGGGAGCAGCTTCATCCCCTGGAGAAGCTTCTGGGATCCTCCTGGACTGGGCTGTGTGTTTTTCCTGCGAACATCGCCAGACCTCTGACCATCCCAGCCCTGGTCCTGAACACACAGTATTGTCTCTGCTTTGTCCTCCCTGCCACCCTATCCCCACCAGCCTTCCCTGGCCATCTTTGTAGCCTGGTGTCCAGCAGTACCCAGCTCACCGTGTTTGTTGAGTGAATAAACCCAATTCCTGTGGGACAAAAAATGTTGGAGACAAAGTCAAATCGTTTGGAAGTAACTTTAAAAACAAACATTCTTCATTGGAGAAGAAAAGTGAAATCGGGCAATTTAGTAGTTCCCTTTTGTGCTTTTTGGTTCATTTTTTTCATTCATATTCAGAAATCCCAACCATGGTACCCGATCCCACAAAGGATGGTATTTCCAAGGCCCAGGCAACATCCTATAAATTTGCAAGCCCCATATTCTAAAACAAAATACCTGTGTCCCAAAAGAAGTATGTTTGCCCATCATCCTCCTCCTTCTCTTCTTCCTCCTCATCTGACCACCAGCTGCCTTTCAGCAAGGACTCTCCACAGGCAGCCCCTGTTCCACTGAATGCTCACATCCACCCTATGAGGCAGCGTTTATTCCCATATTAAAGAAGAGGAACCCGAGGCTCAGAGACAGTTGATGACTTGCCCAAACTTCCACAGGGAGCAAGTGGCAGAGCTGATGTCCTATCCAGGTACAGCCAACTCAGACACTCGTGGTCTTGAGCAGGACTCTGTCACCTCCCAGGTCTCGGGCTCACTCTCAGGGCTTGTTTCTGAAAGGACAAGTTCCATTCTTCAAGTCTTTAGGACTTGTGGAGGAGCGCCCACATCACAGGGCAGGCACAGTGCTAGGGCCTGGAGACAGAGCCAGGAATGTTGTCTAGATTTTCTAGGAGCTCACAGGGCAAGGGGGAGGCATCGTGCAGGTTCGACAGCTGCAGTTCAGCAAGGCGAGGGGTGGCGTGCAGCAGCCTAGGGCCGAGGGGCAAGGTCAGGGGGCTCGCCTCGACACCACGGGGGGCTTCGTGGAGGGAGGGGCACTGGGGCTGAGGATGGAAGGATGAGTAGATGCTGGTGAGGCGGACGTCGGGGTAGAGAGGCTGCAGTGCCCAGGCTGCTCAGAGGGTGAAGGAGAGTGACCTAGAGGGAGGCTGCGGGTCTGGGCCACATCCTTTAAGGCCCCGGCGCTGTGATGAGATGCAGCTCCGTTGACCATCCATGCTCCGCTGGCAGTGAGTAGCCCCTGAGCCCACTGGTCCTGTGTGTGGGGTCAGTCTCGGGTGATTGTCAAGGACGAGGGGGTTGCAAACTTCCGTGTATATCAGAATCATCTGGGTGCTCACTCAGAATGCAGAGTCTTGGGCCCCTTCTGTGCTACTGGTCCAGGAGGCCTTCAGTGGGGCCAAACCTGCACTTGATCAGCTTCCCAGGAGATGGTGACCCAGGTGGTCCCTCGGCCTCACGCTGAAGGTGGCTGACTATGCATAGTGATGGGAGGTCCCAGGGAGACCCCGGGCCACCCAGAGCTGCTGTGTCACGCCCCTTGTTAGAACGAATCCCATCTTAGCAGCATAAATGCCTGTTTGTTTTTTTAAAGTGCCCCTCCCCCATTCTGCCCCCTGGGAGGGATAATACTGTTTTAATCTGTTACAGAATAATAATATTAATAAATCTATGTATTAATAATTTAATAAATCTTGTAAGTAATATAAACAATGTTACAGAAGATAATAAGATTTCATGTCGGGGTAAAGAGGGGCTGGAGAGCTGGGGAAAGCTGACTTTCCAGTCACTCACCAGGGGAGTGCACAGCAGGCAACCGGTGGGTGAGGGGAGGGTGGGAATGGGGGGGAAAAGTACCTATTTGGGCTCTGGGTTAGGAAGGGGCCCCTCAGGGTGGGAGAAGGAGACAGAACACCAGCAGCTCCTTCTGGCTAGGCTGTCCCTGCTGCCGGCTCTGAGGTGGGCTGTGACCACACCATATGTCAGCTGTGTTCCCTGAGCAGGAGTCCCCATCTCTGTCCCCTCCTCCACCCCTGAGTGGGCCAAGGTCCGGGGGGCTTTTGAAGTTGGTCTCTGTGGCTTGGGCTCTCCTCACTCCCACCTGCCCAGGGGACCAGCCCAGGTCTTTATCCAGTGCCCAGAGCCCGGAGCAGAACCCCCATCACCCCGACCCGGCACCGGCTGGCTCTGGCCCCCCCCACCCCGGGTGGATGCCCGCACCTTTGCTTTGGCTCCTCTGCATCCCATTAAGCCCGGTGTCGGGCACATCTGCACTTGGCATGCCTCTCTGCAGCCCACTGAGTCATTAGCAGAGATGAGATGAGTCCCAGATGTTAAGGAGTGTGGCAGTGTTTCGTGGACCACCACTGGGACAGATAAACACAGGGACGTGTGCAAGTCAACTGGATACTAGATGTTTGGCAAGTTGGCTCCCTCATGACAGGAGAGGCTGGTGACACTTAACCGTGTGGGGGGAGTGGCAGTGGGGAGAAGGGGAATGTGCTTTTATCCGAGATATCTTGAAGATGATGGCTGACTTCCTGACGGAAGGAAGTTGTAACTATTTCCATTTCATTTTAAGGGGGACGATTTATTCTTGTCCTAGAGCCTCTTCTGATTGTATGAATGAAACGTCCGGCCTCTGAAATGCTAGGCTCGGTGTATCCCGGCCTTGCCGTGTGCAGTAGGGGTCAAAGGGTGGGCTCTCGAGTCAGAGGGACCCAGGGCAGGTTATTTAACATCCTAAGCTTCAGTTCTCCTGAAGGGAGAATATTGATGTTCCCATCCTCACAGGCCTGTGAGAACTCGGGAAGGGAACTGTGTGTTAAGCGATACGTGAGCACTGGCTCAATGAAGACGAGCTGTTGTTGCTGTTGTCAGTGTTGTTCTCACTTGCTCAGTTGTGTCCAGTGACCCACGGATTAAACCCCACGCTTGGTGATCTGAGGGCAGGATTAGGGCTCAAACACTTGCATTTCCAATAAAATATTGAAATAAAAGTGCTGGGTTTTTAAAAAAATGCCTTTTATTTAAATATAGCCTAATAGAATATGTTACTGTCCTTTGAGGAAAATAATGGGAAAACGGTGATATATTACATATACTTAGGATTCAAGAAAAGAAGAAACCTTTTTGTAAAATTTAATTAAATGTTTGTACTAGAAATTTATTCAAAATAACCACAGCAATTGTACTGTGTACCAATAACATGATTCATTGTGATGTTTCACAATTTGGATCACGTGAGGATTCACCCACTCAAGCCATCCCCAAAACAAAGATGAAAGTTAAGAAGAGACTGCGGTCTTCCTCTCATGGATATATTAAGGATTTAATTAATGTAAAGTGGACCAGGCCAGTGATCATGGCATCTACTAATCCAAGATGCCCAAAGAGTGTGCTATACTTTGGGAAAACGACGAAAAAACTTCATTTTGTATTTTCCGAATAAAAATGAGCATTGCATAGGTGATTCCTCTCTCCCTCAACCAAGAATGGAATCCAGTTCATTGACCACGCCTGCCTGAAGATGCTATCTGTGTTCACATACCTATGTTTAGATTAAGGTTTTATTAAAACCAACTCTCTCAAGATTGTGACCTACAGAAGTAATAGTACTGACTGTACTATTACTGTACTGTAGTAACAGATCTGCTCTCTGTTATTCCAGGTGGGAAAATCTTGGAGGGATGTTTTGCTTGATGCTTAGTTTGTCAACTGGAGAAGGGACACTGGTATCATCTTGAAACATTGTTTCTTTATTCAATTATAAGTCTCATTCATTGATTTGCTCAATATTCATGAATTTAACCATTCAAGAAGGACCAGCAAGCAACTCGCAGCCAAGATTTGAAGCTCAGGAAAGAGAATCATTCATTGATTTTTTTTTTTTTATGTATCCATTCATTTCTTCAACAACGTCCTTTGATGGATGAGGCATGCTCCCTGTCCTCTCAATGTTCACAGCCTATCGGTGACACAGATACTTCAGGAAACCCTTTCAACAGCGTGTAAGAACTGAGGCCCCAATGAGGGTGAAGGAATCACTGGGCTGGGAGAGACTATTCTGTAGGACAGCGGCGGAGGCGTCAGAAAGGTGGAGGCTGAACCAGAGCCCCGGATTTAGATTTGGAGACGGCTGTGTATGATGAGAGAGAAAACTGTGTGAGATCATCCTCGAGCCTGAGGGCTAAGAAATAAAAAGACATTGTTTAAAACCTCAATGATCATCATTGTCATATTCTTTGGGCCTGAAAGAATGCAAACATTTAAGACGAGTCTGTCTCTCTCTCTTTTGATGATAAGATTTTTCTCTGTAGGGAGATAGCGTGGCTCGTCTCAGCAGGGTCTTTTGGTGACTATCGCTTGGTGGTATTTCAGCAACTGGAGGAGAGGGACCACGCTGGCAAGGTCCCTGGGCAACATCGCCTAGAGGGTTTGGTTTCGGCTGAATCTTCATGAAATTTCCAGGGATGACTTGAAGGCTCCATCGACTTTCCATGACACGTAGTTTCACCTCTGTCCTTCCAACTCCTTCTTTTCTCTCTCCCTGCATGTATTTTTTCCCCTTCTTTCTGGCTTACTATTTTCTCCCATTTAAAAGTATGTGCTCATTACAGAAAATTTTAAAACTATGGAAAAGTAGAGTGAAGAAAAAAAAACCACTCATTGTCCACCCATGTAGTAATAACTACTGTTAATATTTTGGTGTTATTTTTTTTTCAAATCTTTTTCCCAAATACTTTTCCTTTTACACACCTATGATCATATGCTATGTAAATACAATTTTGTATCCTGCTATTTTATTTGTTTAATATTGGAAATATTTTATCAGACTGTTTTCAAGGGTTTCATGGTGTGGAGTTAGGGTAATGTACTTAACTCTTCCCTCCCCAGTCCTTCCTTATTGGATACAAATTGTTTTCAATGTTTTCCTAGTATAAATAACACCATGCTGAACATCTTTTTATGGAAAACTCTCTCCATATCTAGGGATATTCTTTAAGAGGGAAGAATAAATATGAAATTACTGGGTCAGATAACATAAACGTATTTTTGGCAGAGTGCCATACACATCTTCGATGCCCATCTCCATCAGGAGTAAGTGTGCCCGCTTCACAGAAACCTGTGAACAATGGGTGCTTTAATTAAAATCTGACCAAGCAACCACCTGATCAGTGGAAAAAGCTCTATAGATTTGACAGAAGTATTTATTAAAATTTAAGCTCCATTAAGACAGAGACATCTGTCTTTTTGGTTTGTTTTTTCATTGATGTATCCCAATCACCTGGAACTACCACAAATATCGGTAGAATGGAATATATTTTCTAAACTGTCCCTTTGTCTAGATGAGGAAGTGCAGTGCCTCTTACCCGAGAGCCCTGGATGGTGACCAAGGCTGCCCCTTACAATCCTCGTTCAATGATGTATTTCAGTTAGCGCGTCATTGGGAAAACTCAAGTGCAGGCGATGTGATAGCTCCCAGCACAAGTCTTTCTGAACCAGATTCTTCCTTTCTACTTCTGGACACACCTTGCTAACAGGTCCATGAGAGATGCTTTTGTTGTGGATCCATGAGGCCAGGAGAAGTCACTAGAATCTTATTGCCGGCAGAGGGAGAAGCAGAGCCCTGAAGATGGTAGGTTTAAATGCCTTTGGGCCCCGGTGGCAGAGCAGCCTAGCACTTGCCCGTGCACTGTCCAGAGACTGAGGGCAGATTCCAGGTGAGATCCGTGGGGAAAGGTCAGCCCAGCCCTGGCTTCCGTCCAGGCTCTCAGTCACAGACACACCTGCTCTTTACAGGGAGCCTTGAACTCTAGTGGCCTGTGCTTCACTCCCTGGTTCTTCTGACCAGCTCCCACTGGTGCTTCCAGCCTCAGCACAAATGTCCCCATCTCGGTAGAAAGGCATCCCAGTCTCATGCACCGTCCAAGCACATAGATGCCTCCACTGTGGCCTGTGTCTTGTGTTATCATTGTCCAATTGCAGGTCTGATGCCCCCTTGCACATACAATCTGAGTACTGACGACCTTCATCCTCATGTCTGCACTTTGACATCCTGTCCCAGGTAATTCTTACGCTCGCCGAAGTTCGAGAACCCTAGGCCTCTTTTAGGTCTTGGAAAGCTGCCTGGAGTCTCTGTGGAGGGGCACTCCCCAAGGATCCTAAGCGATTTCAGAAGATGACTGCAGCAAGTGGGAGCTCGTGTGCACAGCAGCAGGACCACACCATGATTTCAGGCGCTCCTCTTGTGATCACCCGTAAAGAAAGGCTATTTCAAAGCAGAACTCTCTGTTTTTTCTTTTTACTTACGTAAACTGTAAAAGTTTTTTTTATACAAGAAAATGAAAGTAAAGGGTAAGTTACAAATGCTACCTCTTAATAGGACAGTAGTTAAATTGGAGCTGTACATCATTGACCACTATGAAAAACTACTTTCATAATTGTTTTAATTTTCTCTCTTGGTGTTATGAAGACCTTTATTATGCACAGTTCTATATTAGCACCTTTATTTGTAATGAAATAAAGATTGGAAGAAAATTGAGGTGAAAACATGGCCTAGCTTCTGACGGCAACGAGTAGAGTTGAACTCCGTCCCGAGGCGTTAAGTACAAGCTCGATGCTCTAAAGTGCAGAGGTCATTACAGTCCTCTTTCCTCTCATCCTCCTCATGAACGTTTCTTGAACACGTCACTTATGCATTGGGTTATATTAAACATAGAGAAAGATGTAACTAAAAGTTTGATCTGGTGATGTTTCAGTTGTCAGGAGAATATTTGCTCATGAAAACCTCCTCCTGGATTTTTTTCGAGTCATGATAAAAAGGCTTGCTTTTTGCTAAAAGCCCCAAAAATGTTTGTCCCTTGAAAAACTAAATTTTCATAGTTTCTTTTTTAAATTTTAGCAGTCAAATCAGCAGATCATTGGATATTATAGATTTAAAAAAATCTGTTTCCTTCATTTTCAAGAGAACAATTTTATATTGCATTGCATTTTTCTTGGGAAATTCTTTTGCAGCTGGGAACATAGCAATACATACAAAGTGTTCTGTGTGGGGCGGGTGAGGGGTGGATTGGTTGTTCATTTTCAAAGCCAAGGAACAAAAGCCTCCCTTTTGGAACAAAAGCCAAGGGAAATATCATTAGGGAAACATCTCCCTACCAACCAGGTGTAAGGTGATGGTAGTCATGCATAGGCTACTGTATTAGAGAACTCGTTTTTATGTTACATTGAATTTTCTGTGAGTCCTGGACCTGAAGACAGAGCAGCAGAAAGCCAGGCTCTGCTCTGGCATGTGGCGGAGATTTCAAACAGAGGAACAACCTCTTGTCCCCTAAATGGAGTGGATGAATATTGGAACTGCAGAGAAAGTAAGACACTCGAGATCATTATTTGAGGTCAGGAGGTTTCCTGCTAAAAATCTCCCATTTAAACCCAAGGGGACTGGACTCAAAGCGTTTTTATCAGAAGGCTCTGGTGCCGGGGCTGTGCTTTGACTGCTGGTGTAAGGCTTTTGACCTGTAAAATTCCAGAGCCAGCGTTTGAACTGGAGCTTTAAGAAGACGAGTGATGACTGCATGGGCTGGTGTGGGTGAATTTAAAAAAGCCGTCTGTGTATTTTTAAGTGCATTGTAGCAGGGGCTGCTAGCGCTTATAAATCATGGTACCTTTTCAAAGTGGTCGCCATCATTACCTTCCCTGCTAACAAACTTCGAGCTGGAGAGGCACTGTTGTTTTTGTTAAACAGCCAAATAGCTGCCAAACTAAGGTTGGGTGCTGACTTGAATAATATTGTTTGTGAGTTAAAAAACAAGGTGTGCCCGAATGTCTTGGGACTTGTAAATGGATTCTAACCCAATTCCGCAGGAAGAGTCTGAAGCCGGCCATGAGCAGAGGAAGCCCTCTGGAGCAAAGGCTGGCAAGGAGGCAGCTTTCAAAAGGGAAAACGCTTATTTAAATGTGTAAGCATTAATAAATATCAAAAAAAAAAAAAAAAAGAAAACCTCATGATTTTGGAGTCATGCCTCAGACAGTTCTGCTCCTCTCAGTGGTGGCTACATTCATAACACAAATAATTACCAAATGGGACTCACTCAATTTTTTTCTGGGTGTGAATTAACAGGATGGCAGCTTTGTTGTGAATGGAAGAAACTGTGACTCATTAGACTCCTGACCAACATCAGATGGATTACTTGGTCGTTCCTATGATCACGCTGGTCCCAGGGGTGGGGTGTGGCTGATTCCTGTGGCTGCTGTCTAGTGAGCACTGTTGTAGCTGGGGAGAGACTCCCCCTTGTCATGCCTTGCATCTGTCCCTATCGTCCCTTCATTCACATTTAACATCGTAAGGACAGTCCCTGTCATGGAGGAAAACTTTCCAAATTGAGGATGTGGAATTCTGGCTTGGAGGGGGCGAGCCAGAACTGATCTTACCAACTTTCCCTAAACCTCTCCCCCAGGGCCGCAGAGAGGTGCTGCTGGGCAGAGCCCGCTATTTCAGAGTGTGTTTTAGGAACGCAGCTGGATTTGGGGTGTCTGAATGCCCGTGAACGGTCATCATAAGGTTGTTGCATCCAGCTCCATTTGCCTGATGCCCATTTTGGATTACTAAATGATATTTATCTTTATCTTACTTTAGCTCTTAATCTAGAGTAGTTTTACAAATCAAATGGCCAGCTTGTGGTGTGTGTGTGACATTAAAAATACGAGACTCTCTTTTCTGGTTTCTTTGCTTTATAAATTATCTCGGCATCTCAGATATTTATAATCATTTCACTCTTTCAGGAGATTCATATTGGCCAAGGACGGCACAGAACGGTGGGGTCGCTGCTTGACCTCTGATCACCGGGTGATTGTGGGGCTAAAAATAAATGCTGCCAGTGGGTCTGTGAACACCAGGCTGCCCTCCCCACTCTCCATCCTACGAGACAAGAAAAGGCAGCGCGGGCACCACGTGGGAGCCGCCCAGCTGACCTTCTAGATTTGGTTTGAAGTAAATACCAGACAGAACAGGAAGGTTGGGAACCCTCTGGAGTAGGTTTTGTGACACCCACCCAGGCCTTCGTTGGTGTTTCTTATCTGTGGTTGGATTAGGAGGAATCTACCATTTCAGAAAAAGTTCTAAGGTCTCCTCTGCAGGATGGGTGGTCCACCTCTAGAATTTTCTCTCTGACTCTGCTTTTGCCCCTGCTGTGCACATCCTTCTGCTGCGAAGAACGATGACGTCCCTGGCTTCCAGGATTTCACCTTTTCGTCCTCAACAGTTTGAGCCACAAAATTACCCATCGTGTGGGCATTTGTCTGTTTACTATAATGAAGACAACCGGATTTGTAATTGTCTATTAAATGGTCTATTAAATAGTGTCATAGCTGGAGGGACCTCAGCAAAAATAACTCGGCTGTTCAATGCTTCATGGGCTCCCTCCTCTCACTCTATTTTGCAGCACTTTTTGGGAAGATAGCTTAAAGCGTTCTTTCTTCTTTTTTTAAAATCTTGTAACCTGAAGCTATTCTGGTGATTTTTTTTTTCTTCTGAGATTCAGATCTCAGTTTCCCCAGGATGTGGAGGCGTTCGTCTTGCCTGTCCACCTGACAGCTTCCTCGGAAACTCATTCCTCTCTCCTCTCTGTTGAAACGATCATTTCTCCTGGCTGATCACCTTTGCTGTTGTCTGTTCTCACGTGTGGAGTCTCCCAGCTTCTCCAGGGCTCCCGCCGTGGGCTCGCTTCCCGGCCACATCCCCCTTGCCTTATCTCATCTCTTCTGTTTGCTTCTCTGCCAACTTTATCTCCATCCGCCATATTTAGATGGACGTTCTTTAAGTGTTTATTTCATGGGCTCAGTTTCTGCTCTGCCACACTCGCCACTGTCTTGTGCTCTCAGCTGCCATCAGAAAATCCACCTAGAGGTGCACGTATCCAATCCCTGCACACTAGCGTTTAGAAGGTCGTTCCCCGAATGTGCCATGGGTTCCACTGCATGTAATATGCTTTTTGGCCATATGCAGATGTACATTTAAAAATATTAATAATTAGGAATTTGTTTTATTGTTTACAAGTAAAACTGGCCATCACAACCAGGAGTCCATAGACGAGGATAAAAGTGAGAGGATGAGGCTAAAATAGATTTTCGATTAAAAATTTTTTCTTAAAAAAGCCAATTTTGGGAAAAATATTTAGTAAACAATATTAAGTAAGTGGATTCACCAACTGTGACGGTGGTGGAGGGACATCACCGAAGTGGACAGAGCACTCGTCCACTCTAAGCAGCCCCCTCCTTCTACACAGAAGGCGTGGGGGGCCTGGGGGGGAACGGGCTCTTTATGAGGAACTAAACTCTGAGGAATGCATCAGTGGGTCTCTGGGAGATAAGAGTTGCTGCTGGAACCCCAGGGGCATGTCCTGCTGGGCTCAAGACGCTGCTGGGAATGGGACCCATGCCGCCTGCACGCCCCCCGACAGCCTTCCCAGGAGAACACACCGGCTTCCACCTGCCCTGGAGACTGAACGCAGGAACAGGACTAGGAGTCGTCTGCCTCATCTTTGCTCATTGTTCCTCACATTAACAGCAGCCTTACTTGACACCATTGTTCTCCCTACATTTTCACAATCATCACTTGTGTCTCTTGCCATTGAGCATCATCACTCTGCCCATTGCGGCAGGATAGGTTATGGAGATATTTATGTTTAGCTTATATTTTTCCCTTTAACTTTCCCACCCACTAAATAAGGCAGGGTGTGCCAGACCCTACTGGGGACCTACCAGCTAGGCTTCTTCCTTGTGAACAAAACCCTGAATTTTGGGGCCCAGTTCCAGAGGGTAAATATGACCTGTGTAAGCCACTCCTGGCAATTTTGCTCTCCTTTGCTAGGGATTGGACTTTAGGTTGTCATGTGATCCAGTTGTGGCCAATAAGACCTATGGGAAGTCTTCTAGGGGTTTCTGGGAAAGTTTTCACTTGTTAATAAGAGAGAGGAGAATAATGAGAAACACCTTCCTGCTTTGGATACTGTGGTATAAGGTGTGATATTTGGCACCACAGCAGCCATTTTGCCACTATGAGGGAAGACATGGCCAACTCTCTGAAGATGAATGAAGAAGTATTGAAGGAGCATGGGTCTTCATACACTATTGAGTCACCAAAGGGAGTTCCTTTCTCTTGAGATCCTGTTAGGTGAGATAATTAGTGCTATTATTCCTTGCATCACTATTTTTTTTGACCAAAAATCTCCTAACTGATACATAGACATTTTTATTCTCTCATGCCCCAGAAGTTGTTTCATTCTTTGTTTTGTTGTTTCAAGAAAAACAAAGTTGTTTTTTCCCCAAGGGAAAAGTTGGCTGCAGACTCTACCCATCTGGCTTTTTTTCCTCCCAAATTTGAGTTCCTAAAGAGTTTATACCTGTGGATGGCGGAGGGAGTAGTTGCCAGGAACTACTGACAAAGGTGCGAATGCCTCAGAGGGGGAGGTCTCCATGGTGCACTCAGGAAGGCTGCTCCCTGGCACGGGGCCTCCCATCTATGCCAGGTGTCCTGCCCCAAGTCTGCCTCCAAGGGGACCCTTGGGCTTGAATGATGAGGGTTTCCATGAAGCCTGTGATGGGCTGGGGATGCAAAGCCATGGCCCATTTTTAGGACACTCTGGAAGCCCCCTATACTCTTAAGTGAACTGAAGGAAGCGTAGGAGCTCCCAGATAATGGCTGAGATAGAATTCCTAGTGGGGACGATGCTTGGAGTTGGATTTAACTTGATTTCAAGGAAATCCTGAGTCTGTGGAGGAAGATCTACTCCTGCTGTACCATACTGTGCCTCTTGCCATACTGCCTGCCCAAAATTTGTCTGGCTGGAAAGCTGAATTCTCCCCAGAACATGCTTAAATGTTGGAGGATGCAAAGAAGCACCAAAGACAATGGAGGATCTGAGTAGATGCACCACCTTTTGTGACGGTCAGCCAGGCTTTGCCTGCCTTCTGCTAGAACTGCTATTGGGGGTCACCCAAGTCATGTGGCATCAGGGACCTCCTTCTAGTTAGAGCACCAGCGATAATGCCTCTACCGGCTTCTCTTTTCATGTGATGATATTACTCATAACAAGGCGTGTTTTGAGTGGCACTCGTGCAACATTTTAAGAGGTTACTCTCTGGTATCCTGTGATGTGTGAGCAGTTGGGATAGAATATCAATTGCTGTACTTACCTATTCTTTAGTGTCTTTCTCATGTTATATTTATTACAGTTCATCATATACTTTTTTCCCCCAAATGACTGGGCTTTTTCTTGATGAAAATTTCCAGTGCCGCCACTGAGTTTCTTTTCCTGAGTCATGTTTTTTTTTTTTTTTTTAAAATAAAACTTTTATTTTGGAATAATTTTAGATGTACAGGAAAACTGCAAATATAGTGCAGGAGGTTCCTGTCTGCCGTTCACCCAGTTTCCCCTAATGTTAACATCTTAGATAACCAGGCACATTTGTCAAAACCAAGAAGTTAACATTGGCACATTACTGCTAACGGAACTGAAGACTTTATTCAGATTTCCCCAGGTTTTTTCCTTCACAATTGCCCTTTTTCTATTCTAGGATCCAATCCAGGATTCCACATTGCATTTAGACTAAGTCACCGTTAATTCTATTTTTGAGATAGTTGTTTCTCTTTTCCCATCCTATTTTTAGCACACAGCTTTCAGTCACCTCTCGTGTTCATCTTGTGGCCTTCTAGCCACCAAAATGTCATTCCTGTCATTGAATATCACAGTCATATCAGATAATGTCTCTGTAATAAAGTTCCCAACTTCTATACAATATCTGCGAAGGTAGTAAAACATTGACAAAATTTAAAGACAATCTGGGCCACGAGCGAGATCCTCAATGTAGCTTCAAAATAAAATTCGGTGAAAAATATTCCCCACAGAGCACCATGGAAGGGCATATGTACAAATCTTCACAAGTTAAAATATTTTTTCTTTTCATGCAAATTTGGTAATTTCCATATTCCTCCTTGTTTATGGGCTGAAAGGTTACAAGACAAATGGATTTGTATTTTTATCCTTTCCGTGAAAAGATTAGCAATGCTGCCTTTAAAATGCTCTTAATAGTTTTTAATATCCATAGACTTTCATATACGATTGTCTAAATAATCCAATTGGGAAATTAATTGCTTGATCTTGTAAGTTTCTGAACACAAGACGTGGAAGGGATATCAGAATGTAATTCTGTTTGATGGTATCTTGAGATAGACTCAGTCTTGGAATTGATTTTTAGGTCCATAGGCACCAGCTGTGATATCGCGTACAATTGGGGAAGGCCGACCTTGCCTTTTGATATTGTATATTCGCGTTTGTGCTGTGTCTACATTTGGCTTCGTAAAATCGTGGAAGAGAATTACAAAGTGAAAAAGAGGTCCATAATCAATTACTTTGTCTTTGTGACACCACAGCTGACTTGTCAGATCCTTTTCCCACCAATTGCCTGTGCTTTCTCACAGCCATGCATGTATTATTACTACTTTGGCATCTTACGGAAACCTCCCTAGGTACCACTCCATACCTGGCATCCAGGTCAATGTCATCCTGACAGAAACAAATAACATGGCACCAGCCACCATATTTAAGCACTCCTGTGTTATTTTCCTCCAGCTTGGTTAATTTTTTTCTCAACTTACATTCTCTTAAGACATGGGTACAGCCTTCACACACTGGGCATGTGACTCTAGGACAAATTATCTTCTGTCTTCACAGCTTTGAGGTCCTGGCTCCTTTAAAACCCACCTCTTTTGAGCTTTCTCAATCACTCCATTTGGATATAATCTCTCCTTCTTCAAATTCCCACAGAGCTGGGATCTGACTTGCTCATTTCTCACAAATCACAAACTTCTTTGCTGGGTTCCCCATTTTTCCAGGTGTATGTTCCCCAACCCCGGCCCCACCCTTTAGCTTGCAAGATTGTGGCATGGTGGCGGATGTTCTGTGCATGCCCTTAGCCAATGAAGGGCACCATTTCTGGAGCATCTTCTGGGTGCCAGACGTCACCCATTCCCTCATGGATCTCATGAATCCTCCCCACGATTTTGTATAATGGCTTCCATTATTCCCCTCATTTTGCCTGAGAAGAAACTGAGAACTTAAATACCTTAGTGAGAACTTGAGTAGCTGCTCTGGGCCACATAGCTAGTCCGTGGGCGAGCCAGAACTGGAAGCCACTTGTGTCAGGACTCCAGAGGCGGAACTGCACTTGTCTCCCAGCAGACCTGTGATTGTTGCCCAGTGAGCACACGGTACGTATTTTTAGCCCATCAATCTAATGCTCTTTCTTAAGCAAAGAAGAATTCACTCTTGTAAAGCACATTGTGACTGCATAATGCAGTCTTCTAGTATGTTGTTTAACTGCCCCCTGATCTTTGAATGACTTTATTGTATTACCTCCTGTCATTCTTGCATTCTGAAATTGATTTTGGAACTGTTAAATCTTTCCTTTGAATGGAATAATAAGATGTTCCGATGTTGCCAAGATCTCTCCATCCCACCCAGGCAAGGAGGAAACTCTCTAAGCTCTGGGAACTCTCCTGATCGTTTTCACTAGTGACGTTGGCGAACCTGGACCACCCTTCTGGACTCCTCCCCTTGGGAGTGGTCCCCCTCCCCCAGAGCAGAGCTGCTGCAGCTGCCTTTGAGTGTTGGGTTTCCCAAGAGCTGGGTGGCTGCGTGCAATCTGCCTGTGGTGTGGGGTGGCACGGTTTTCCCAGGGTTGATGTGGGTGTTTCTGGAGGCCTGGGGCAGGAGGAGGAAGAGCCACTGGCTTGGCAGAGGGGAGAAGCTCCAGGCCTCTGATTCTCGTGGGGGTCTCTCTGGTGGATTAGCCTGAGCTTCGGTCCTTTGGGACTCGACTGTTCTTGGGTCTCTCTACGTTTGGATCAAGCTGAGCCTCAGTGTGGGGATGGCTGGCTGACTCTCAGCAGGGCTTGGCTTCCTGGCACCTGGCGGGAAAGCATCAGATTCCTTTGGATGCCTCAGATGGAGGAGCTAAGCTGGGCACTGGCTGGGTGTCACAGAGAATTAAGACAGGTGTGCAGGTCATCTTAACCTTCTCCTGTGCCCCAATGTGGAGCCAAATATGTCTCGGTGGTGGAATTAACCAGATCTTTGTGGGCATCTCCATCTCCCCCCATTGACACACACATGCCTGGTGCATCGTAATGGTCTTTTTGGAGGAAACCTGACAGCATGTCTGACTGTGAGCGTTGCAGGCAGGGACGAAACTCTGGGGTTGCCTTTTGTTAGCGATTTGTCCTGTGTTCCATTTTCTGTGAAACACATTGTTGACTGAGAATATAATTTATTCTCTTATCCCTTTGACTCATCACCTCAAATCTATTTCTGCCACGTTAGCCAAACTTGGTGCTGCCTGAAAGCCAGATCTCATCACTAGACTTCGCCAAAACACGGGCATGAGAAGGGGTTTCCAGGAGTGTCATCATCCATTTAGAAAGAAATGCCTGCTGGTATCAAGATTTATTTTTTAGAAGTCCATCTAATATTTGATCTTGGCCAGTTATGCATTTCTGGTCAGGAATCTCTCTGGGAGGGTTGCCTGATGCAGGCCTCGCTTGCTCTTGGTGTCGGGCAGACTTCGTGTGTCTTGGTTGTGCTCTGGTGACGTGCTCCAAGTGAACACTGGAGAAAAAACTGTGCCTCATGTTTGTCAAGCACTTTGAACTGTTTCAAAGCCTTTCCAGGCCTATTATTTTATTTGATCTTCACAACATCCCCCAGACACTGAGCCCCAGAGAAGTTAATTGGGCTGCCTGGGGTCACAGATGGAAGCTGGGACTAGAACGAGGGTCTCCCACTGCCTGCCCCTGCACTCATTTCTGGAAGGACGGGGTCACTGCCATGCTCATCTGGGGACTCACTAAGATGCTTTCTGGTACCCACTGCTGTTGCACCCAGTGTCAGTGTAAGCCAGGAAGATGGCACCACTGCAGTCAGCCCCCAACGTTCCCATGGACCTCCACAGTGAAGGCCCACAGTGGCCCCGACGTTTCTGGAGGGTCACCCCCAGATCACAGCCTTGGCTGCCTGGGTAGATTTCTTCAGAGTGAATTGCAGGGGCTCCCTGGGCGGGTCCTCAAGGCTCAGACTGTGAGTAGAAGAAGCCTGTGGTCTCCTCCTCTGCCTGTCTCCTTCCTCTGCTCTCACCTACTACTCCCATGCTCCTCTGAGCACGTTTCCCTCCTGGAAAAGGCACAGTCTCTCCTTCCTTGTGTTTCCTCTCCAGCCGAGGAGGACTTGTGGTCAAGATCTGGGGCTGCCGCACTAGTGGTGGGGCGAGCAAGCTTGAGAAGAGCTGGCTGAGGGGTTGGAGGAAGTAACATTGCTCTGGGCCATGGGCCATATTCCCCTGGGAAGAGCTGGAGAGCATGAATGCAAAAATAAAATATGAATGCAAAATGTGAAAAAGGAGACATTCCCGGGGACACGTGTGCCTAATATCACACTAATAATGTGAGACAAGTAGGCTGATGGGTTCCAAGCATCAGAAATGAGCCCTCGACATCCGGTGGCGGTGAGATCCAGAGGATGACCTCCCGCAGTGGGAAGGCGGGCCGCAGAGCCCGGCCGGCTCTCCTTCCCGCTGAAGGAGGCGCCTGCACAGCCACTTCAGCATGAACAGACGGAGTGCATGGAGGAAGGCTGGAAAGAGAAAGTGGCTCCAAGGGCCCGCCACGCGAGGGCAGCAGCTTTGAATATTTCCGAGGACAAGCCACTCTCTGTAGCTGAGACACCAGCAGAAAAAACTTGCATATTAACAAAGGACATCTCAAATTTTAAACAGTTTAGGGGAGAAATCCTGTTTTAATATTAATCCAGAGTTTCCATTTGTATTCATATTCAAATTTATCTCTAGAAAATAATCCATATAGTTAAGACTCCTGGGAAGGTAATTGATAAAGAATAGACATCACAGGCAGGGTGGAAGAACCCTCAGAAAATCACAGTATGTGGCCGATTTTCCGAGTGGATGAAACTGGGCTTATAGTTTATGCTGGGAGTATTTGAGCTAAATTAAGTCATGAAAGAAGATAATACAATGTACCATCATTTTAAAGTAATTTAATCAGGAAAACTAAAAATTTGGAAGAAAACAGATATTTTACTTAATAGAAACCATCTGTACCGTACAGTAGGCAAATTGTATAAAAATGAATAAAACTGTCTCTGGAGGAGAATGGCTCAGGCACCAGCTTATATAATGAAGATGTATATGTGCCTTTTAGCATTTGCATTGTCTATTAGACGAGGTAAATCGCACCAGAGTATAAGAGAAACAGTTACAAATTTTATTACCATCATATGACTGATGACAAACGCAGCAATAGAAATAATGCATACGAGATGGGGTCTGTGCCCAACTCCACATGGCTCTCTGCGGCGGACCAGTCTTGGCGGCTAAATCTTTATTGAGCTTCGGGTCACTAGGACGTTTTTGTCTGGTTACTATTGCTTTGGTGGCTGGTACCCACAAGGACCATCTTTTCGCTTGTTTAGCCTCCAAGTGTGCTATTTGATTTGATTTGGCTCCACCCGGGGAGGACCTAATTTAAACAGGTCTGGAGTGGCTTTCGTGCTGGACTTTTGGCTCGAAGGATCCAGGCAGCTGATCTGAAAAGCGCCCCTTTACCCCTGTTGACCTGCATCAAAATGCAGTTATTTGACAGGATACTTTTGTTCTCCCGTAAGAGGAGCTGGCTGGCTCCTCTCTGTAGCTGAAGGTCGAGTGGCCACATTTTTCAAAACAGGCACTTGTTCCTAATCTGCAAATTAACTAAATAATCACAACTGCTAATTATACAGTATCAGGCCTGGAATACATAGGGCTTGAGTAATAATCAGCTTTTTAAATTAAGTTGGTGACAACCACTATTAGCTGCTGTGATTTAATAATCCCAATAAATGTGCACATTTTAAAAAGGGGCTCTTTGTAATTTTTTCCCCCAGCATTTGCAACTGAATCTGTTAATGAAAAGAGAACACAACAGTTTTATGTTACAAATGATGCCATAATAGGTAAATAAAAGGGCTCCTCCAGACGCTATTAATGATCGAGATGCCGCGAATATGAATTGGAGACGGAGGCAGAGCAAAATTTGAAATCAAGTTTCTATTTCTGTTTGTTATGATGAATTAAGGCCAGAAAGAGAATTTGATTCCTTTTGTATATTAAGCATTTTGGGGCAATAAGAAACAGACCCCATTAAAAAATACGTAAAGTAAAAATACGTCCCTGAAGATTTAGACTTTGGCAAATTTAGAACAAATGAGATGCAATTTTCTACCTCGTATGCTCGCCCGGTGGTACCTAATATCATTGTAACGTATTGGTGCAAACAGCGGACCCGCGCCGCCGGGACCTGGCGCGCGCACCTGGGCGGCGGGTAGGGGGGCGCCTGGCGGGGACGCGGCCCCCTCCCCTCCTCCCGCCCCGAGGACTCCCGCATTCCCGATCCCCCCGCTGGGAAATCACCCCGCCGGGCAGCCGTGACTTGTCAAGTCTGAGGGGGCAGGGGGCACAGGGCGCGGACTGCTGGACTCTGGCTCCATCAGGGGCTGGCAGGGACCCTCACCCGGCCGGACACGCGCCCTCCTCCTGGCTCTCTCCCCCCAACACTGCTGATAGCACTTTTTCTTTTTCTGGTGGTCAATTGAAATTTTATGGCTAAGTTATTTAAAAGAGACTATAGAAGAACCAAATGAGGGAAGGATGATGGAAACTCTGCCTGTCTTTTACAATAATTACTCTTGATAGCAATTTGAACTAATTTGCATTAAAAACACCCATTTAACCAATCTGCTGAAAAGGACAACTTCTTGTATACTTTTTTGTAAGACCTCAGGACACTTTTCCTCTCCAAATAGAAATTTAGCTTAAATTATGGAAGTGTATAGGGCAGTTAGTAAATCTCTATGCACAGGCTGGTGCTGGGCTTGGTTTAAAAATGTTAGCACATTGTATATCGGGGCAAAATGGTCTAGCTTCTCAGGAATTGTCCTTTTTACATAGAGCAACTTTAAAAGCCAGGAGATGAGGGCAAAGGTCGTGGCCAGGATTCTAGGCTCTGTTCCCTTTTTAGCATGACCCTAGACAAAATCCCTTATCTTCATGTTTCTGGGTTGTTTTTCATCAGAGCAAGAAAGTTATTAACAAAATGCTTTAATCTCTTCACTCTTCAAGGCTTTAGAAATCTGTGCGCATATATAATATAAGTGGATATTAATACTAACCAGACATGGGTAAGTTGCGCTGAGTGGGGTGTGACTCTCCCGTGGCTTGCTCCCCGCTGAGCATTCTGCTCTTGCTCGGCCCCAGCCCCTGCCTGGGTTCCCTGGGCGTTGGGCGGTTTTCTGTGTCAGTCCAGTGACAGAGCAGCCCGAATGTGTCCTCCCTCTCGCTTTCTGCTTGGTTTTCCTATACTATAACTGATGTTTTCCTGACATTTCTATTTCAAAAACAGAGACGAAATCCTAGGCTGGGTATACAGGTGGTGTCCATTTGCGCCCTTGCGGCTTCTCTTTCTTTAGTTTCTTCTTTTCTACCATTTTTGTTTTGTTTTGTTACTCGAAAACATTGTAATCTAAAACTCAGAGAGGAAAAGAGTTGAGATTCAAAGCAGGCATTTTTGTGAGCCTGTCGACTAGGTCAGAGGCTTGGCAGGAGGTTGAAGGCAAGGTCAGGAGGTCACGGGGCTAGAATTCAAGGAGCCGCAGAGTGTCTCGTTTTACAGATGGAGAAACTGAGGCCCTTGAGGGGGAGTGTGCACCCAAGGCAAGCCAGGCGGAGAGCTCGGGCATTTTTCATTTTCCTCTCTTTGTGTCAGTCCCTAAAGTGACCACATTTTCTGTGCCCGTAACTTGAACACTTTGAATGTGGACCAGAGATTTTGGAATTAAAAGTTCTGGCTGAAACCAGCTGAAAGCCAAGTGTAGACTATTCATCCCATTGTTTTGTTCTCATTCCTTCCCTGATCAACCTCCCTCCTTCCCTCTTTCCTTCTCTCTCTGCCTCTCACTTTCTTTTAAGCTAACGTTCTGATTGGTAGTTCACTCCCACCTGGAGTTCACAGGGCAGACTTTCCCAGCCTCGGGGGTGCAGGGCAGACTGGATACAAAGCCAGGCCTTACAGGAGGGCACACGGGAGTGCAGGCTTGCTGCTGAGGGACCAGGTGGGACCATGGGGTGCAGGTGCTGCAGGGCCGTCGCGGTGCCCTGGCCTCAGGCCAGAGAACCTGGCTGTGGTGGGTCCTGCAGAGGCCAAGAAGGCTGACTGGGCCAGAGAGAGAAAGAAGGAGAGAAAGGAAGGCCGCTCCTTCTGCCAGAACCGGGGACACTGGCATATCGCGGTTTCTCCTCTCAGGCACAAGATGGCACTCTTAAGCTTTACAAGGAGCCGGGTGCTCAGAGCGTAATGTGACATTCCGCCCTTCCCCAGCCGCCTCTGCCTGAGAGGCCCCCAGGGAGGCAGGAAGAGGGGAGGAGAGTTGGAGGGTTCCTGGATGTTTCCTGGCGCCCACAGTGTGGGGCCCGGCTGTCCCCCGGACGGTCAGGGCTCCCAAAGACCCATGAGCGGCTGCTCTCAAACCCCGGAATTGCCAGGGTGGTCTTCACCGAAGCCCCTGCAGCTGGGATCTTGGGCTTTGTTTCCTGGAAGGAGCAGAAACAGTAAAAAGAGCTGGCTCTGACCCCCAAAACGCCACCAGACCGGCCCAGACAAAAGGGCCGCGGCCTGTCTCAGGCCCTGATCTGAGGGGAGGTCCTGCATTTGCTCACCTGGTGCAGGTTCAGAGCTGTGCTGGTGAAGAATCCCTCGCAGAGAGGCCTCTGGGTGTCTGGAAAGCCCTGGATCTGCTCTGGTGGGCAAGGACCCAAGCACACCCAAGCGCCTTCTCTAGGAGGCCTTCCCAGGGCTCAGAGTAGGGAGGAGGGCGGCCTGCTGCGCACAGCGTTTCCCTTGGCTGTGATTTGCCACCTGTCTGCCTGTGAGCCTCTGAGGCTAGGCCTAGCCTGGATCAGATTCGAGATCAGCGATGGGCGGGAGCTGGGTGCACTGGGAAGATAGTGGGGTCAGATTGGCCCCTTGTGACAACTGTGTGACTCACGAACCAAAGCGAAGGCGTTTCAGAGGCACAAGAGGAGCCAGGAGGATCCCAGGCCACAGGAAGTGGTGTCAGGGTAGGGGATGGAAACCTGCCATGGAGGCAAGTGTGAAAGGTCCAGATGACCACGCCTTCTTACCAGTCAGCTGCCAGCGAACAGGCAATCCTCACAAGCTCTCTGGACCTCAGTTCAACCGTCTGTGAAAGGAGCAGGAGAGTCAATCCGGTTTCAGATTGTGGGTCGTGCAATAAACATGAATTAGAACGGATGAGGAAATGCCAGAATTCATAGTATGTGGTAGAGATAAGTACTATTTCTCAAAACTTTTAGCATGTCTGTGTACATGTATATACGTGCTTGTGCACACAGACATGCATGTGCACAAACACCAATGTGGATGCACGTGCATATATGTATATACATCAGGCCACGAGGGTAAATGGTTTGTGATGCACCATCCACAGAGCTGTAAGACAGCATGGAACAGTGGAACCAGCGTGGCTTCAGTGTTCCACGCGTCTGGGTTCTAATGCTGATCCACCACTGGTGAGCCACGTGACCGTGCTTTGGTCTTTGCTTCCCTCGCTGAGCCTCGATAGTTGGTGGGATGCTAAGGGCCACTTCAGGATGCAACAGGGTGGGTTCAATATGGAGACTGAGTGGTGGTGCTTTGTCTTTCTCTTTCCAGCTCTGATGTTACTCGAGCTTTACTAACCTCGCCTCGCTAATGATTCTGATGTCTAATCACTCTGCTCCTCTCAAGAAACCCTGACATCCAGATCCTCCTTCCACAGCACAGCAGCTGTCTTTTAGAGACGCGTGTGGAGTGAAGAGGGGAAACAGAGAGCCACTGCAAACCAACCTGTGTGGCTGTTGCTGTGTAAACCAGTGCCGTGGCCAGGTGCTTTTGCAAGAGCGTAACTGCCCTGTAATCTGTTGCTGTGGAGAGTCCTCATTTACTTGGTGTTCTTTAAGACAAGTCCACCTACACACAGCTTCCTAGTGCTGGAGTAATTTTAACTCGATTGAAGACTTGCTGATGGGTCCTTGTGGGGTGTACAGGGGGAGGGTTCTCTCAGATGGAAGGATCCATAAGGACAGGGTCTACCGTGAGGACTCCAGGGGTATTAATAGACCAGTGAGTTGAAGAGAAATGGGGAAATGGCAGTGGCTGGACCCCAGGGCGGATCGGGTCAGCTCTCCTCTCTGCTCTGAAGGTCAATTGCACCCTGCTCTGAAAGGTGCAATCGACCCTTTCTGTCATCACTCATTGATCGTCTTTTGCAAAGGTCTGTATTACTGCTGTGGACAGAAGTGTAGATGTTGTCTTTGTTTTTCATAACCCGGTGTCTCAGGATGAGGCTGGGAAGAAGGCAGAGTCCCCATTTAGGCAGAGCCGCAGGGTTGAGTGGCACCTCCTTTCTAGTGAGCTGCCTCTCAGGCTCATGCACGACCTGGCTGCGGAGCCCCTGTGTGCTTATCCGGCTCTGATCTCCTGCATCCCAGAGCTCCAGCCAGCCTCCTGAGGTTCCCGGCCCGTGTTCCCTGCCTGGGTTACTGCAATCAAGAGAACCCGAACTGAGAATGTGGAGGTTGGCGTTCCAGCTCTGGTCTTGCTCCCTGCAACACCTTGGGCAGGTCTCAGTTTCCTCATCTGAAAAGCAAAGAGGCCACATGGAATCATCTACAGGCCTGCTGAGGCTCCAACAGTCACTGTCTCAGAATCTGGCTGGGCGGAGCCTGTGCATCTGCTTCTCAGTACTTGGACTTGAGTCTTAATGTCTCTTCTGCAGATCCAGGTTTCATGGCTCCCAGTTTCACTTTGAATCAGACCCTAATTTCTAACAATTTAATTCACAAAAAGTTTGATTTCATGCCTAGGATCCTGGCTTGGACTCCCTTAGCCCTGTTCTGATCCAATGGAAACTTTTTAACCTTCAAGAATGTCATGCAATTATCTCCCTGGAGTTTCCCTATTAGTTTTATAATCAACTTCACTTGACCAACTAAGAATTGTTATTTAGCCCAAATACATTCTTGTCAAACTGCATAATTTTGCCTCCTGTTCTACTACTTTGTTATATGTTATTATAGATAACATTTAACTAGCATTGCCATAACTGTGTTTGTAAAACATGATTTCTACAGGATAGTAGAGGATGTTTTGCAGGGAAGTGGAAAGAGTGTTAAAATCCAATATATTTGGGAGGCACAAATCAAATACATTTGAACTGATTTCATTACTGCAGACCTTTTCAGAGCCTTATCTATGCAAAGAGCAGTGGGTCTGGGGAGATCTCTGCCTGCTCTGCCTCTGCCCTGCTAGGTGATTGTGGGTCCACAGTCAGTGCGGCCACAAGGAGCTGAAGTAAGTCATCTTTAGGTGCTTTTCAAGCTCCACTCTTCCATGATTTTGGTTCTGATTCTCTCTTCCTTCTGACCAATCAATCGAGAGGAATTTCTTGGATGTTTCTAACATATAAGATGCTGATCTGTGTACTCTGGGAGTACCAAGTGTATCAGACATGGCCTCTGCCCTCGAAAAGGTTAAACTCTCCTCGGTAAGAGAGGACAAGCCAAGAGTTTCCTCGTGATTCACGGTCACCTATGGGAAGCCACGTGATTGGTAAGAAGTCCAGAGAGAGAAGGACAGTGGTCTGGGCCAGTCTCTGGGGTTTAACGGATGAAGTTGGACCTTAGGTGCCTATTATAAGATGGCGATATTTGGATAGATGGAGAACATAAGGGAAGGTGCTCCAAGTGGAGGTCACCAATGGGGTGGAGGCAGAAGTGATGAGGCTGGGGCGGTGCATGGGATCTCATTTCATAATGGAAGGATGGGGACATTTCACCCCAACGCTGCAAGTGGCAGCTCAGTTTTACTTAAATAGGCTTCCTCTGCCTGGTCCTGGGTTCTTCCCAGCCATCGTCACCACTGCTCAGGCTGCTCCCTCCCACCTGAGCTGACTCATTTGTACTTTTCCAAAAAGTACACGTGTGTGTAGTGTGATCCGAGGGTGTTTCCCCTCCGCTCTCATGAGTGAGAGGTCTGGAGGACGTGAGGCAGCCCCAGGACGTCTCACGGTGAGGTTGTCCTGCCGCCTTCCCCGCTTTGCTCTGAGGTGCGTACATCGGGACCCCAGGAGGACCAATGGCTGCATGTGGCTTAGGGAACCCCTGTCAACAGTACTACTATTCTCTCATGCCTGGAAGAAGGGAGCAGTTGTTTTGGGACTGTAGAAGCCACTGCAGTAGAAAGGAAGAGTCTGAGACAATTGTAGTCTTTGGGATGTGCATATTCACAGTGAGCAATTCTTTAAATCAATTAACTCATTAATATGTTCCATAAATATATTTATTTGAGCACCTTTCATGTGCTATACACTCATGATATAAAGGGGAAAAGGCAAAGGCATAGTCCTTGTTTTTGGGGTGCTCATGATCAGCTAGGAAAGGCAACCATGATAACAAAAATTATAATACCCTGAAGCCCGTGTTATACTGAACTCAGTCCCCAGGCCCTGGGCCAGGTGCGCCACATGCCTTATTTTCTTCTGTCATTGAATGCTCACAACAATCCTTTCCCAGCTGGCACAGTTAGTCTGTGGCTTATATTATTGTGTACTTTACAGCTGTAGAGACTAAATGACTAAGCAGGGTGAACACCTCAGTCTGTATGATTCTGTGGTGTTTGTTCTCTCTCAGGCATGAGGGTGATGACAGACATGGGAGTGAAGGTTCTGGACCACAGAGGAGAAGTTACCTCTGCCTAGAGAGACAGGGAGGGCTTTATGGACAAGGAAACATCTGGATTTGGGTCTTGAAGGGTGAGTAGGAGTTTTCAAGGTGTGAGTTTGGGGCACAGAAGGGAAAAGCATTTTTGGAACAGGGAACAACATGTGCAAAGGCCACAGGTCAGATAAAAGGGGATTAGGAATCTGTGAGTGGTTAAGTCCAGTGGGGGGAGGGATGCTTGGGGTAGTCTGGAAGAAAGAAAGCTGAG
Source organism: Ceratotherium simum simum (assembly GCF_057802395.1). Lineage (NCBI taxonomy): Eukaryota > Metazoa > Chordata > Mammalia > Perissodactyla > Rhinocerotidae > Ceratotherium > Ceratotherium simum. The sequence continues at coordinate 85,881,149 of NC_141905.1, forward strand.
GGCTGAATAGGGCCTACTGTGAAAGGCCTTACATGTCAGGGTGAGGAGTTTGTATTGTAAGCTGTTAATAATATAGATTTTAAGCCAGAGGAGTTACATGAATTTCTCTCCTCTTCTCTCCAGCTTTACTAAAACAAAGTCACAAGCGATTGTGTGTTTGAAAGTGACATGTTTATCTGGGGGTAGAAGCAAGAAGCAAACCATTGTTTATTCCATGAGAACACCTGTATGCCTTTAAATGGCACGCAAGCAGCACAAAGGCTCCTGCCCCTCCTCACTGCCCAGGGCAAACTCCACCTGTCTGCAGCGGCACTGTCTCGTTGAGCAGAGATATCTCAAAGTCCCTGTCAACTCTCAAAAAGTTAAACATAGAATTACCACATGTAACTCCACTCCTAGGTATATGCCCCAAAGAATTGAAAACAGGGACTAAAACAAATGTTTTTATACAGATGCTTATAGAGCACTATTCACAATAGCCACAAGGTGGAAACAACCCAGAAGTCCGTCAACAGATGAATGGATCTATAAAATGTGGCATATCCATACAATGAAATATTATTTGGTCATGAAAAGGAATGAAGCACTGACACATGCTACAACAGGGATGAACCTTGAAAACATTACGTTGAGTGAAAAAATGACAACTACAAAAGGCCACATATTGTATGATCACGTTTACATGAAAGGTCCAGAATAGGTAAATCCAGAGAGATAGAAAGCAGATTGGTGGTTGCTAGGGGCTGGGGTTGGGGGAAATGGAGAGTGACTGCTAATAGATACAGGGTTTTATTTCAGGGTGATGAAAATGTTTTGGAATTAGAGAGGTAATGGTTGTACGATGTTGTGAGTGTAATCAATGCCATTGAATTGTGCACTTTAAAATGCTTAATTTTATGTTATGTGAATTTCACAGCAATAAACCAAAAATCCCCATCAACAGCATGCTCCGATGGGCACTGCCTGTCAGCTGGAGAAGGGAGCAGTATGGCCAACAGCCTCCGGAAGGGCGACATGTGTTCAGGCATCCCTGAGGGGCCCTGGACCCGTTCTCACCACAGAGACTATCCCGTGGGTCTCCCGGGAGGAAAGCCTTCTTTACCATGTAAAGTGGTTATTTCCAAGTTGACCCATTTGACTCTGTAAATCACTTTCTTGAATGCAAGATAGTAAAGGGCAAAAGTTATTTCTCTCCTATTCTTTTAATTGCCAGGATCAATAGGCACAATTGATTTGAATTGAGAAATAGTCTCCAGGTAACATTTAGGAAGAATCATTGAGATCGGCACATTGAGAGTGACTATGTGCTGCCCTCCGAGGGGACTGCCTTTGGGGTTCTGTCCACTGCAGCACAGCCAGAGGGACAGCCTCTGCGTGATCAGTTGGACAGGCCCTGGCTGCTTCTGCCCGTTTGAGGTCAGTGGAGGATCAGGCCCTAAAACCGTGCTGGAGGGTAGGGGCTCTGCGCTCCACTCCTGATGGTCTAGCGCTGGGGAGGGGGTCCCTGAGAGGAGGCCGACCCCCCGGGAGCTCCCTGGCTGACCTACATGTCCTGCTTGGCTTCCTCACTCAGAAGCTCCACTGCAGGGTGGACCTGTCCACTGAGGCCCCTTCTGAGGGAGTTTTCTGTCACCGCACCTGGAGGGGATGGGGACCCTCTCCTTTGGGTCTCTGTTTTGGGTATCAGACTGGGTGGTGTGAGGCAAGGACGGTGTGAGCAGTTCACGTCGATGACCCCCCTGCCTGCCTGCGCCTTTCTGTAACTATTGGGAGGAACGGTTGGTCTCAGAAGAGAAGCCGGTTTCTAGCCCAATACTTGGGGAGTGATATTAAAGGGAGAAAGAAATTCTGTTGACTCCTTATATCCTACCTTGGTTAGACAGCTCGTCAATTGGATTGGGGGACAGGATTGATCTTTTACTTGTAATGCAGAACATTCAATGGATGGCAAAAGTGCTTTTAAAAGGGGTCCATGGAACACTTTGAAAATATTAATTAGTGTGTTGGAGCATTCTGCACAGCATATCATAGTGAAACTGCTCCAGGGGGTTGCTTGGGATGAATTATTAATAAGAATCCCTCTCCACCCTGCACTTCCCACCCTGATTTTATGGGAGTGGGTGTGGGTTGGGTGTCTATTAGATTCATTTACTGCTCATTTCATGCAAGTGGGGTGATTGGGGTCACCCACGTTTAGGGCCCATGTGTCTGGGAAAGAAGACACACCCCCAACGCCAAGAACCCACACTGGAGGAGAAAGGCGGTGCTGGAAATGGCTGCGTTGGGTCTGGTTCTTGATATTCTGACTGGAAACCAAATGGGTATGGCTTTTGGGGGTGAGTTTAAGGTTTCTCAAGGATTCAAGCCAGAGGGAGGGTGACAAGGCTTGGGAAGCAGCAGCTTTTCAGAATGATCAGAAAACTTGGGGGGCTCCTTTCTACAGCCCTGGGATCCCCGCTTTGTCAGTGTCACCCATGGGAGAAACCACCACTTCCTTCCCCACTGATCTGAGGAGCAGCACTAGTTCACCAAAGCTTACCGAAATACAACGTCCCCTAGACAAGTTAGTGGTCGGATTCTAGGCTGAGAGTGAAACCTGCTTTTCCCTGTTTTCAGAAGCATAGATTTGTAGAAATATAAACATATTAGTCAGGGCATTTTGCTTTAAAATTTTAAACTAATTCAATCAAGGATCATTGGAGTACGTATAGTTCTGCCAAACTGAACAATGAGGATTGGGAGGTTAATCTAGTTATTGTGAGCATTCCTTACCTTGGAAATGAGCCAAAGCATGTATTTGCAGGAATGCCTGACAGCCCCGAGTTTGTCTGCTTGTGTTCCTTCCCCCTACTCATTTCACACTTTGCACTTACAGACTCCACATCTCTCTTCTTTAAAAAATACGTGCAGACGTCTTAGCTTGCTGGAAAACAGTCAAAAACTGTGTCTGTAATGATGGAGATTTTCAACATTATGGAAACGTAGACCATCAGATGAAATGGCAAATTTTCCACTTTAATTTTATTAGTGTTCACTGTTTTCAGGATATAAAAGAAATGGCCTTTCCAGTTTAAAAATGAATTAGTCAACTGGACTTCTTTGTTCAGTAGGTTTTACAAGGATAACTCTGGTCTCTTGGGCCATACAAATGTGCATTTCTCCCCCAAAAGTTTGAGGCGTCATGTTGGATTCCTTTGTTTAATCCTCCAGGGAAAACCACAAACCATAAGCTTAACTGGAATTTTCGTGTTGACAACTTCCTGCAATTATGACAGGAGCAGATCGTTAGGAGTTGACTGTGTTCTGGCAGGGAGGGGCGCAATAGCCATGCCACACTTCTGAAACAGCACCAAGACGCCTCTGCTTTCTATGAAGTTACGAGCCTGACACATCTCCCTGGGGAAACTATCCTCACACACCGTGGGTGCTGTTGGCACCACGCCCTCTTCAGCGGGTTCTGCAGCCAACTGATTAATATTTTAAGCATGTAGATGACCTCCAGACCTTCTGAGGCAAATGTCTCTCTCTCCATCTCTCTTTCTCCACGTCTCTTCCTCTTGGTAAAAAAAAAAAAAAACTTCCCAGCTAAAGGTCTCTATAAAATTTCACATCCCTGGTGCGATGTTATTATTTTATTCACTTGATTTCGTCAGAATGAAGCCCAGAACTAAAAAGGGAAAATTAGCTCTGCAAACAGTGAAAGCATGATCTGACCCCCTCCCGGTGGTGTTTGATGAGGGGTCTGCTTTTTGGAGAGCGTGACATGGCGGGCCCGTGGGCAGAACCTGCTGTCGGTCTCCAGTGCAAACTGAGCGAAGATCGGGAAAGGGAAAGGAAATGAACCCTGAGATTCCACGGCCCCATTACTCACCTAACACATGGACAAAGGAATCTGCAGCCAGCAGTCATGTGTGTGTGTGTGTGCGCGCGCGTGTGCGCGCGCGGGGCCTGCTAGGAATTGCAAAGTTTTATTCTTATTTATTGTCTGGTGATGATTTAAATACCCCATGCTGCCAAATCATAAACAGAAAGAAGCCCACGTTTGGCTTTTATCAGCTAAGAGAATTAAGGTTATTTTTTTCCTTGACTTTTTTTTTTTTTCAACAGCCCCAGTACCTTGGCCAGATTCCAGTTCAGGTAATTACATTCTGTCTTCCTAAATTCCCTTGTAACTCCAATTGGGCAAGCTGCTCTTCACTTTTCTCCTAGAAGCCGATGTGTGGGGTGCCTGGCATCAGATGGGTGGCATTCCAGGAGTGGTCCCAAGGTGTTCCGCGGGAAATGCGTTTCAAGCGGCTTCTGCGTGCAGGGCTCGTGTGCAAATGGAAGTAGTATTATTTATTGCTCTTTTCCATCAGCAGCTGCCAACCTGAAACTCTCTCTGAATGACATTTTAAATGTGAAGGCTAGGGTCATTAGGATGATGAGATACAAGGGTCCATTTTGTTCACCTCTGGAATTATTGGATGACTGAACCGGAGTGGGGACTGAAAAGAAGGAAAACACATCTATCACGGGAAATATTTCCTTTTCCACAAAATGGCTCTTTTTTTTGTTGTTGTTATTTGTTTTCTTGCTATCTCCTGATTAAAATTAAGGAGGATTATTGGGTGTTTGTTTTTGTTTTTTTGGGGACGAGTGGAAATGGGGGTGTTTTCTATTTGTAGGGATAAAATGCCATTGCTTTTTAAAAAAGTCTGAGATTCGATTTCTTTAAAGCTAATTTTTCAAATATTTATTGAGTACCTGCCATATAGTAGACCTTGTCAAGAGGCTCTTCTGGCCACATAAATGCTTATTGTTTTTATCCTTTTATTAATATTTATTTTAATTATGAATATCAATGTGTTTTTCAAAAACAATGCAAGTAATTCCTATAAAATAACATCTGTACGGATGGATGACCAAAGTCTGAAGTAACATACTCGTGTTTATACAATAGGTAATAATGCCCTATGTAGATAGCTGATCCTAGTGAAAATACATTTCCCGAGATTGACACGAATATTCACCACAAAATAGAATTTAGGATGTGTACCGGAAGACCAAAAAGAAATCAGATGTATGAAAAGCACTTTCATTTTAAAGATAAACACAAGAGTAAAGTGATCCTTTTTCTAGTTGCCATTAGAGATTCAGGGAACTGCTGCCAGGGGGCTGTTGTCAATTCTGTTTGTTTCATAATTCCTACTAAACAAGGATGTGAAGGTTTAGGAGACAGCGTTTCTGAAAGAGACCAGGGTTGATGCTCTGGGAGTGTGCTATGATGTGCGGTCCTAGTCTGGGGTTTTCCCACATACTGAAAGCAGACAGATCTTCCCAGCACTTTTAATTTTTATTTTCTGTTAGCTTTAATTTCCCAAGTCTGCACCCTTCCACCACTAGGTGCCATAAATCGATGACGCTATCAATTTATGGATAGTGATCAAAGCCGCTTTGAGGGAACCGATGACCACGTCTGATGCAGGTCCTATCATCCTGTGTTTGGATAATAATTTCTTTTCGCCCTCTCACCCCCCAATAGAATTGTTCGTTACAAAGCATCGAGTCCAGGCAGATATTAAACAACTCAACTCAATCCAGGGATCTCCTTTGGGCTTGTAACTCTAGTGAATTGCATTTTTTCCTAATTACAGGAAAAATAGCAAATTGGCAAACATCAGGAAGTGGGTACACCCCCTCTGATTTACAAGGAAGAGTGTAGGGTGACTTTATAGCTCAGGAATTCAGTGAAATAAATTTACGGTTAGAAAAATTCATGTTCTTAATGTGATGAAGGTCCTTTAACTTGTAACACGCTTCTCCAGTTAAGCTGTGCAGGACTCACACGGAAATGGCTGTCTACAGCTGCTGCAAATTGATTTATCCCCAGATAATAGTCAGAGCTGCAGACCAAATTGTTGGAAAGAAACAGTTCTTTAATTTCGGTGTTTGGGGCTGTCTATATATTGTTTATGCATATTCCCGTTGTGTATATGAGCAGAGATTTGCGGTGGCCTAACTTTTCCGGGCAATCAGGGTAATTTCCCTCCAGCCTACCTCTAGCCTGCACTGCTGATAATCTCTGTATGCAGTCACCCCGCAGGGATCTGCAGCCCACAGCAACTCCTTCTTTGGCATTTGTGAAATTCGTCGAAGAGTCAAGTGGTCTACGTGAGAAATTATGGAATCAATGTCTATTACAATACTAATTTGTGTTTTGAAAATTATATTTTGAGGATCTGCAAAAATCGTTTGCATTGTGAAAGTGATGAATTTGCTCCATGTAAGTTGTTTTCTTGGAATGACAGAGGCATTGCCCCAATCCTGATGTTGTCTTGGTCCCTCTGGGGCTTCCCAGTCTGTTTCTCCAGAGGGAGGAGAGCCAGATACCAGGTACTGGGGAGACCCATTCTTTCATTCAGGAGCTATTTCCTGAGCATCTACTCTGTGCAAAGTGGTATGTAAGGCCTGCAAAATGGGGGTGGGTGAGCCAGACACCACCTCCACCCCTTGGGGTTTACAATCGATTGAGAGAGAGAAAATAAAACAAGCCAACAGATGACTGCACAAATAATCACCAGTTGTGGTAGGTGCACCCAAGGAAAAAGTACAAGAAGTTGTAGGAGAGAGTATGGGGTCACCTGCCGTAGGGGGCCCCTCGGAGGGGGTGACAGGGAGGCAGAGGCATTCAGCCCCCAGCCCTCTCTGCTAGGATGGCAGGGGCATCCCTTGCTTCTCTCAGGTGGAAGGAATCTTGGAGAGGTGCTACTGCCAGGGGGATGATCACAAGCTGGTCAGGGCTCAAGGCTTAACGGGGTTCAGCCCAACCCTGAAGCCTGTTCCACATCTCAGGCCACCCTGTGTCAGTGCTGGTCAGTTGGGCTCCCTCCTGTCCCTGGAGAGAACTGGTCATCTCCAGCTCTGCACTCTTCGGGGGGCACCAGACTTCCTGCTGAACTGTCCCTGCTCCCTGGGGCCCCCGCAGCCCGATGCTACTGCCGTCTTCCCTGGTTTCCACACTCAGGGTCAGGACTCGCCTCTTCTCGAGTCTATGACCCCTTGCCCAAGCTCACATCCTCTGCTCCGGCTTCTGGTCTAAAGGAATGGATACCTAGTACTCCAGCCCCCTGAAGACAAGACTTGATTTTTCACTTTTCTATAAGCTTTGAGCCTGGATGTTTGGGTCTGACCTTTTTGTAGGTGGTTGAGGACAGGGGCATGGAAGTCTAAAACATTTTCATCTTTATATAGCTTTCTTCTAGAGAAAATACTCACTGTATATTCATTTGCTTTAAAAAAAATAACCAAATTTTTTGTTCCTTCTAATGAAATGAGGAGACAAAAAAATTAAGATAAAAAGTTCAGAGACAAACATAGACATGCAAGAATTATATGTAAGGAACAAGGAGAATTTATCAAGAGTGACTAATTTTTTTAATTTTATTCCAGAAATGTTTATTGAATGTATTCTATGAAACAGGCACTCAAAAATTTTTATCCCTCCATCCCTTTCTCGCCTGTCTCTTTTTAACCAAGCATTTGTTGAGTACCTACCTGCTCCTGGCAAGATGCTACCAGGCGCTGGTGATGCTGTGATGGAGATGTGGCTCCTCTATCTTCATGAAGCATAAGAACCTGAATCATGAGACAGCTGTGTGCACATCAGCCCCTGGGAGAAGCGTGCCCGATGCACACCTGTGCACAGGTGAGCCGCTGGTACAACTTTCTGTGTGAGTGCAGAGGACGTTGTGACTGGAAACATCAGGTGCCAGCATGGGCGGCACCTGATTTAGGCCTTGAAGACTGAGTGGGATTTTTCTAGGAGGAGCCCTGGGGAGAAGGGCACTCCTCAGCAATGGCAACACTATGAACCAATGCAGAGGAGGGAAAGTGCCTGGGATAAGCGGAGAAGGGTAACCCATCTGCTTAGGTCTCCCATGGTGACTTGCTGAGCAGCCCTTACTGTTGAACCTTTCCAGAACCTTCCCAGAACCTTCAACACTTACCAGTCCTTTGTACCATTCCACAGGGTCTGCTTCTGCTGTTGGCAGAATGATAACTCTATAAATAAATGCCAGTGCACTTAGGGGTCTTCAGGGTCCTGCCCACAAAATGATCATGGTCCTAGGTGAAGGGTGGGAAGCCTTGGAGCAAGTGACCCTGGTGGGACCTGTCAGCCCACCACGTATGGGTGGGTACGCCTCCACCAGCTGCACTTGAGTCACACCTGTGCCCGGACAGGGAGCCATTGTGAGACTCAGTCGTTCACTTAACAAAGGTCTGTGGGACCTTGTTTGACAGTCAGGGAAGCATCTTACCATCCTGTCCTCTTGAGCAAATTTGTGCCTAAAAGAGAAAACACCCATGGCTGGCCCTGTGGCCTAGTGGTTGAGTTTGGCGTGCTCCACTACGGCACTCCAGGTTCAGTTCCCGGGCGTGCACCTACATGTGTGGACCTATATGCTCTTAGAACCCACATTGTGTCTTATCTCTCATTGCAATTATTTGTGGGATTTTCTCACTCCCCCACTGGACTGTCAGCTCCATGAAGGCAGGGACCAGGTGCCCTGTTTACTTAGCATGTCCTAGGCCTCAATGAAAATTTTCTAGATAAAGAAGTGAATGCATGCAACAAGTAAGAACCTTCAGACAGACACCATTGAAAGGCATCCATTATATTAGGTTTGCAGCAAAGAATAAATCTCTAAACATTAAATAAGAAAGAAGAATGAAAAGCATTTCAATTTATCACAGAAATAGTGATTCTCATGAGTTTTAGTGTAAAGGTGAACTAAGGTGAAAATAATTTTTTCTTGGATGTCAAGCGAATTCTCCCACAGATCTCCTTGAAAAGCCTAATATAAATATACTAAATAATAAAAAGCAGAGCAAACACTAGTGAAGGGTTCAGTGTTTTCTTTCTTTTTTACTTTTTTTTTTTTTTTGGCTGAGGAAGATTAGCCCTGAACTAACATCTGTTGCCAATCTTCCTCTTTTTGCTTGAGGAAGGTTTGTCCTGAGCTAACATCCACGCCAGTCTTCCTCAAATTTGTATGTGTGTTGCTGCCACAGCATGGCTGACGAGAAGGGTTGAACCCGAGAGATAATTCCTGCTGGGGGACCCGGGGTGCCCTCCCAGAGTGGCACTTGCAGGATGGATAGGACATCAAGAGGCAGAGAAGGAGGAAAAATGGCATTGCGGGAGGAGGACATATTGGCAGAGGCAGGGAGGGGCATGGCCAAGGCCAGGCCAGGAGGCTCATCTCAGATGACACTCAAAGGATGGTTTTGCACCAGATTGGGAAGGCCCCAGTGCCATGTTGGGGACATGGTCTTATTTATGTATCCTTACCTTTATTTATCCCCAGGACACAACAAGAAAGCAAGAGGTAGAAAACAGGGAGCCATCAGGGCTCCAAGAAGAGGGTTACAGGAGAGATCTTTGGTTTAGGGACACAACTGACAGAGAAAAAGGAAAGAAACAAAAATGGACCAACGAGTCTCTATGTGCACACATTCAGAGAAGCAAAAAGTCATGAGCTGGGCTTCCAAGCCGGGAGCCACACTGTTCACGCTACGCTCAGCGCTTCCTGGTGTCTGCACTGCAGGCACGCAGCTTCCAGCTGTGCAGCCTCCCCACCCTTGGACTGCCAGGGACAACCTCCTGTGTGCAGATACTGTGGTTATGGAGACGAGAGGTCCAGTCGCTGCGCCCAGGAGCACGCAGGCTGGTGAGGGAGGCTGCACTGCCTCTTTCTTGCTGGTACTTCTTCCAACAGTTACCAATAAACTTTGGGGTTTTCTTCTATCCTATATTTGATTTATCCTATATTTGGGGCTGCTGGATGGTACCCAGTTCACACAAAAGCCTGTGTTGATCCCGACTCTTCCATTCACCTGTTTACTCTTCAATATGCAATTCTGACAACTGCAGAGAGATAGTCTAGACCCTCTTGCTGTGATATAACAGCGGCAGCAGCACTGCCCCCAAGAACAAGAGGACACATTTTAGGAAAGCAAGTTCTGTGTCATGGTGTCCCCCACTCGGCCGGCTTGCAGACAGTGACCGGGTCTGTTTGACCTTCTCACAAAACCAGCGTTGGTGCCCACAGTGAAGATCTTCCCGACCCCAAGTCGAGCTCCAGTCTGAGTAATTTCCAACCTCCAAATGGATTCAGTCAATTAACGAACAGATCCATCCATGTTCACATTTTATTCAGTGCCTTCTGGTGCTAGATGTCATGGCTACTCCAGGGAAATCCTAGGGCCAGGCCTCCTCTCGTTTGGCTGGTAAGCAAGGACAGAGAGAAAGACCCATTAATAGATGTCCACTGAACATCCATTCTGTACATGCACTGAGTAAAGGAAGATGGCAGCCATGGGCTCTGTGCCCAGAGGAAGTTATGAAATAGATTCACTCATGCCTAGTCCACAATGATGAGTGGCTGTCCCTGGGGTCTGCTGACCCCAGACAGACCCAGTCTGGGTGAAGTCAATCCTCATTTATTGGGCACTGGGGAGTCAGAAACAAGGAAGCCTGCCCTAGCCCCAGAAACTCTCAGCCTGGTGAGACACAGAGCTGGGCAGAGCTGACCAAGGTGAGTGGGTCGCTGCACAAGGCTGGCTGGCACCAGGCTGAGAGGAGGGCCATCTCAGTATCCCTGCTTTGCCCTGAAGAGGGGGGCTGGGCTGCAGGGCCGCCCTCTTGTGGGTTTGCTAAAGCATCCTTAGTGTCCTGGACAAGAGTTGGCTGACGAGGACACTCCTGTGATAAAAGGAGTGGGTTTTCCCAAGATTCTGATGGTCTCCTTAAAAGAAGCTCAGGGCCGGATGACTCCTGAAGAGCACACACATCTGCCCACGTAGCAGGGGTAGGTCACCAGATGCCTCTGTGCCAGGAAGAGGGTCCTACAGAGGAGCCTACTTCTAGGAGCCAACATAGAGTGTCAATGACCAAAACATGACTTTGTCCCTTCATCATCTGTGGTACTCAGAGGAGCACCGCCCAGGGCAAGGAATAGAATGCTGGGGACAGGCAGGAAAGCCTGTAAGCACTCTGGCCTCCTGGCTGTCCTCTGGGCTTGCTAGGCTGTCTCCCACTCCAGGGACCTTGGTAGCTCAGGAGATGGGAGAGTAGAGAAGAAAAAATGAAATCCATCAGCACATTAGGTGGAATTCTCAGGAAGCCCAGAGAAAATCAAAATTGTCAGAATTTGATTCAGGAAATGTTGGCTTGGAGAAGAGGTGACGTTGGACTGACCTTCAAGTCTGGACGTGATGAATAATTACGTAGGAAGGCTTGCAACACCATCCTGGAAGAAATAAAGGTAAGAAGGGGGCAATCTGATTGGTCAGGATCCCTGACACGAGGGTGCCGTCTCCAGGCTGAATTACAGTCGCAATGTGTTTTAAGAGCTGTAGGTATTGGGAGAAATCAAATCAATAGACTTGGCCTACTGTGCTGACCGCGATCCTTGAGACTGAAGTGTTTGAAATATGGAAGGCAGTCCCTGACTGTAGGAGTGGAAATAACCGAATAAAGAATATACTTCTTTACCGGCTAATCTTCCAGTGAGCAATCTCGTGGTTTGGTCTTGTGAGCAGGTTAATTTTTCAAAGTATTCTGAATTTGCTGAATCCACTCAAGTTTACTATTATTTTCTGTCAGGTACTGTGATAACAAATGTCTTCCTCCTGGACACTCAGGGGTCATCAAATCTGTTCCACAGAATTTTAGGACAGAGGTAGCATTGTCCTTCAAATGTGGACAATTAGGAAAGTATCATCCATTTCTTATTGATCATGGCTTCTGAACTAAGGGATACAGAACATTAATCTTGGTGCAAGAATTGAATTTATTTTTGAAAATGCCAAATATTACCAAACAAATCCATCGTGGGTATAATAGCAATGTGAGGTTTGCACACACGCAGCTGAAATGGCATATTTTGAATAAAAGAAAAGTTTCGCACATATAGCACGTGCCTGGGGGCTCTTTACACAGTAAAAACATAAGGACATTCTTTGGTATTGGAGTTTTCCCTGCTTTGACAAACTTTGTGCCCCTTTTGGAAAGGGCAAGCTAATTTTCCAAACTCTCCCAACTCTTCCCTTCCGTCCAGCCACACCCTCTCCCCTGACAGCCTTTGGTGGACTGTGCCTGATCTGGGGAGGCTGAACCCTCAGTGCCCCAGGGTCACTGGAAGAAATGCTAGTTTGAGCGCGTTTGTGAGCATCTCAGTCGAGGTGTCTCCAAGAGCGAGCGCTGGGGCGTCTCCTGGTCTTAAGAGGAGGCTCCCTCCTGGCTCTAGTGCTGGGACTCTCTGGACGAATGCGAAGTAGCTCCCCATCACCGGTGTAAACACGGGCGTCCTGGAGTTTCCTACAGGCCTTATGTCAAGTGATAAACTGCCCCCAGAAAGTCTCGGCCAGCACGTGGGCCCTAATTGTCTCCTGGCACCGAAGGTCCGCGGAGCCCTTGAAGAAGTGTTTGCTGCTTCTGCAAACCATCCGTGGACCCTCGTCCTTCCCTTCCCTGTCCCCCTCCCACTCGCGCTAAGTCCACACAGGGTGCACCCCAGGCGCGCCTCCGGGGAAGCCCCGCGGCCCAGCAGCTACACCGCAAGCCTGCACGCGCGCCCGCCGGCCTTCGCCATCGCCCTGGCCGTCATGGGCAGGGAGCGCGCGTTTCCATCGGTTAATTAGAAGCCGGAGTCGGTGGAGCCCCCGCCCGCAGGCCCGCGCTCCGCCCGCCGGGGGCGCCCTCCCCGCCGCCCGCCGGCCCTTTGATCGCCCGCGACCCGCGGCCCGCAGCCCGCGCCACTGCGGGCAGGTGGCGGCAGCGGGGCGAGGCGCTCCGGAGCACGGGTCCCCGGGCCGCGGCGCGCTCCCCGCCACGCCGCACATCAAGGCCCGGCCGGCCGGCGGGCGCCTTCATTAGCAGGCTGAAATTATAATATTATGTTAAAGAACAAAGCTGCTCCCCGGAAAAATATGTGCTGCATATCTGACAAAGATAAATTGGATTATTCAAAATATTCTTGATGAAATGTTACATTTTGCAACTAATTATCAATCTGTTTTATCTGCAGACCAGCTGGGCATTTTTGTGCATGCAAGACCTGACTTCGCAGTGATCTTAAGATGTCACTGTAGCGTTTACATCTTTTATTTCAAGATTTAAATAACTAGGAAGTAGCTAATGTAATTCACTGCTGAGAAGAAAGGCGAGCTCCTTGATTCCTTTCCAAAGCGATCTCCTCCTAATGAACTTCTTTGGACTGTGAGTAATGAGGCTTTATTCAAATAATGTTTAAGGAAGACTGTCTGTAATTTCTAAAAAAAGGGGACCAATGTTTAACACATTTAAAACATCTCTATTCATAGGATATTAGCTCATGGCAAAGAAGCCACAATAGCACTTGCTGGTGAGGATTCCGTGTTTCTCTTTCAGCTGAACTTGGCTGGGCCAAGCCCTCCGATGCCCCCACAAAGTGAAAGACTGGCCCTCCTTTTTATGTGGCTTTTTCTAGAGCTGACATGTTTAAGATACTCTGGGTTGACATAAATCTTCACCATTAAGAAGATTCAGCTTCCTGCTCCTGTCTCCCCATCAAAATCTCTCTCCTGTTCTGATCCATCTTGGGGATTGGGTCAATATACTTTTCTTGCTGTTTTGTGAGCATTATATGGTTTGAGGCAGCAGAAAAACAATCGAACAGATTCTAGGTCCTTCACACTTTCCTGGAGGGTAGGGGGTGTCTAGAAGATGCCCTCCATCTGTATGTTTAGCAGTCAGCCCACTTGTTCTGATGTGGCAAATGCGTTCTCCATTTAGATTAGGGAGAAAGACCCTACGCTATTGTGTATAAACACACACAGAAGTGTTTTCCAACGTGCTCTGGGCTTCTTTTTGTTATGGCTCACTGACGAACATAAGAATATTCCCCATTTGTTGAGCAATCTTCACTTCTTCAGTCTCAGTGGACACTCTTGACAACACTAGATGGAGAAGGCAAGGCTGGGCTTCATTCCCACTATAGAGATGAGAACAATGAGGCTCAAGGAAAGAGATGATGGGACTTGCTCAAAGATACCCTGAGAGCTATGGTGGAGGCAGGGCTCCAAGCCTTTCCACAACCAGCACCAACGCATGTTCTAAGCACACCACTTAGAAGGATGAAAGATGAACTTAACACTTGATGGGAGGGACGTGTGAGAACATGTCAGGTTTCCTTCTCAGTTGAGAGGTCTTCAAAGTGGTTATGAGGGAGCATGCCAAGGAATATCAAGCAGCCATTTTCCCATTAAAAATGACAGAACATACATTCTTCTTGCTTTCTAATTGATTTCATTGTGACTGCTTTTCCATAAAATTATCCCCAGACAGGTTCTCAGAGCTGTCACTAAGCCATCTGAAATTTTGCATGAAGCACATTTATGTGTGCCTTTCTGTATCTATCTATACAACTTTTCTCCCCCGTTTTTGGTTTGGTTAGAAAATGTCTTTTGTTCAGATTGCAAAAGAATATGACACCTGATCTGCTCTCTGCCTGATTGGACTCTTGGGTATTCTGTTTTGACATTCCTATATTAATGGTCAAATTATAAAGACTTTAAAGAAACACTGACTGGACCTTCCTAAGACTGTGCTCTTTGGTGAGAGTCTGATCTTCTGTTTTAAAAATGTTTTCCTGCCGAGATGCTTCTTTTTTGTGAGTCCATGGTCGTCCTGGATGTGGAGGTTCTGGGGCCCCTTGGAGCTCAGAGGAGACCCTGCTGGCCGTGGCGTTACCCAGTCAGCTTCCTGGGTCTTTTACCAGGAGTGACTTTTGGGATCTCGCCAGATGATGCCAAAAAAACCCCCTCTGAATAGAGAGTGAAATCTCCATCACAGAGAGGACTATTTATAGAGTACCAAATACTGGGTGCTGTGCTTTATTCTAAAATAACTTCTAATCTGTAAATTAGTTCATTTATATTTTGGAAGACATAAAACATTTTTATTTTCTCTTCTATAGAAGAGTTATTTTACGTGTGTGTGTAAATTATTTAACCCTCTTGACAGTATGTGGCACAAGAAGCTGTTAGAACTCTCCTGAAAAACTTTGCCTTTTTTTGTTTACCCAGAAAATGCCTCTGTCTTTCATCTGTGGGTGGCTGTGGCTGGCTGGGTCCACGATCATACTTGGAAGAATTCTTTGAATAGTCTAGAGCAGGGATGGGCAAACGTTTTCTGTAAAGGGCTAGATGATAAGTATGTTAGGTTTGCAGGCCGTCCTGTCTCTGTTGCATCTACTCAGTTCTGCCACTGCAGCTCGAAAGCAGCTGTAGATAAGATGTAAATGAGTGAGCATGGCTGTGTTCCAATAAAACTTTATTTATGGGCACTAAAATTTGAATTTCATATAATTTTCATGTGTCATGAAATATTATTCTTCTTTTGATGTTTTTCAATCGTTTATAAATGTAATAACCATTCTTAGTTTGTGGGCCGTACGAAAACAGCCAGTGCTTGGGTTTGGCCGTGAGCTATGGTTTATCTCCTCTGCTTTAGAGTTTAACAAAGGTCATTCCAGCTGCTCCAAACTCCCTTGCTGCTCTTGTAGGTGGATAATGCCTTTTGTTTTCACAGATTCATATCTGCTTACATAATATTAGGCTCTCTCTTAGTCCCCCTCTCCCAGTTTTATTGAGATATGATTGACATGTAACATTGTTTAAATTTCAGGTGTACAATGTGATATGATATATGTCGATATTGCGGAGTGATCACCACAATGAGTTTAGTTAACATCCATCACCTCATGTAGAAACAAATTTTTTTTCTTGTGATGAGAACTTTTAAGATCTACGCTCTTAGGAACTTTCCAATATACAATACGGTATTGTTAACTAGAGTCACCATGATGTACATTTCATCCCCAGGACTTATTTTGTAACTGGAAGTTTGTACTTTTTGGTTAAAATTTCACCCATTTTGCCCCTATCCCCAACCCCTTGCCTCTCGCAACCACCAATCTCTTCCCTGTATCTAAGATTTTGATTTGTTATTGTTGTTGTTTGTTTTTTTTAGATTCCGCATATAAATTTGTCTTTCTCTGTCTGACTTATTCCACTTAGCATAATGCCTTCAAGGTCCATCCATGTTGTCACAAATGGCAACATTTCCTTCTTTTTTATGAGTGAATAATATTCCATTGTATGTATATACACCAAATTTTCTTCATCCATCCGTCAGTGGACACTTAGGTTGTTTCTATGTCTTGGCTATTGTAAATAATGCTGCAATGATCTATGTTGGTTTTCTATTGCAGCATGTTAAATTGTCACAAATTTAGTAGCTTAAAATAACACCCATCTACTATCTCACAGTTCTGTAGTTCAGAAGTCCAGTAGGCTTAGCTGGGTCCTCTGCTTAGGGTCTCACAAAGCCAAAATCAAGGTGTCCACTGGGCAGGGCTCTTATATGGAGGCTCTGGGAAAGAATCCACTTCTGAGCCCCCTGGGTTGTTGGTGGAATTTGGTTCCTTGCAGGTGTAGGACTGGGATCTGGCTGACTCTCAGCTGGTGGCTGCTCTCAGCTCTAGAAGCCATCCACATCCCTTGGCATGTGGCCCTCTCTATCTTTAAGACACAGGGTGCCCTGGATCCTACTCATACTTGCAATCTCTCTCACTTCCTCTTCTGCTACCAGCCTGACAAAGTGCTCTGTTTTTAAAAGACTTATCTGATCAGATCAGGTTCACCCAGATGAGCTCCCTATGTTAAGGTCAGCTGATTAGTAACCTTAATCACATGTGCAACCTCCCTTTTGCCATGTAGCATAACATAATCATGAATTTCAATCTCATCACAGTCACAGTCCCACCCCCACTCAAAGGGAGGGGATTATATAAGGGTTCGGGTCATTGTCTTTTGAATTCTGCCTGCAAATGTCACATGTTAGGATGATTCCATTTAGAAGTTTAAGTTACATGGTTTTAGCTAGTGGGAAAATTCTAAAAAGTTAAGGGGTTAAATGAATTCTGGATCTAAACTAAGGAAAAGAAGTGAATCTGGACCAACTTCTCTGCTTTGCTGCTGGGAAGGACTGTGATTAGATAGAGGGGAAAGGGGAAACTGAGGTGTATACAGGAGAAGTGAAGGGAGGCAGAGGCAGAGGGGTGGTGGGAGAGGGTCCTTCCTGAGGACTTTGTCTGCACCAGGAGTTAAGGAACAGACTTCGTGCTGTGAGGCTGTCAGACGCACCTCTAACCCCCAGAGTTTTTCTATGAAATTGCACACATACTTATTCATTCCACGAATGCTTACTGAACACCTACTACGGGCCAGGCTGGTGCCAGACACTGGAAAAGTGACAGTGAGGGGTCAGTGTGGCCGCTGCTCGGGCTGTGCTTACAGCCCAGGGGGGCAGCTTTCTGAGAATTGGCACAAATTTGTTACACAAATCATAACAAATTGAACTCAGATAGCTTAGAACAGACAAAAATTTATTCTCACCATCCTGGAGGCTAGAAGTCTGAAATCAAGGTTTCTGCAGGCTGTGCTCCCTCTGAAGGCTCCAGGGAGGGTCTACTCCACGTTCTCTCTCTGAGCATCTAGTGTTGCCGCTCTGGCCAAGTGCTCGTGGGAAGGGGTGATTCCATTTCCCTGGGCCTTTCTTAATCCCTCCCATGTTCTTCCCCGCATCCGTGACCCTAAATTGCACTAGACTTACTGTCCTTTGGAATTCAACTTTATTTGGAATTCGACTTTATTTGAGCTTTGCCCCCATCCATGCAGCCAGTCTCAGAATTTTGGCTCCCAGAGTGGAGGGGTGGTGAGGATGTCCCCGCTGAACATGTTGATTTCCAGGAATCTCAGCAGGAGGGCTCTTCCTGCAGGGACCTGCTTTCTCCCTGTAGCCTTTCGAGAGGGGGCTCCATGAGACCAGGGCCAGGATCCGCTGTCTAAGCCCCCAGCACTGGCCAGGTGCAGGGTGGAGCCCAGCCAATGCTGTTCAATGAGGAGCCATCAAGGGGCAAATAGTGGATGGTCTTTGGGTGGGGCCAACCTGAAACACAGACCGAGCTCAGCTTCTGCTCTCGTCTTTGACTTTGCCTGAGCAGTGACTGGGGCTGTGTCTCTGCAAGAGGCACATGCTTTGGGTGGGGAGATGGTGGATAGGCGTTGTTTTCTTGCCAGGCGTTGTTTTCTTGCCAGGGGCTTGCTGGTTGGCTAGGAAATGGGAGACAGGGCAAGACAGCTGGAGCTGGAAGTTCTCCCGGGACGGAGTCCGCTCAGCCACACAGCTGGCGGAGACCCTGAGGGAGGGGGCAGGCATTGGTGGGTCCTTCCCCGTGTCTTGGGTTCCTGTAGGGGGCCATGTCTCCTGCAGTCAGTCTTTTCCTGATGCTGGGGAGAGGCATCGAGCTCTCTTTCCGTGTTCCAGAAGAGAAGCAGAGGCTTGGAGATGGTAAATGAACGTTCCGAAAATCACCTCCCTAGAAAGCCTCCCTAGGTGGTGCCTACACAATGCAGGAGGCCTGGGGCATCCACACCCACCACCTGCTGGCTGGGTGGGGCTCCACTTCTTCCTCTTCAGAGTAGGTTTTATTTCTGCCTCATTGGGTTGTTGCGAGTTTGTGTTCCTCACTCGTCGCTCCCCAGATACTAGTGCAGGGACCGAGGACAGAGGGAGGTGACAAACTCCACCTCGGTCTTGCTCCCTGACTGTTACTATGGCCCCTCAGGGACAACAGACCCCCGTCTCTGGGCTCCACACGGCCGGCCGGGACTCTTCTCCCATCTCTTCCGCCTCCCTGGGAGGGGGGTCCTGCTGTTTCCTAAGCCTCCTGTAAGTTAGACCCTGTGAGAGCACAGCTGCGGGAACCACACAGAGGCTGAGCAGGCCCACAGCAGGGCCGAAAGAACCCCAGGGCAGGCTCCTGGAAGGGCTCAGCCAGGACTGGCCTCTGCTCCTTGTCACCATCACAGCACTACAAACAGCCTCTAGTGCCGGGCTGAGTGCCTCCCACGTCCTGTGACCTTAGTTAATGCTCACAACAACCCAGTAAGGGGAATATTACTGCTATTATTATTCAATTAATTAATTCCCATTTTTCAAATGAGGAAACTAAGGCTTAGGTAGGATAAGTCCTGGGCTCACTTTGGTACTGCTGGAAGGTATGCCTTCTCCCGGGATAGGTGTGCATGAGCATGTGTGCTTGTGTGCACTTGTGTGTACGTGTGCATGGATGCATGTGTTTGTGCATGTGTGTGTGTGTGCCTTTGTGTATGTGTGCGCGCATACGTGTGTTTGTGCATGTGTGTGTGTTGCGTGTATGTGTGTGCATGTGTGCGTTGAGAGGGTGTGAAGCCTTGAGGCGCAGGCTCTGTGGCTGCTCTGGTCTGCCTCTGCCACCAGTGCCACATGGAGGCCCACCCAGGAGAACTGCGGGTGCATCATTTCTGAGAGCGCAGCAGGGCTGTCAGGGAGGGAAAGGCGGGCAGGCCTGCAGGTGGGGCTGACCCTAGCTTTGTCCACCACCTTGGGGGGTGTGGGAACCATCCTGAGGTCTCTCCAGCCAGGCCCTTTGGTTGGCAGCATCCAGTGTTGTGCCAACTTTGGCTGCCTCTGGGCCTCGTGGCAGGAGGTGCTGGAAGCCGTGTCTGCAGCAGCTCTGTGTGAGGGAGTGAGGCCAGAGGAGGAGATGTGCTCCATGGTGGGAGGGCAGGAGAAGGGAGGAGAGGAGCAGCCTCCCGCCAGGCTCTCAGGGTGCATCTTCTGACCAGCCCTGGGCCTTACACCCAGCAGCCCACCTGGCAAGGAATGGTCCAGGCTTGTTCCAATATGGCATCCATTAGCCACACGTAGCTGTTTAAATATAATCACTTAATTGATTTTCAATCAATCAAACTAAATAATTTAAATGAAATGTTAACATTCAGTTCAGTTGCCCTTACCCACATTTCATGTGCTCAATAGTCACGAGTGACTGGTGGCTACCAGGTTGGGCAGTGCAGATAGAGGATATTTTCATCATTGCAGAAAGTTCTGTTGGACACCGTTGCTCTAAAGGGCAGGTCTGCAAGCATGTAGCCATCTCCTGGGTCACATGAAAGACAGCTGTTGAGACTTCAGGGACCCACCCCCCGCTTTGTCCTTGAGCCCCATCTGCACTGCCTCCCACCAGGTGCAGGCTTTCCCTGGTCATTGGAGGCCTTTACGGGCAAGGCCAGGCGTTGGATTTGTCTGACTTACGGGAGAAGACAGGAGGAGACAGGGAACTCTGTGGCTTTTTCTTTTAAATATGCCCATCACAGTGCTGCCCACTTCACACCTGTTAACAGGGATGACAGTGAATAATAAGAGAGATTATTTATTGGGATGTGAGAGCGTTTCAGCCATATGGACCAGACACTGCGCCTGGCTCTGTTAATCTTTACTTCCCGTCCTCGTTCACAGACTGAAACCCCACAGGCCGGGAGCGGCACCCACCCCGGCTTGTCCCGCTAGGAACCATGGGACTCAATTCTGATTGAATTCGGTCTCTAAAGCCCATTTTCCCAGCATTCCCTTCAGTCTCATGTTTCTTCTTTTACTGGAATAATTATAACTTTCAGCCTGCACAGTAGCATATGTCCTTGTTCCCCCCATTTAAAATCACGCAGGGCCAATCTTGCAGTAAGCCGGGATGGTGTGTTGCATCCTCCACGACCCCTGTCATTGTGCTTCTTTTCTATATGGACTCACAGATTCACTTAATTTTAAATCTCATCATTTCTATTTTTTTTGGTGAGGAAGATCAGCCCTGTGCTAACATCTGCCAATCCTCCTCTTTTTTTGCTGAAGAAGACTGGCTCTGGGCTAACATCCATGCCCATCTTCCTCCACTGTACATGAGACGCTGCCACCGCCCGGCCTGCCAAGCGGTGCGTTGGTGCGTGCCCGGGATCCGGGCCGGCAAACCCCAGGCCACCGCAGTGGAGGTGCGCACTTAACCGCTCGCGCCACCGGGCTGGCCCCTCCCCATTTCCATTTTTTTAAGCTTTCATCTTTTGGAAAGTTATTTAAGACCGTTTGTCCTCAGATGATCACACAGGTTCTTTTTCCTCTGAAGAACTTGAAAACAAACAGTTGACATTAAATATTAAAGCATCTTTTCCTATGACCAGCTAATTTAATTGTAAACATGGAGATAAGCTGCAAGGATGTTTTCTCATCACTGGACCCGGCAATGGTATTTTCTGGTGAGAGGTTTCAGTTTAAAATCCCTGGTCAATCAGTGCTTTACTCTCAGGAGGAAATTAAAGAAATCGCTTGAAAATGGCTGAGAAATAGAAAAAAAACCCAAACCCTCTTGGCTCCAGCTGGCGTTCTGGAAAGGTGGATGCGAGGTCAGTTGAGTGCTAAATGCTGTTCCGGCTCTCAAGTCCTCCCTTGGCACATCCGCTCCGACAGCTCCGTGATGAGAGAAGACAGAGTTGGCTGCTTTCAAGATGACTTTTGGTGGGCCACCGTGGTCTATTAGAATCATAAAATACATATGGCAAGTGTAGGGCGGGAGAAGGACTCTCGCTTTGGCTGGTCTTTGGAAAAAGAAAACAAGTTCGGTATCTACTAAGAGATCAGTTCGCGCCTGATTTGGTTTAAATGCTAAACCCTATGAAAGGATCTTAAGCAGAAAAATCAATTTCCCAGAAGTCTCAGATGTACGCTGGAACTCTTATATTTGAACTAAATCTAGGTAGAGTTGAATAATTGAGCTTGCTCTCTTTAAGCGATACAAATGTATTTCACGCTAGAAATAACTCATTGAGTGGGGCAGCTCCAGAGGTGTGGAGGCACCAGACCCCCTCGGAGATGGGCCAGGAGCACTGGAGACCCTCGGAGATGGGCCAGGAGTACCGGAGCCCCTTAGACAGGCCAGAGCACCTGAGCCCCACAGAAACAGGCCAGGAGCAGCTTGACGTCACGCCTGCCATGAGGGGTAGGGCCAGGGTGGCACTGAGTCCCAGGCATATTTCTATCCAGAATAAACTGGGAGGTGCAGGGACCAAATCCATGATGAGAGCTGGATACCCTGGGAATCGCCTGCATTGATATCAAGGAAAGTGAGGGGCTCGCCATCCAGTGTGGCATTTGAGAAGCCAGGGAGCCAACCTGGGGACACCCTGGTCCTGCAGAGGAGCAGAAAAGGAGGAAGGCCACCCTTCCTGACCTCACCGTAGTTTGACCCTGACTGCCACCTCCTGCCTGGGTTGACCTGGGATCCGCAACTTCTCAGAGCCTCAGTTTTCCATCTGTGAAATGGGACTCCACTTGACGCTTCAATTGCATGTCTTCACTGTCCTGGGCACTGGGGCACAGCAGTGTACATGGTAGACAGAGCTCTGCTTCTCCGAGCTTGTGGTGCTGGTGGGGGAGGCAGATAACACATAGCCAACAGGTTTGCAGAAGCATTAGATTGTGGAAGGTGCTGGAAGGAAGAACACGGTTAACGAGTATATCTGCTTCCTAGAGTCTTTGGGGAACTGAAGGAGTTAATACAGCAAAATGCCCAGAGGTGCTCAATGAATGCTAGCTTTTCCTACTGTGGTAGTTCTAACACAACGGTTGTTCTTATCATTATTACCATCAGCATCATCTTCATCACGTAAGGCAGGGGGAGGAGAGAGGGAAGGAAAATAAGAAATTAGGAAAAAGGAGTTCAGTAGAAACACAAGGGCTGGTGGGAGAAGGGAGTTCTGGGTTTATATCCACAAAGATGCAGGCAGACACTGCCTGCCTTCCTCTCCATTCTAAGTCGGCCCTCAACCCTGCCGTGAACCCCAGCCCCCCTCATCCTGGGAGGCGTCAAGGAAGCTCTCTGGGGCCAGAGACATGACCTGGACCCTGCTGGTCCTCGATTTTCCTGCTCTATCTGAGGAGCATTTACAAGTTGGAGCAGGCCAAACTCTGGCGTGAGCATCTCGCTGCTGGCGAGGGCCCAGCGGGGCGTGCGCGCTGGTGCAGTCTGCTCACGTTCGGAGATGAGGCACCCCAAATGCAGAGAGCACAAGTGTGCATGTTTATCGCTGGATTTAAAAGCTGGTCCTTGGGGCACGTTTACACTGAAGCCAGAGTCCCCGTGGCCAAGGCATCTGGCCGGCTCTCCTGGCCCCCTTGTTAGTGATCCGTTCTTCTTCAGAGTGTTTTTAACAGCTGGATGTTTGCCTTGCCAATTTAGAATACACAGGTCCCGTAACGAAGGCATCGATAACCCGTTGTAAGGATGACGTGACGGGCGTAGATTTGGAAGATAGAAAGCAGATGAGGGTTACGTGGAGGTGAAATGTGGTTTCGATGCTGACAATCGAGGCTCTGAAATCCAAGCTCCCCTGAGCTTCAATGGCCTGCATTTGTTTGCTTACTTTGGCCGCTCTCTCTGCCGTTGGAATTCCCTCTCCCTCCCCTGCAGCAGGGCCAAATGACACACGTTTAATCTAAAACCATGAATCCAAGGTTCTAGGGCCGCTGCTGTCACCAAGCAGCTGTGTGACCTCCACAGGCTACTCAGTCCTCTGGCGCGCTCTCTGTTTTCTCGTCTTCAAGGGAGGGAATCATTCCCGACTGCAGAATTCCGTGATTCCATGAGAACTCACCTTATTTAGAGAATTTGGTGAACAAAAAATGAGATCATGGGAGACGGTCCAGGGTCTGTGAAGTGAGGCAGGGAACCGGTGGGTTAATTTTTTACAAGTTCTATATTTGCAGGAAAGCGCATCCCACGTACTTCGGTCTACTTTGCTGTCAAGTCCACATTTAATTTATTTGCTTCCTATGGAAAATCCTGGTAATACATTGATAAACTTCCATCTTTAAATAAAACCTGTGTGTGAAGAGGACTCCACTCCCCAAAGAAGGTACGACCTTAGTGAGGTTAACTGTTATCCAACTGCACCCCAGGGAGACGGAGTAGTTGACATCGGGGTGGCGAGAAGTGTTCTCTAGTCTGCGCTGTGCTGCAGTCTGCTGGGGGACACCGTTTTTGGCTTTTATCCAGCAGGAATGAACAGTAAATAAATGAAGAAGTACATTAGGCTGAACCGCTGACATTTGTATGCAGGGTAGTAAATGTTTGTAGATGAAGAGCAGCAAAAGATTTTGTAATAAATGCTTTTGTGACAGATTTTATACTAAATTATTTCTTGACATTTCGACTAAAACCAACAGCTTAGATAATGGATCTGATGTTCATACCGTGCATATACTCGGGTTTGATAAATCCGCTGCTAAGAGGACCTCCATGAAACCGGATTCCCTCTAGACTGGGAGAAGATTGTATGTGGAATGAATTAATGCAGGGAAGTTGGGGAGGACCCCGGGGTCTGTGCTCCGGCCCACGCTCCGGATCTGTGCCGAGCCTCCATGAACGGTCTCCTTGGGTTTGAAGTTTGGGCTGGACCACGTTAAATAAACTCTGTGGTAGAGATGACTTTATGATGGTTCTATTTTCTGATGGGAATATTTACTCAAGAAAGCAAGAGACAGAGCCTGAGAGGAAAAGGAAGGAGTCGGCAAGGCAGCAGTGGAGAGGCCATTTTGAGCAAAGCGTTGCCCTGTTTTCCCTCTGTGCAGGCCTTCCCTGGCCATCGTTCCCTTCTGGACAGCAGACACCAAACGGGGACATGTGGCCAACTCTTCGGGCCCCCTGGCGGCAGCTCTGCTCCGTTGTCTGCAAGCCCTTGCTCAGGGGCAGCCTCCGCCTCCTTGTCTGGCCCTTGAGGCCTGGGCTAACCTCTCTGGATGTAGATGCTGGAGGGTCTTCCCACCTCAGTCTGTGCTATTTCCTCCCCTCCTCTCTGCTGGGGACTCCCCTTCGTCTAGCATGTCCGTACAGTCTTCCAGTCAGCAGACTCTTCCCTTTCCTTCAAGCCGGCTCCCGTGCCACCTCCTCTTGGAGCCTCCCCCCTCCTCCTCCTCCCTTTGCTCCGGGCAGGGAAGGATGCACCCACGGTGCCCTCTACCCATTTCTGTCTTCCTGGATAGCTCCACCCGCAGTTTTCAAGGTGTTTCTCACGGTAGGGTCTGTGCATCACCAGAGACCATCAGGCATGCCGTGCGACATAATACCGATTCCTGAATCCGAATCTCTGGGGGCGAGCGCAGGAATCTGCATTTTGCCCTTCTTCCGGTGTGCGGCACATACAAGGCACCCAGGGGCTGTCTGTGGAATGAATGAAGGAAGAAACGAGAAAATGAGGGAAGGCAAGCTGTAACCTTTAGGTTACTCAGGGCGAGTGCCACATCTCACACTTTATTGTTATTTTACACGTGTCTTGTATAGTTTTCAGAAATAAGTGACCTCCATCCTGATCCATGATAGTGCAATAGATTAAGCCATCCTTCAGAAAAAAATTAAAGAGCCTTGACAATGATAATTGCTGTTAATATCACTCTGGACATAGGTTTGCTGATTGATGAGTTTAGAACATTTGCTCACGAAACAACATGATGAAATAACGTGGGAAACAGCCCACGGTTCGGTGGGTGGGGCGGCACGGCCACGCCCACAGAGGAGTCTGCAGGGACAGAAATGGCATCTGTGGGGCTGCGCTGGGAGCTGCCCAGCTAAGCCAGCGTGATGCACACTCAGGGCACACTTCCTCCCGAGCCGGGCCCCGTCTGTGCAGATACTGCGGGTGGCAGCCCAGGGCGGTGCGCTGACGTTGAGGGACATCCTGGGTGGATCCCCAGTGCAGGGTGGGAAATTCGTGCGGTCTGCAATGCGTGCCAGCACCTTCCTGCTCTGATTTTCCTTTTCCCGTTTTACATACTTGTTCTCCCTGGTGAATAGTCCTTGGCAGGTTTCCCAAGATATCAAATTCCAGGAGAGAAAATACACAGGTCATGTGTAAGGACTAAATAGAACCCTTAGTTGGAAACGACTTTTGTCAGGTGTCTGCGGAACAGCTCCGCCTTCAGCTACGAGTTAATCAGGCAGAGAGCGGCTAGCACGGAACATGGCATGGGGCCCTCCGCTGCCTCCCGGCGCCTCCCCGACTCACCTTGGGCAGGTCACGCCACTTCTTGGGCTGCAGCCTTCTCATCTCGCTAATTAGGGGCTGTATTAGCCGGGCTGGGCTCCTTCTGGGTCTGAGAGCATGTAATTCTATCCACCTCCCATCAGTCTCAAGCCGCCATCATCTACAGCTGGGATTCATAATTCTGGGCCACACTTCAGATACTTAGCTGGGTTGTGCAGCTGTAAAATTACCTGGAGTTTGCTTTGCAACTTGCTGTGACTTGTTTCTAATCAGAGAAACAGGTGAAGTGGGGGCATTAAAAATGTTTAAATGCTTTCTGTGCTGATTGCAATAACTTATCTGGCCTGTGCATGTGACGCGGAGATGGTACCCAGAGATGCAGGGGCAAATTTTCACATGTGCACACTGGAGAGATGTGCCCTGGACATGGAAAGGCAAGGCCACGGGGAGACACAGGGTAGTGCTTGCTCTGGGGGCCAGTGTGATGTATCAGGAGGGGTTTGACTCTGAGCCTCAGTATTCTCATCTGTAAAATGGGGGATAACAGTTCCCTTCTAGGCTTGTCGGTGGTAGCAGATGTGGTAATAGACATCGCAAATATATGCAAAGCCCTTGGAATGGTGCTGGCATATAATAAGCACTATATGAGTGTTACTTTTCCACAATCACGTGAGCTATGTTAATTTTCTTCAGCTGCTTCCTTCTGGTCACAATCTTTTCCTTCAGTGTTGGGAGGAAGATCAAGGTTCTGATTTCGACACGTGTGGTGTTATCTAGCAGTTGTGTTTTTTAAACAGCTGTATTGAGGTACGATTCACATGCCATAAATGCACCATTTTCAGTGTACACGTCAACGACTTCTAGTAAATCTACAGAGTTGTGCAACCATCACCACAATCCGAATTTAGGACTTTTCCATCGGCCACAAAAGATCCCTCATGCCCATCTGCAGCCGCTCTCCACCCCCACCCCGGCCCCAGGCAACTGTTCATCTACTTTCTGTTTCCATAGATTTGCCTTTTCTGGATATTTCGTATCAGTGGAGTCATGCAATATGTGGGCTTTTTCAGCAGCAACACTGATTGCTCTCCCTTCTGGTTCCCGGCAGGAAACAATTTGTATTTGTGGTTGGAAAGTATCTGGGGGGTCAAGGAGACAGCTGCTCCTGCCCACACCGGCTGTAGCCACACACTCATCCCCCACTCCACGGCCTTGTCCAGCCCCGTCCTCCCCATCTGCCACTTGTGGGCCATCCTCCCATGTGTCTCTCTCCATTTTTGATCTCACCACTGATGCTCCCGCTTGGTGATGGACAGGGCTTCTGCTAAACGAGGCTAAATTGGAACTCCCTGCCCTGCGCCACGATGTTAGTGAACAGTGTGACCTTCCCTTGGTGGCCCCATGATCCCTGGTCCCCTCTGCTGGAGTATGGGTGGGGCCTATGTCTTGCTTCTAATCTTAGACTACAGCAAAGGTGATGGGAGGTGTGTGATTTCATGATTACAAGACCTAAGATGGTAGTGCCAGTCTTGCTGGAATTGCTCTATCCCTGTTGGCTGTGAGGAAGCAAGTGGTCATGGTGAGGACCCTCACATGGCAAGGGTGCCTCCTGAGACTGGGGGCAGCTCCAGACAACTGCCAGCCAAGCACCGGAAGCTCTCAGTTTTTCCAGCTGCAGGAACTGAATTCTGCCAACAACCACGGGAGCAGGAGAGTGGGTCCTGCCCCAATCAAACCACCAGATGAGAACCTTGTTCTAGCTGACACTGCATCTGCAGCCTTGTGAGACCCAGGTGGGGAACCCAGTAAGCTAGGCCTGGACTCCTGACCACAGACAATGTGAGATAATAAATATGTGTCTTGTTAAGCTGCTAATTTTGAGCTGATGTGGTTATGCAGCAACAGAAAGCTAATGCATTCCCCTGTGTAAGACAGCCGTCTCAGAGTTCTCCTCTCTGCTGCTCAGCCTGCCTCCTCCACACACCCTGTCCTCCAGGCCCCCGCCCTGCCTCACTTTAGGCCTCACCATCTTGCCTCAGGACTGTTGCAATGTCTTTCCGCTAAGGCTAAGCTGCCTGCTAGTAGACTCCCTCCCAACCCACCTCTGCCCTCCAGTCTGCTTCACTCTGATGCAGAGAGGTCGTTGTGAAAACCAGGACTGGCCCTGGGAGGCCCCGTGTGGCACTACGATGATCTCACTTTGGGCCTACAAGGGTCTCCTAATCCAGTCCCAACATCCTTCTCAAGCTTTATCTTCTGTCCCTCCTGTCCGCACACCCACGTTCTGGCCACACTGAACAACTTGGCCATTCTTGGGTGTTCTGGGTTTGTCTTACCTCTGGGATTTTGCTTCTGCTGTTCTCCCTGACTACAATGTCCTTCCATCTCTTCTCAGCCTGAAAAACGCTGCTTCATTCTTCAAAACCCCAGGTCCCATATCACCTCTTTTTGAAACCTTCCATGGACTCCCTAGACGGAAAGAATTTGGACTTTATTTGGCACACTGTGCTTTCCTTGTGTTCACTGACTGTTTCATTGTACTGTGACCCCCAGTGCCCCTACTAGAGTGTGGGCAGGACTTGGACTTGCTCTCCCACAGCCTTCATGCCTAACTGACACCTCTGGCGTTTAACACACATCTTTAGAACGAACAGCTGAACGTCTGCTTGGATGACTGGGGACAACTTCAATGCAGGGGCCAGAATCTCCAGCTGGGACACTGTGTCACCATGTCACAGACGTCCTAAGAGTCCTTGATTTCCAGCGAGTTGGGTGTCTGGGTCGAGTGGGATGGGGGCAGAGGGAGAGGTGGGTTCCAAATTTTGGGACAAATTCTGGACTGTTTTGCAAATCTGAATGTCACAGTCTTTGTCCTATTAAGGTTCTCTCCTGAGTTGGGGGACAGTGAGATCCACAGCCCCTCCAACCACTCTGGTGCCTTCCTCCATCCCCTGCTGGTGGCCCCAACATGTGGAGACCAACCTGATAGACCAACCAAACTCTTTAGAAGGGATTTGAGATACTGAGGACCCTCTTCCATCACTATAATTCAAATTGTGGCCCCCTTGCCCCAGGTACCCCCTACCGCCCAGCTGTCCTGTTCACCCCAGCACTCTTCACTGTCTGATGTATGTGTTTTTCTTATTTGTCTGCTTGTTTTCTGTTCCCCCAGGTAAAGAGTAAGCCCCATGAGGGTTGGGGCCTGTTTGTCCTGTTCCTTTCTGCATTCCCAGTGCTGGAACATCGCAGGCACTCAGGGTCTCTGGTTGAATGAAATGGATGGACCGCAGTTCCCACGGCCCCACTCTGCCTGCATGGAGGCTGCCTCCCCTCTCTCCTGGAGCTTTCTAAAATTCAAACCCGTGATGCCATCCCTGTGCTTAATCCACTTCATCGGCTTCCCGTTCCCCTTAGCATAAAGAAAATAATCCTTACATCTAGAAATTTTTCATTTTATCAATTCATCCTAGATTGAATTGAAAAATCCCTTCTTTTTGTGGATTACACTTCACTCTAAGCTAAACTGTAACTCTAGCCCTAACCCTAAAGTCTAAAAGATATATATGAAGTTTTCTTCCTGGAGTATTTTTATTTTGGAAAGCAATTTTGGTTTGTCTCCATGTATGATACAATTATAAATACTTAGAGCCTGCTGGTAGGTTCTTCTTTGGTTGATTATAATTTTAGGGGCTTAGAGCTAAAAGTGTGAGGGTAAAGATAGTGTTAGGGGGAAATGGTATTACCCAACTGAGTGGGAGTCAGGCAATGGGGGGGTCTGACTATAATCCTCTATGTAGATTATGAACCTTTGCCAACCCATGCCTACGTGATGATGGGTATGGGGTGGGAGTAATTGACTTTTCAGTGTTGTTTCTATTGGTTTCATGTTCTTTGCAGAGGGAAGAGAAAAACCCCTCCCATCCACTTCTACTGGGGCTTGTTAAGCCACAGCCTTGCCATGAGAAACGGCCAGCAGCCAGCAGTTTTGGCAGCCACGGGACAAGGACAGCCTATGGCTGCTCTGGCCCACTGCCTGGCTGTGCTTCACAGAGGGGGTGTGGTCACCTAGGGGGAACTAGAAAGGCCAATTCTGTTAGCATCACAGACCCCACTTAGCTCTGTAGGGCTTGGTATGTGGGGAAGAAATCAGTGACACATAGGTGTTGGGCCCCATAGCTGGGCAGCGGCCAGCATGCACTGCAAGGTCTTAGGGTCAGTATTTTTCAGGGTGATTTTTTTCTATCCCCGAGGCAGTGGAATAGACTGGAGATGCCCTCCCTAGCTCTTTCAGGGAGCACAAGGTGAATAAGGCAGCTTCTCCTAAGCCAGCTCTGCTTGTATAATATGTGGTCCTAAGAAATTAAAATGAATCCTTTGTGGCCAACTATATACCTCCAAAGGACACCTCATTTATGTTTTGTTTTGTTTTTAACGGAGAATTACACCCACTCCCCCCAGCACTGGTACGAGGTTTTTCTGTGGTGGATCAAAACCAAATGCTGCTTCAGGTCAACCCAAGGAAGGGCAGTGGCAGATGCATGAGCTCGTCTTCGGGGGCACTTCAATGCCAGGGGCTGCAGGTAAGCGACAAATCGTGCTTTAAGTCCCAGTCGGAAGTATTCTCGAGGAACTGCTGCCTGAGCCGTGAAGTAGGGGACCTGTGCAGACCTCCGCCAGGCACGACAGGTGTGCAGCCATCCTGGGGAAGTGGAGTCCAGAATGACCATCCCTGGTTCAGCCCTAAGGAGCCTCAGGATGGACAGGTCTGACTCCCAGCGAGGGAAAGAGCTGCCTCGGAGGCAGAGGGCAGATGTCTGCGGAGAGGAGTTAGGAGGTTTGCTGCTTATTCTTCTCTCTCAGCCGTGACATCTCCACTCGGCCGGTCTGTCCCTTCCAGGAAGACAGGTCCAGGTGCAAAAGCGCAAGTGGATTAGAGGCTCCCAAAGGTTCTTGCCGCACTGCCTCCCCATTCGCTGCTCTGCCCAGAGGTAGCTGCCGCCCAGAGCCCGCCCTGGGTTCCGGGGGTGCCTGGTTGTACCCTGGGAGGCACGCAGAGTGCAGCTGTAAGTGTCGTCCTCGTGCTCGCTTCCCCGTGCTGCATTGGATTTGGTCTCTGAAAGCCTCCCAGATGCCCACAGAGCGGAGCTATCAAAGTGCTGCAGATGGGAGCCACCTTCTCGCCGTGATCACCGAGGGAGCCCGGGGCCTCCAGAAGCCATGCTGAACTGAGAATTGCAACCCGTAGGTATCCCTCAGATTTCCGCCAAGCCCTTCTGGTCAACGACTGCTTCACAGGAAGTTCAGGGTTCAGGCTTCACTTTTACCGTGCCAATTAACTTCCTCTTCCTTGTCTTTTTGGTCCGTGGAATTACTCTGCAATCTTTGCAATGATGTTTAGTAATTCTCATCGACTGTTGCGAAGCCTGCTGGGACACTACCAACTGATCTTAACAAGCCCACTTATTGCAGGATTTCCCACTGCTTTCCCGGGCTAGGAATTCCTTCACCAAAGGCAAATCTCCCAGGAGAACCTCAAGAAGGTGCCTCATTATGAATATTTTGATGTTGAAAATGTTCAGCTTGCAATTGGTTGCAAAGCCGGCCAGTGTGTTTGGAAGAACAGGGTGGGCCTTGGGCAAACTTGGAGCAGGGTGGGCTTCCGATTCTGCTCCCTCGGCCTTTTATCCTTCCCTCTTGTTTCTTCTAGCTTACTCTCGGACGCCCGGCTCCAGCTGCTCACCGCTCCTTCACAGGTCCACACTGGAAGCTCGCGTGCTAATTGGTGATTAGGTGTTAATGCATGACGATTGTTGGCTTGTTTCCTCTCCTGGATAACTTTTGCTTCCTTTTTATATTAGTTAGAGCCTTTCATGTCTTAGCAAGAGTCTCAACTTGTATGGGATTTCAGGCATGCAGGTGGGCAAGTTCTGAACTTTTGCCTCCCCTCCCAAATCGCATGGCTGGGTGACCACGTGTGCCACACTGAGCTGAGCCTGGCCCTGGGACTGGCTTCCACAAGGGGTATCAGAGTTGTGTGATGGAGATGGGGGGCGGCGACCTCTCCAGTCCTGGCTGCAGAGTGTAAGAGGGGAGAGTCTCTGGATATCACGGGGCTCCGTGGGGTTACGAAGGGTGAAGCGCCTGTGTGCTGCACCCGGGCACGCAGGCTGACAGGAACACCCACTAGGACAGACTCTGTTTTGGGCACTACGTAGGTGGAGGGTACCTCCTTTCGGAAACACACACATTAGGAAATCAGAATTTGTCATCAGGGGGGCTGAGGGGTAATCAGCTTATTACACCAGGAGACTTTATTACCCAAGAGCTGGTGAAAAGGTTCAGGAATAAAATCAATCCAATAAATGAAGAAGAGAGATGCTTACAAATTTACTATGGGGTTTGAACCTGAAAACTGTTCATTTATATCTTCCCAGATTCCCCAGGCATGGGAGAGAAATCACATGGAGAAAGATCATGGTTCTTTGAGAGATGAACAATGTTCTTGAGGTTTAGGGCGTAGAGCTTGCTGCAGAGATGGGAATGTTCTATGTGTGGTCCAGGAGGTAGCTGGTCACGCGCTTGGCTACTGAGCATGGGAAGGGTGGCTAGTGCACTTGAGGAACTGAATATTTCATTCCATTTACTCTTAATTCAAATTTAAATCTGAACGCCCACCTGTGGCTGATGGCTACCATAGTGGACAGTGCCGTCTAGAGCGTGGTGCGTGCAGGTGGCAGTGGGGGTGGGGAGACATAGGGGGTGGAGCACGGGAGGGAAGTGAAGAGAGGTGACCCGGAGAGGTGGAGGGAACCAGATCGAGAGGACATTGTAGGGCGTGTGGGCACATGGAGATGGCAGAAGGGTTTCAGCAGTGAGTGATGCATTCAGATTTACAGTTTAGAAGACCCCTCTTCTGGGGTCCATGTGAAGTAAGACCAGGGCCAGGAGAGCAGAGAAGGCGGTAGTAGATATAAATACACCCACACCGTATATGTCTAACAGTATATAATTGTGGGGGACGCTGGTTGCCAGGAGCTGTGCCAAACACTTCACACAGATGATCACACCACCTGTGGGAAAATATCCCAAAGGGAAAGTTGTCCAGGCTTCGTGATCAAGTCATTGATTGTTGAGAGAGAGAGAGGA
Source organism: Ceratotherium simum simum (assembly GCF_057802395.1). Classification (NCBI taxonomy): domain Eukaryota; kingdom Metazoa; phylum Chordata; class Mammalia; order Perissodactyla; family Rhinocerotidae; genus Ceratotherium; species Ceratotherium simum. Next base: position 85,914,290 of record NC_141905.1, read on the forward strand.
ATTGAAGACACCTCTAATGCCTGGCTTGCAGGTCCAGTAGCATCCTTTAGAGAGAGGGGGATCCTGGGGGAGGAGCGGGTTTGGACACATGAGTTTGGGCTTCAGCCACCTGGGTTAAGTAAGACTCAGGGCCCTGGCCTTGCTCAGGCCCCACCCTCAGGTCAGGCCCTCCCTCTGGGACAGCAGGGGCAGACCTTGGAAGGCGACTTCTCAGACAGCGGGGGGAGATGACCTTGGGCTGGGGCAGTGACAACTGGCAGAGGTGTCTCTTCCTGCAGGTACGGCCTTGTCCTCTTGTCACTGGAGAGGAGAGGCCGTGAGCGAAGTGGAGGCTCCTGAGAAGCAGAAAATGTGCTGGCTGCACCACAGAGCGACAGGAAAAGGTGGCATTAACAGGACAGTGGTGCAGTCAAGGGGCTAATGTGGGCAAAGTGCTCTGAAAAATGATGTGGCAATTTACTGACTCACAAGTTCCTATTTATTTTACACCCTTATTTTTTAAAGTGTTTCCTGCTCTTCGTAAAAACGTGTGTTTTTTAAACTAAACCAGCTCTGTCTGTGTTTATCCTTCTTTATTTATCCTAAAGAAATAATCACGTACATATGCAAAACTTTAGCCTGGAGGATGTTCCTTGTAGCTTTGCTTATCCAAATGCCTGACAATGGTACATTGGGAAACAGAGGATGCTATGGTCTGCATCCTCTCAACGATGCTGAAAGAAAATATTTAGGGACTTGAAAATTGTTTGGATTATGTTAATAAATGAAAAAAAAGCAGTTTATAAAATAGCATGTAGAGTACAATCACATTGTTGTCTTAAAAAGGCATATATGTTCATGGAAAAAAATTAAGATTATATACCAAAAATCTTGGTTGCTCTGGGAAGTAGAATTAGAATTACAGGTGTTTTAAAATTTTCTTTATTTTTATACATTTTCTACAAAAACATGTTTTGCTGTGAAATTGGAAAAAAATTTCTTTGTGCGTATGAAGGACAAGCCAGAGGGGAAGGCACCATGGAGGCGGGGGGGAGGCGGAGAGGGTGCTGCCCTGGAATTGAGCTCCATCTGCCGAAGCTCACTGTATTAGATGTTTTTTAGATGTGAAAACATAGGAAGGCTGTTTCCAGTGAATCTTTTGTCTTCAGTCAAAAAGGCATTTCCTCCTCTGCCGAAAGCAAAGTGCAGCTCTGTCTGGGCCCCGGCACTGAGCTGGCCTGGTGCGGAGGGCCCGATGGGACCGTGGCTCTGTGAGCAGGCAGTGACACCTCTGCTCCTGTGCACTCAGCCGAGAAAGGCAGCTCGTACCCGAGCCTGGCTCTGTGAGATCCTGTCTGATGGTGGCTGTGCAGAGCCCTGGGCCCTCCCGGCGACAGCGACATGGCTGAAATGGGATTGCCCACTCAATTAGGTCGCAGGATTCCCGCTCCCAGGAGTCCTGACTGTTGGACAGAATCCACGGGAGTGTGATGAAGGGCGCATGTCATTAGGACCCAGGCTGGGGCAGGGCGTCTCTATAAATGGTGCTCATAAGCCAGGCAAACACTGGGCCACAGAGCTGGGACCTTGCAGATGGAACAGTTAAACGTTTTTTGATTAGATCCTACTCTCTCTCGGCACATTCACTTGGTGGTGAGTTGGCCTGCGATTGGAGAAAAAAAAGAGTTCTTTAGATGTTTGGGTGTTTCTGGCAAGGTCCGACTCTCAGGTGGAGGCAGAGGGCAGCCAAGCCGGGGCTCTCCCCCACCTGTACCTCCCCAGTCACTTTGGGAGGCAACATGACCCTGTCAAAGTGGAGCATTGCTCAAAAATACATTTAAACTCGCCTTTTGGAACAGCCTTCAAAGCTTGATGCTCATTTGTTCAATTATTCTTAAAATGGCCAATCTTATGTTTTGAAGAAAACAGATTTTTCTCTTCAGAAATAGAAAAAAGTCATTTGGAGCTGAGTGTGATGAAGAATATGAGTGCTGCATGGCGGACGTGCCCTTTGAGCACACTGTGCGCCCTTCTGATTGCCGAATGCCACTGGGTAGGAAATATCCTCTCCATTTTTGCAGCCGAAGGGACAGAGACTAGGAGAGATTAGAGGACTTGTCCCAGTTCACCTGGGCAGAGAACAGCAGAGCCACAGTTCAAAGCCAGTGCCAGGATGCTCACCGCTCTGCAGCCTGGCTTCCGATGGAGTGAAGGCTGACGGATTCGACAAGATGACGCTGTGGTGGTGAATGACTTGCAATGACACGGTGCTGTGTTCTAGTAGAGTCCCACGGCGAATGCTGTTCCTGTCCTGTGCCCACGGCTGGTTCTGGGCATTTGGAGTGTTTCCAGATCATACCACTCTGGAATGACCCCAACAGCTGTTTCCAAACTTCTAGATGCAGGAAGATACATCATGTGAGGCATGATGAACTTTTCCGTGGCTCATCTGAAAGTTTTGGTATTAGATGTGGGCTATTTTCCTCATTTTGTGCTGAGAGCGCGTATTTTTCTGGGTTGATAGATTTATGTTTTCTTCCATTAAAACAGTCTGCCATTTAAAATCAGGCCTATTTGGATGCAATCAGAGCAGAGTTCATTCAGCATACACTCCCCCAGGGTCTGCTCCTCCCATCAGGGAACAGGGCCCCCCACCCACCCAGAAGTTAGGCCGGTGTTTTTCTGCCTTTTGTGAATTATTTGGACTTTGTATTTAATATATATTCAGATGTTGATCTTTTCATGAATTCAGAAAAGACTTTTACCTTCCAATCTCCATTCCCGAGGTTTTGGTTAACTGAACGCAAGGCTTCATGGCAGCAGGTAGTATCTGGAGTAATTCTTTACGAAATATTTGTAATTTGGGCTATAGTGGGTCTTGATTGTGAGTATTTCTTTCTAGGAGTTTTCTATTTCTTTTAGAATTAGAAAGTTTTAGAATTTGGGGTTCAAGTTTTTGTGATATTTCTCCGCCTCCTTCTTCCCCTTTCTCTCTCTCTCACTGTCTCTGTCTCCCTCTGCCTCTCATTAGCAGGAACTAATGAGAGAGGCATAAAACAGGTGCATGGTGCTCACTGTTGCAAAGGGCCTTAGGAAGAAGAGGGAACTGTGGCCATTGCAAGGGGCACCAAAGCAGTTTGGGGCCAACAGTTAGCGTGATGAGGCATTTCCAAGGCCCCTGTAATGCCACGGGCAAGGAAGGAGTGATGAGCCTTTGGAGGCCACCAGGTAGCTGCAGGAGAAAACTCAGGAACCTGGAGAGAGAGCAGAGGCAGGGAAGGCCTGGTGTAGCCGCAACACAGCAGTGTCCCGACAGAGGAAAGACTCAATCTTGGAACCAGAGGGATGGGACGTGAACGTTTAATACCGTGGTCCAAGAAGATGGCATTTTCTGTGACTGGAACAATGCACAATTAATGTGCATTTGCAAGGAGTATGGTTAAGATGAAGTATTCTTCAGAGAGATGGAGAATTAGGCAAGAAAGATGGTGCAAGGCATTTCTCTTGGCTTGGTGGAAAAATGGAAGGTCACTTTTATATAAATCAGCGAAATTGGGGGTACAGAGAATGCAACTATCACCTCTGAGAATATTTCTTTTGTATTTAGAAGTATTCCACGGTCCCAAGACCCAGACAGGCATGTGACTGGTGAGCACATCTTCCGGATCTGTGGAATTCACAAAGCGTTGTCTTGCTGGGTCCCCATGGCTGGGCCTGACCTCTTTTGGTCCTGGTCTTAGGCAGCAACAACTGACAGCACTCACCGTAGCTGGTGCTGAGGCAACAAGTGCCAGAGCTGTGGGCCGCATGCTCCTCCTCTGCCTGAAGCTGGGCCGTGCCTTGGGCCCCTGCCTGGCTCCCCTGTAGCCCTCCTCCTCCTCTTCTGCTTCCTTCTCTCTCCACCCCGTCTTGATGAAGGCTGTTTCTTTCTTATTTTAATATTTTAAAAAAGAAAGCAGTGGCATTTTCTAAGATAGGGCCTGTTGACCGATCTACCGATGCCCAGAATCAAACCTGACTTAAAAACCTGCCTTCTCTGCATGGTGGGTTTCCATACTTGGAGCCACAAAGCTGGCATGGTTTTGAGAGGGTTAGCTAAGATTAACAGGGAAAGAAACATGCAGCCATAAAGGATCAGCATTTCCAATCAATGACTGAATAAATTTAATGTGTATTCCATCTGCAATTTCTTTGGCACAAATGTCCAGACACCAATTCCGAAAGGTTTTGCCTTTTTCTACTTCTAAATAACTTACTAAGACGAGAACAGTGTGCACTTCCAGTTTAATAGTGCTTTATTTAAGGTTTATACTGCAGTCGATGTATCGATCAAGAGGAATTTCTAGAATAGAGAGGCGTGTTTAATAAGAGCTAGATAGAGGACCGCAAAGCTCGCTATTCCCAGGACTTTATCAAAGGTGAATTGCAACTTCAGCATCTTATTTGGGAGAGGAAGGAAAAGGAAAAGAAAATTAATTGTAATAAATAAAGGATACAGCAAAATGAGAGCTCTAATACCCACCAAATGCCCAAGTTATGAAATCAAGGCTTCTCCATAGGTATTCTGAAATAACTTGCAAAAAACACCTTTGTGCATTAGCATCTTAGAGAATGTGTATTTAAGCTGTCTGGAATGACTGTTGCAGGTGGAGAGTGATGCAGAGACTCGGTCCACTTTATTTCTTACATTAGCCCTGTACCAGCAGGAGAACATCTCTCTGGTTAATCACCCCAAGATTAGCCTGCAGTTGCCTCTTTCTATTCGACATTTGAATAACAAGCCTGATGAAGCCACTTAACTCCCTCCAATTACAGGTGCCAAATGAGGGTACAAAAGAGAGAGGCCTTTTACATGTGTGAATGGTTTCACAGTCCAGTGTCATAATCAGATTCGAGAAATTGAACTTGCAGAAAGTTTGTGCTAGCCTTGTGGATTTTCATTTCAGATGTTGTCAACTCAAGGGCATTTGGACCAATCAATATCTGTCTGTCTTCTCGCACATAGAAAGTTGGCTATTAGAAAAGAGAGGCTTACAGCAGACTCAGCCAATACCATTAGCCCTAGCCTTAGGGCAGTTCTGTCCATGTGCCCGGGTAGGCACCTGCCCCCTCCCCTCCCCCACCATTAGGGAGGCCACTTGGGATGTCATTTGGACAGAGCGGGCAAAGAGCACTTCTTTATTCTTTCTCTTTTTTACACCCAGACTCCCCCAAAATCAATAAATCTGTTCTTTGCTTATTTTCAGAACTTTACTTCAATATAAGCAAGGACTTTCCTTCCAGCAACAAGCTTGAGAAACACCATGTCAAGCTTATGTGTGTGTGTGTTTTCTTTCTCTGTTCCAATTTGAAAAATAATTGGAAATAATATCTGATTGATGTTCTCTCTCTCCCTCTCTTTTTTTTAGCTAAAGATTTCCTAGATGAAAGACCTTGATGCGTAGCCTTTCACGATTCAGCACCTGGTTTTCTGCCCCGTGCATCCTTCTACTGCCAGTGATTCTGTGAAATTTAGGAAAGGCAATATTGTTTTCTTAACCAGAGAGAACGTTATACAAATTGTGTTCATTGACTGCACTTTGTATTTCACTGTTACTGATGATGCTTTTCTTGTGATTTTTACTTTGCGCTGAGCAGCTCCCTGACTGAGAGAAAACCCTGAAGCATTAAGATACCAGGAAAGGAAAAATCGAGAATTGGTTAGTGGAGATTTGGAGTATCTTCCGGCAGGTCTTAGAATTTTGTTCAGTTTATTGTGATATTTCTCTCTCTCTCTCTGCCTCTCATTAGGAGGAACTAATAAGAAAGATACAGAAAAGGTGGAATTGGTGCTCACTGTTGCAAAGGCTATGAGGAAGAAGAGGGAACTGTGGCCATTGCAAGGGGCGCCAAAGCAGTTGGGGGCCAGCCGTTGGCATGATGAGGCATTTCCAAGGCCCCTGTAATGCCACGAGCCAGAAAAGAGTCATGCCAAGCCTTTGGAGGCCACCAGGTAGCTGCAGGAGAAAACCCAGGAACCCAGGGAGAGAGCAGAGGCAGAGAAGGCCTGGTGCAGCCACAACACAGCAGTGTCCCGACAGAGGAAAGATTCAACCTTGGAACCAGAAAGATGGTTAGTGAATGTTTAATACCGTGGTCCAAGAAGATGGCATTTTTCCTTGACTGAAACAATGTAGAATTAACGTGCATCTGCAAGAACTATCATTAAGATGAAGTAGTCTTCAGAGAGATGGGAGGATCAGGGAATTCAAGTGGGTTTGTTGGTTAGAGCAGCCCTCTGATACCCGACCCATCTCCAGGCAGAAAGGGCATCCTTGGTGCTGAAGACATCTGTTGGCAGACAGAAGTAAAGATGTGAGTTTCCTTTCAATTTCCCGGGCGAGCACAATACTTTCAGTTCTCTCTTTAATGCGACTCTGGATTGCCTTTTCCCTGACAGTTGCTGTAGAGACAGGATAGGCTTGCTGCATGGCACAGACGTACTCTTTATTTCATTGTAATTAGCAAGGGTAATTTTCTGGCATGGCTCCGGAATGGTCCATGAGGGGTTTTCATATCTGAAAGCGGAGGAGAGCTCAAGGTGAGATGCTGAGCTCCAGCAATGAAGACCAGTTTGAATCCGGAGCTAGAGTGCTGGGCTAGGACCTGGGTTGTGTTACAACACCAGGGGTTACTCAGGCCTCAGGGTGAAAGTGCGTCGTGGGTTCCTCGTGATGTCTCTCCTGGGGCTCTGGTCAGGATGGGCTGCAGGATCTGGAGACTGGATGGCGCTGTCCTGCTATATAAGGTGTTTGCTCTTTTGGGGGCTCCATTGAACTGTTTTCCTTGAATGAGAACACAGATCCTTCATTCAGGGCTTTGCTGTTATTACCTCGACCTAAAGCTCATCAGTCATCCTTGTGCTATAATTGTTTGTGTATATGCTCATCTCTCTTGCCAGATGGTAAGAAATAGCCTGTGTGTTTCTTCTACGTCTCTGGATCTTCAGTATCTGTCAGAGGACCTTGCAGAGACATCACTCAAACAGGTGAAGCCAAATGTCACTGAACATACTGTTTAATCCAACTGACTTTTTTTTTTGATTGCAAGACTGTCTCATAAAGGAAGCAGCATCCTGATGTGTATGCTGGTGAGGCATATCTTGGCACAGACCTGTATCAGACAGCACATGGACCTCACTGTTCCTCGGACCAAACTTTGAGTGGTGCTGGTCTAACAATGAGCCCTGCTTGCTTGATGATCCTGCAACCCTCCCCCACACCCCAAGCCCATGCCAAACTGTTTCCCCCGAACTGAGAGGTGGGGATGGGACTGAGGCTGGGTCAATCATAGTGCCCATTTTTGGGTCATGTGATTGCTCTGGACATGACCAGGTGGCAAAGTCAAATCGAAGTCTAATCAAAGTGGAGAGAGTTAAAAAGAATCTTTTCTTTCTAGTTGTGGAGTTGGGATGGTATGAGCCTAGAAGCTTCCAGAAACCCTGGTCTTGGTCTCAAAGAGAAGCTTGGCCAGGAGAAGAAAACCAACCTGAGCAGAGGAGGGCATGGGAGGGATCTGGCTCCATCCAGGTCTTAGATCCAGCTGTCCCCGCCCACCTCCTGTAACATTCCAGTTTCGGGCATCAGGCATCCTCTGTGCTCCCCAGCTCCATGGAGTTGTGGTTCTGGCATTGCTGCCAAAAGAGCCTTGATGAATAAGAAATCTCAAGATTCCACGGGAGTTTTGAAAGTTTGAATTTTTAAGTGAGTCCTCATTTTTTAGAGTATTCTTCCTAAAAGAGGGGACTTTCATGGTCCAGGAGATAAGGAATTTCTATAGATGCCATGTGGTCTCTCTAAGCAATTTGTACAGGACTGGTTTTCAAAATATTTAAACATTGTTCCTTTGAATTATTCATTTTGATATGTGTATGTGGCTCTTGGCAAACAGGAGAGAATTTGCATTAATCAGTGATCTGTAAGTACATTCCCCTGCAATCCTTTATCTCCAGATAAACACAGAGCTTCTTAAACATTAGAAGGGAATCACGCTTGTGTTTTAGTGTGGCTTCCTCTTTTATGAGTAAAATGAATAGGTTTGGGAGACAAAATAGTCTTTTTTTCAATAACTGCAGTACTGAAATCTTCGTTTCTAAGGCAGTTGGATCCCACAGTACTTTTTCACTGTAACAGACAATGAAGTGGAGTTAAAAAAAATAATAAAGCCACCATCATTTTCAGAAGTACCAATCTGAAGCTCAAAGCAGCTCACTTTCTGTCTCATTTACTGTTTCTTTTCCTTTGAAATTATTTTGAAAATTAAATTCTCTGTAAAGGTGTTTTTTTTTTCCTAAGCAATCTGAACCTAAGCTGCAAAATTGGAAGATTTTAAATTTAAAAATAGAACTGCAATAGTTAACAAAAGTCCACCTTGTGACCAACCATCACAGTTGTAAATGTGCTTAGTAGACCTATATTTTTTGTCTGCTCGATATCTTTTCTTTGAAGAATGAGCCCTTTTGCATTATAAAATAGCCTTGTTCAGATGCAGAGGTCAAGCTGGCACCCCTCCTTCTGCCTTCCAGCCTGGGAAGACCCAGAATGGGCACGTGTCCCTGAAGCCCAGTCCAAGTACCCTCTCTCGGCAGCATCAGTGATTGCCTTGAGAATGGGCTCAGGACCGTCTTTGGGCCACACAGGGTCCTTCTCAGGGCTCCTGCTGGAGCTTTCAGGAGGCAAGCTCACTTTCTCTGGGATCAGAAACTTTAAGGACCAAAGCCTGGAGCTATGGAGAGCATCTGCCTGAGGGTACAACCAAGCAGAGGGTACAACCAAGCTGGAAGATGGAGCTTTCCACCTGATGTGGTTGAACCTTGGGCTCCGGTCACATAGGAAATGGATCCTGACTCTATCCCTGCAGTTTCCAAGTTAGTTGAGGCAATGGATTATCTCCTGTGTTTAAGCTAGTTTGAGTTGTGTTTCTGTTACTTATGAGCCAAAGAGTCCTGGTAGCTACAGTGTGATAGGGCAGAAATGAGGAACCATTTTAGTTTTTACATAACTTCTGCCAAAGTTCACAGACATGCTGTTTATGGGTCTGGATTATTCTGGGAAACTGTGCTTCTTTGTTTGAGTTGTGGGTTTCAGCCACTGACTTCTTGTTGGGTGTAGGATGCAATGCATGTCCTTATTGTTTGTTTATTGCCCATAAGTAAGTGGCAGACTCACATGATAGGGTTAGATTTGTTCCAGAAGCATCAACAGTGGTTGGGGACCCTGAAGATTGTAAGGTAAACAAAAACATTTAAAACTTGCAGTGGAAATAAATGGATTGAGGATCTGAGTCAGGCTAACTAGAGTAAATACTGAGTGGGTGAAATCCTCGAGTTATCAAAAGCTGGTGTGCAACTGGAAATCACAGTCTTGAGTTGGGCCAGATTGTCTTTTGGCTTCTAAACAGAAGGTTTCCTTGAGTTCTGGAAATGTGGTTTGTCCTCCTTCAGGATTTGTAAAGCTGGGGATATATGTGACCCACACTACCCACAAATGATAGAAATGGTAGACTTTGGCAGTGTCCTGAGCATTTTCACACTTACATCTGCTTTATCCCAACTTCTAGAGTTGGTCTTGTCTGTCACAGGCTGGGGAGAAAAAGCAATGCCCAGAGAAGGACCTTGTTATGGAGGGAAAGATATAGACAGAAGAGAAAGGAGGATGGTGACCCCAAAAGAAATGCTCAGCTGGTTATATTTCTGAGATTAAAAGAAAATAAGAACTTTCTGCTACTCCTATGAATCTTGCTTTTTAAAGGTAAAAACACCAGTATAAGAAGTCTTGATTTCCACCACGACTGACTTTGTATGTTACAGGCCGCTTCGATACTGAGTAAGACCTGGCCATTTCTGCCTTGGCTTGGCCTCCTAGCCGGCTCTACAGAGTAACTAAATCTAATAACTGAGCAGTGGCATGGGAGGAAAGGTCTGGAAAAGTGCAAACAGGAACCAAGGCACAGAGGACAGCAAAACAATTCTTTAGCTATGAAGTTGCAAATGCCATGAGTATGAAACTCAGAAGACTGTCACCTCTCATGATGTTTGCTTTGATGTCCAGAATCTTAACCTGGAGTGATGGATGGTTTTCCTGAAAAAACATATTTTCTACTGAGATAAGTATAGATTCACGTCAGTTGTAAGAAACAATGCAGAGAGATTGTGTGTACCTTTCATTCCGTTTCCCCCTCTGGTAATCTCTTGCGTAACTATAGGACAATATCACGACCAGGATATTGACGTCAGTACAATCCGTTGACCTTATTCAGATTTCACTACTTTCACATGCGCTTATTTGTGTGTGTGTTTAGTTCTATGCAGTTTTAGAGATTTGCGTGATCCCCACCCCAGTCAAGCTACAGAATAGGTTCACCACAAGGATTCCTCTCCATCTAAAAATTTAAATCTTTAAACATTTTTGTTGTGGTCTTTGTTTGAAGTCCAACTTTTTCATGAAAGACAATGAGGAAATAGGATTCCGGATGCCAAAGTTTGTGTTCAGCCTCCCCTAGGATCCACGTGGGCCGTACACTGTGGGACACCTGTGTGTGGTTTCTACAATTAGGCTCCTCGAAGTGGATGCAGAGAGATGCCATGTCTGGGAGGAACCATCCCTTCTATTTCTCTGCACTGATCTTCCTACTTCCTGGTCATTATTCTGAAATGAAACCATGAGCTCTTCATGTTGAAATGCCAATACCTTCCCCTCAACCACGCTCCTCATCTGTCAAGTTCATTTGGCTGCAGCCTTCTCACATTTACTTAACTTGATGTATAAGAATAATGGAATATAATGAAAATTCCTTGCAAACTATTGATTTTCTCTCCATGCACCCAAATGGTCCACAGAATGTAGTTATTTTTAGTCTGTACCATTCTCTGGCCATATTTTCAGTATAAGGTATCATTAAAAAAGATCGTGGATTTACTTAGGGATTCTAAAAATTAGTGCATCTGTAATAAGGAAGAACCACCTGGTTCTGGGACAGCCCTTTCTGGGACCCTGTCTTAGAGCCTCCTTGTTTGCACTCCACAGTCACTTGGCCCATCTGAACTTAACTCCCCGTGGACCAGCTCTACATTCCCAGATAAAGCACCTCAGCTTCCTGAGCCCCAGTTTCTTCACATAAAATTATGCAGATCTTATATTATTATTATAAAGGTTAAATGAGTTAATGTGCATAGAACAGACCCTTAATAAATGCTCGTTTTATTTTTAGTCATTTGTCAATTATGTGGTACCTTCTATAGGCCAGGCATTTGTTGGATGGTATGGATAGAGAAAAAATAAAAGCTCTCGCTACCCTCAAGAGAACCACAGTCTAGTTGGTTCCAACAGTTGGAATACAGTGCTATGGTAATCATTTCCCTGCACGGAGTCTTCGCTTGCTGGGAGCCAGGGAAAGTCTTCCTTGAGTCGGTCATACTTGACTTGTTTGGCTCTTGGAACAGATGTTGAAGGACCCAGGCTCTGAAGAGAGGGAAAGGCATTGAGGCAGAGAGGAATGTATGAGCAAGGTCCAGAAACAGGAGAGAACTTGGAGTTTTCAGAGAATCCCATATAGATCAGAGACAGTGTGGGTAGGGGAGAGTGAAGGGGGATGATGTGTGGAGAGGTCAGCAGGCACCAGAGCTGGAAGGTCACGTGACCTTCTAAAGCAGCACTGTCCAACGTGGAGGGCTGAGTTCTGGGTGGCAGAAGGGTCCACCTGCAGAGCTGACATCTTGCATCCAGGTTGATTGGGTTTGGAGCCAAGACCTCATATGTCTCCTTAAGTTATAAGGCCCTGGGTAGGTCAGAAGCCCTCCAGGTTGTGGTGAGAGGATCCCAGCTCCAGACACCAGGGGCCTGACACCAGCCCCACCCTGCCGTTGACCAGCAATGGAGCCTTGGGAAAGTCATGGTGTGAACTAAAGAGACTGGGTCTGCTAGCTTCTAAAACTCCTTCCAGAGAGCTAAGATTCTTTGATTTTCAATGGTTTTACAATACCACAAAATGAAAAGGTCAAGAATAATATGATAGTTGACATGTTCTGTTGTTGAGAAAATGTTGTCCCATGCCACAAACGTCCGTGCACAATGGAGTCCACCAAGGATCTTGAAATCTAGCTCTCTTCTTGGCCAAGACAAATCCTATTTGATTACAGCTGCTTAGATTCATTCAAGTCATAATTAATTTGTCACTGGCTCAGCCTACCTGGTCCCTGTCCTGTGGAGCTGTGATCAGGAGACTGCTCCCTCCGTAGACCCAGAGCAGCTCTCTTCAGTGCTGTACAACCCAGTGTTTCCGGCTTTGCAGGGACTGCTTTGGAAAGATTGTTCCTCTAATTAGCCTTATAACATTCAGCCTGTGATCCCAAGCTGTGACTCCATTGCAGACCCTGATGATGTGCCCTCCATGCACCTGGGAGACTCACAGCACTTCATTTGAGATGAAGTATCCTCTGTACATAGGAGGATTCATGTAGTCTGTGGTCACCTGGGAGCCAACAGGTGGACAAAGCCCTGGGCAACTCTGAGCTCTAGCAGATGAGGATCTAATCGCCCACTGTTTTTTTGTGTCATAGATGTGGACAAACAAGGGGGCTTACCTGGCTTATGGCACCAGAAGAGGCATAGAGAATGTAAGTCTCCCCAGATAGTTCAGGCTCCTGAGAGCAGAGATCTGGCCTGTGTTCTCTGTGAGCTCCACGCCAGCTCAGAGGTAGCTGAGCACATGGAAATAGATGCTTTACATAGAAGGTGAACCTGACCCTGAAGACTGCTTTCCCTGTGTTAATCAGAAACACCTACACACACCCGCCAGCTCTATCCTTTCCAACCATTATTCGTCTCTCTGCAACCTGCAGCAATGTGGATGAAGCCCAAATCACTCAGCGTGCAGCCCCACAGGGTAGCGGAGAAGCCACTGCCTTTGGAACCAGGTGGGCCTACAATGGGACAAGACAGAGCTTCTCTGCATGGCGGTTTCCCGACTTGTGCAGCGGTGGCCCTGTCTCTGAGAAGCATTCCACAGAGGTGTGGCTCCTCCGTCTGACTCTCTGGGCCTCCTACCTCTGGCCTCAGCCAGCCTCTTTTCCCTACACTTGTCCTTAGAGTGCAATGTCTGCCCAGCTGGACATGTCCATTCACAGTTTGTGTAGTTTTTTGGTATGAATTTATATTTCTGATTTTAAGAGTAATGTATGCTCATTTTAGAATACATAGAAATAAAGAAAAGCACACAGAAAGAAGTCATTCATATTTTTCTCTCCATAATTTAACCTATCTAATTCTGTGGGTGTGTGATTTTAGTTAATACATTTGGAGCATCCCCTATGTACTGTCTAATGTCCTCCCTAAATGTTCCTGCCCTGTACCTGCTCCTTTTGTGTCACCACTTGGAATCTTTCCCATCCCGTCTTGCTCCTTGCAGACTTTGTTCCCTGATCAGCCAGCACTCAGGGCTCCTCCTCGGAGCACCCATAGCCCTGTCTGTGCCTTTTGTTGGGTTCCTAATCACAGACATACTGGCTTGTATTTTTCTCTGGTTTTCTCCAAACCTCTGTGTCAGGAGTGCCCGCTTCTATTTCTTTGTATGTCCTATAGCACCTAACATTGCGCTAGAAAAAGGATTCTTTAGTAGGATATATGAGGATGTTATTGAGGAATAAAAAAAATAATTAATAGATTCATAAGCTCATCTTTGTTAATAATTGCAATCTCAGCCGCTACTATCTTTTATACTCTGCTGGTAAAAGTTAAGGCACATCATGGCTTTTATTCCTGGGAAAGTTGATCATGGACTTTACTAAACTCGTTGCTCTCCAGACAGTGCAGTAGGGGGACTGGAAACAAACATTTCCAACTAAATTACTACGTGAAACCATTCTTTGAAATGTGCGTACACCAGAGCTTACAACCCAAGGGGTTTCTCAGGCACTCAGTTCTGGTCTTCCCAACTCTTTCCTCTCTCCCTCTGGCAGATGTGAGAAGAGGGGCTGGAAGCATACAGGGTGAGTTTTGGGAGTGTGCGACCTTTTCCTGGGGTAACCACTTTTAAAGGCCTTCCCGTGGCTATATTAAAAAGCGACAAAGAAAAGGTGATTATCGGGTGTGTTTCAGAGATCAATGTTCCCTGAGCGGCAGGGAAAAGACCCACACCCATGTTTTTAATGATCTGACCCAAATGAAATCTCCTGGTTACAAAGACGCTGCCTTAGAATTTTAAAAAACCTAATAAATAATTTGTTATAACCGCAGGGTATCATGTTACCATGTTACTTATTATGGAACTAGCATAGTATTTAAATTGCTTATTTACAGCATTAAAATAAATAGAGGTTTGGGCATTTTGGCAAAGCAGACACAGGTTGTCCTCCCCTCCCTGGGCCTGCTCCACCCCCCCAACCTCCACCTTTCTAGCCCCAGCAGCCCCTTCCTTCCTGCCAGGTGTGGGTTCTTTCCCCCGTTGCGATTACACCATTATGCTATTAAAGTTCAGAACATGCAGCATGCCCGAGCCCTGAAGGCATTTGCCAGTCATTTTTTTTTTATCTTTTCTAATACCTGTAGCTCCCTTTCTGTGCTAACATTTGACTGCGAGCATTCTATAGGATCTGCCGGTTAGCTGTCCCTTGAAGGCCACTGGCCTCGGCACCTCTTATGGCCACTCCTCAGGCCCCTCTCAGATCTCCGAGGGGGGGTGGCAGGCAACACAGTGAATTAAATATCAAGCAAATCAGATCAAATGGCAGCCTGGCCCTCAGGTAAGGAGCAGGCTTGGGTGGAGCGTGTTGGAGCCTGCACCTGTCCTTCCCCAGTTCATACGGGGCGCGGACCCTGCTTACATCAAGTGCCCCTCGCTTAAGCCCCACTAATTGGGTAGGATTGCTGCCGTCTGATGAGTCATAATTAGGACGAGGCGGCTCCAGTAGGAGCCGTCTTATCGGGCGAAGGGTCAGGGACTAATGACTAGCAGAAGGGAATGGTTGTGTTGATGCCTGTAGTCTCTGGTAGAAAAAACCCCACTCCTGCTGCATTTCTCGCGGCAGCAGAGCAGGCACTGAATCTTTCCCCTCATTTGATTCAGTGACCTCTCAAGTGCATCGTCGCCCCGAGGGCTCCGGGCCGTCCAGCAACTGTTAAGCCCCTTGGGTTGATAATCTTCTCCCACATTCGCCCTTAACACCAGTCGGACCACCATTAGCCGCAGCTGCACTGGTGCTCATTAGAGGCGATCGATAGCGAGCCAGATAAAGGATGCTGCTGCCCCTCCGCCATCTCCAGTTACTGCGGATTTACAGGCGTTCCCAGGCAGTGCCCTCCTGTCAGTTACGCAAAACAGAGGTTTCTTGGAAAAAAAAAAAAAAAGGAAAAAAATGAAAAAGGATGAGGGGAAAGTACATATTTACTTTCTTGGTCTCAGGATGCTGTTGACTGTCTAGAGGAAATTTTATTTTTACTGTGATGTGAAAATTGCACATCTTTGCCTTCTGTTGCTCCTGGAGACGGGCAGCCAAAATAAAAATGTTTCCTAACGAGAGAAGGACTGGCCCTCCCTAAAGAGGCACGTGGAACCGTGTGGTTGACTCTGGATGCAGGTTGCCCCATGGCTCCTTCCAGAACCTGGTGATCTGGGGAAGGGGCAGTGGTTGTTGGAGTCCTGCTTCTGGCCAGAAGGTGTTGCCAGAGAGCCTGGTAGCTCCTGCTCTCCTTCTTTTGAGGTCCGTCACTTGGGGCCCCAGTAGGTACTGGAAGCAGGAAAGGCCACGGGATGGCACAGGTGAGGCAGCTCTGCTTCTGGGACTTCTGCAGGCCACATCCTTTCAGAACAACTGGCTCAGGTTGCCCATTCTTCCCCTGGGGTGGGCTGGGAGGGGTCTGGACCCTCACGGAGTCAGAAGTGGTGTGGCCTCTCTGACATCCTGGGTAGCAGTGGGTGCTACCCTCCTGGCCCCTCCTTCTCATTCTTGGGTGGGCTAGGGCACTGGCGCCTTTGGCAGTCTTACAGGTGCGCTATGGGTCCTCACCCCCCATGGAAAGGACTGGGGAAATGTGGAAGTAGATAAAATTGAAAGCTGGAGTTGGAGACTACAGCAGCATCCCCAGACCAGAAAATTCAAGATGTTTTGCCTACATTTTCTGCACTTGGGGCCACGTGGAATAAAGGGCCAGCCTGAACCATGTCTTCCATAAGGAAGGAGTTCTCATGTGAGAACTGTCTAGAAAAGACTCCAACTGAACTGCACTGTTGTCCCCTAGTAGGGCAGGGGTTGAGCTGAGGACTGAGGGGGTCTCCGTGGCAGGACAGCACATCTGGACCCTGCCAGCAACCATGCCAGGCAGAGGATGGGAACTCTGCTCCTGGAAACATGGGGTTCCCCAATCCAGGACAGGCCCTCTTCAGATAGAGGAGAGTTCCTGCGTGGGAAGGCCTCAGCCACACTGCTAGGTGAGTAATCTGACAGAGCAAGTGTAGAGTAACTCTCAACTTTCCCTGTGTCCTGCAGTTGGTGCCTGGAATGTCTGTGTAGTGACAGAAGCCATAACAACGGAAAAATGGGCAAAAAGAAGCCTTCCTTCATAAGGATAAGCAGAGAACAGTGACTTGTGACAAGAAAACCAGAAGTTCTGAGCAAATGTCTTTCCATGAAATGAAGTAACAGCAGGGAGTAGAAAACTCCAGAAATTGCTAGTTTTCGACAAGATTTAGGGTGACATTGCACTTATGAAATCAGAACAGGCATTTTTGAAGGTGGCAAAAGGCAAGACCCTCAAGGCTATGTACAAATAAATAATTGCTGAATTTAAAACCGTAGTTTTGCAAGTAGAAAATTGAATCAATGAGGTAGAAGATGAAGGTAGGGAAGCTCAGAGAAAAGGGATAAGTAAATACAGTAATAAAGGAGAAAGTAGGAGATCTGGAAAGGCAAGAGATCCAATATATGTATAATGGGAATTCCTGAAGGAGAGAGAAGAGTGAGCAGAGAAGCCAAAATAATCACTGGGGAATCCAAAAGCTCACTGAGTACCAGGCACAATTAATGAAACTTGGATTTCAAGGTAGAAGGAAATATACATCTGGCTGAAAAACAATTTCCCGCCAAAGAAATAAGAATCAGATTTCAATTAGCCTCTTTTGTCTACAAAAATTCCAAATCCATTTCACTTTTATTGAAACACACAGCTCATACGCAGTCCTGCTTAAGATTTCCAATTGGTTTTTAAAATTTTATTTACCTGAAAAAAAAAGTCAATTCTAATACTCCCTCATCTCCCACCATAATTTGTACGTTGGGATAGAGTGGACAGCTGGCAGACTTCTCTGCAATAATGAGGGCAAGATGACAATGCATCAATTTTATGGACTTTTTACTGAAAAATATTTTGACCTAAGGATTTTCTACCCAAAGTGTCATTTTTAGGTGGCATCTGGTTAGCTTGCGAGCAGTAAGAACTGCAAAGATTTGTGCTCTCTCGTTAGCTTCTTTCTCCCCTGGACCTAGCAAGGTGCTCACGATGTTGATTTGAATTGGCTGCAGCAAAGGATGCTCTTAGCTATGCAAAGAACATGGAAAATACACCACTCCTCTGTCCTGTCTGGAAACTGTACTTGAAGACACACTGCAAGCAACTATAGAAGGATGTGGAAACCACAGTGTAAAAGAAAAGAGACAACAAATTCAGCAAAACATGTAGAGTTTAAATAACTCTTGCTTATGTGATTAAAAACAACCCAAATAATTATTGAAAGCAAAAATGCATAACTTTGACAAATAATTTAATAGTATTAATTGTCTGATTTAAGCTGTAAGATAACAGTAAAAATTGGCAAATCAGACAGAGTGAGAAAAAATAAGTGTATGTTAAATTACTGTTTTACTTGGGAAGAGATATTGAATAATATCTCTGTGTTTATGGTAACTAGAGAAAAATGTGTGACTTTTTAAAAAAGAACAACATGTGGAATAAAAAAAGGATTCACACTTTCCAAATGACTAAAGAAAAAAAAAAGAGCTTTGAAAAATATCTGTTTAGCAAAAGAAGAATAAAAAGAAGCAACAAGGAAGTATTTAAAAAAATAAGACGTAACGGAAATAAGTCTGGGCATACATATAAATAGGACAGACTCCTTAAATGACAAACTTTCAGACTTGATTGAAAAATAGAATCAAATTAAGATCTATTGACAAGAGATACATCTAAAATTAAAAAAATATGGAACGATTGAAAAATAATGGCTGGACAAAGATGTATCAGGTAAATACAAATAAAAACTGAAAAGTGGTGGCAAAATTAATATCAAATTAGGGTTTAAACAGTTTCAAATGGGTTATTTTTATATTGATAAAAGGTAAAATTCACCATGAAGATATATGAATAATGAATCCTTTTGTGTAAAATATAATTATTAGAATATATAAAGTAAATGAAGAATACAAGAAGAAATTGACCAAGACATAATTAAAGTAGTGAGTGACTTTAGTATGCAACAGTCAGTATTGGACAAGACAGGTTGACAAAAATAAACAAAGAGATAAAGATTGGACCATATGTAATAAATAGAGCTTATTCAATATTTAATAGGATATAGTGAACTTTGTACTATGCAAAGAAAGAAGATAATGCCCATGATATATTTGTGTAAGTTGATGACTTAAAAATCTTAATTACAAAGGATAATTTAATGAATTCTGTTAAGGAACAAATTGTACAGACCACATCTGTAGCTACAACAAAATAGATAAAAATTTTAATAACAATAATGTAACACAAACTGCAACACATTTAAAAAATTAAAATAATCCTCTTCCAGTGACTGTTGCTTAAAAGAGGAACTGAGTCTATAATTCTAGAATACTCAAAAAACAAGGACATATAAAAAATTAAGAGATGAAGCTTAAAGTTAATTCAAGGTCAAATGCATCATATTAAGTATGTTTGTTATGAAACAAGAGTAAAAAGCAATAAGAAACTAATAAGCATTTAATTTAATATATTTTTTTAAAAATTCAGTATATTAAGTTCAAGGAATGTTAAAAAAAATAAATATTATAAAACAGAAATTTCTAAATTATAACAGAAAAACAGTAAAGTTAAGAAATTTAAGAACTTTAAAAATAAACAGTTACATGTTAAAATAGATTAACTGCTGGCAAATCTGATTTAGGAAAAAAAAGAGGAAAACATATATATATATATATATATATATATATATAAAATGAGGAATTAGTGAATATGATTGAGGAAACAAACTAACAAAAATAAGATGCTATGATGAACTCAACGCAATAAAAACTATAAAGAAATACTGTATATAACTCAGTTTACCACTCAATGAATGGAAGATTTTTCTGAGGAAAATATAAATCTTCTTGTCTGACTAAAAAAGGAGAAAACTTCTACAGGCTAATAGCCTTGGAGAGAAATTTCAAAACTTGGTTATGGTTTAATTATCATAGCTTTGTAATATTTTAAAATGAATCTTTTTGTCATTTCCTCTCTATTATTATTCAATATTTTGGTCATTCTTTGAGAATAACTTTCGAGTTCTTTAGAGTTTGGGAGTGAGGCATTTCGATCTTGTAAGAACAAATAATTCCCCTGCTAGATGAAAGATTGCAGCGCATAGGGAGAAAATGCTTCCCGGTGCATTCTACAATGATAGCTGAGGCTTGAATCTAAAACCTGAAAAGGCTAAGAAAATTCCAGACCCATCTCACTGGGAAGGTGAGGCTGGATCAGTGGGCAGGACAGGAACCTGGTGAGATGCAGACTCTTGTTGTTGAATCAAAGAACAAAAAGTCCTAAATAATATATAGCAAATTGAAAACAACAGCTTCATATGCCATATGGGTCTATTCTAGGAATGAAATAATGTTTTAATATTCAGAAATCTATTAATAAAATATATCACATTGGTAGATTAAAAGAGGAAAAACTTCAATAAATTCCCAGAGGACATTTGGTAAAAATTCAACATCAATTTCTAATAAAAACTTAACAATCCAGAAATAGGAGAAAGACTCTTCGACATGGAAAAACAATATGAAATCAGCATCTGGTTCACATTTAATGAGGACCCTCCATAGATCCTTCAAAGTCTGGGACAGGGTGAGGATGCTGTAATCCCACCATCATGAACATCGTTCTGGAAGTTCCAACACATGTGATAAGACAGGAAACAGAAATAAGAAGATTAACTTTTAGAAAGGAATAGACCTAAATCTGCATATGGTATAATTATATGTCTAGAAACCTTAAGAATATTTTAAAGACAGTAGTTGACAGAGTTTCTTTTGATGGTAACATGCGTAAATCATTAACTTTCCTACATTCCATTAATGATTATCTGGAAAGTAAAAAAATAAAAGATTTCCAATCCCCAAGGTCAATGTAACACACTAAATTCTAGGAATAAACCTAGAGAGATGTACAAGGGACCCACGGGAAGAAAAGGACAATAGGTTTTGAGAGATATCAAAGAAGTCTTAAACAAATAGAGATATAGATCTTGGTTCTGAATAGTGCAAAGAAGCCAAATTCCCCCAATTGAACTTATGATTTTCAGGCAACTCCTATCAAAATTCAAATTTAAGGTTAACGAACTTATTTTAGAAGAATAGTCAAAATATTGACTACTAGTGGCGAGGAAGAATGCTGAGAGTGATTCAGAAGTGCTCTGCAGATTTAGTGGCTCCATGGTGGGTGTGGGTGCAAGATTAGACAGGCAGACAAGTGTCCACTCACTTGGCATAAGATAAATGTGGCATTTCAAATACATGGGGCAAAGTCTGGATTATTCAGTAAATGGTGTTGAGATAGCAGGTAAATTATTTGGAAAAGAATCCTTTTATCACCTCTAGGTGAAAATTCATTTCAGTAGATTAAAAAGGTAACTATAAGAGAAGAGATGAACTGAAGACTGAGGGCTGCATATTCATCTGGTTTCCAGGTGGAGGAGGAAGGACTAGGAAGAAACCCTATAGGAAAACAAAGATTTGTCTAATAAAGACTGGAAAATTCCCAACCAAATTACACCCTAACCGATCTTAACAGACAAATAGGAACATACTGTAACACATTGTTAAATGAAGGATTATTACCTTTAATATGCAAAGAACCCTTATAATTCAATGAAAGTTTTGAAAAAAAAGCCTAAAAACATGAAAAAGCATTCGTTAAATAAGAACTACAAATGCTCAATGAAATGTTCATCCCATTAAGAATGAAGGAAATGCAATTTTAAGTAATAGGAGATATTTTTGGATGATCAAATTAGTAAAGATTTTTGAAAGAGGTAAAGCCCAGCGTTGGCAAGGTTATGGAAAACAGCAATTCTTATATATTGTGTAGGAGATTTTCTGGAGGAAAAATTGACAATATGAATTAAAACTTCAACATATTCATACCCTGTGATACAATACCTGGACAGACCTCCAAGCATTTATCCCATGTAAATAATCAGAGACTCATGAAGAGCTGTATGTACAGGAAACTCTGTGTGGTGTTGTCTATAATAGAGAGAAATGGGAAACAGTATAAATACACAACGAGAGGAAACAGATTAAATAAATTATGGTCCATTAAAAGCAATGGAATACTAAGTAGTCATTAAAAACCGTGTTCTCAGAAACTAAGCATATGCAATAATATTCCCAATATATTAAATGATAAAAGTAGCTTACAGAATGTTATACGCTTTATAATTCCGATGTTGTAAAAATGGTATATATGTCTAGATAAATGATGGAAGGAAATACAGTGGTTATCTTCTAATCTTGGGAATATGAGAAATTTTTATTTTCTTCTTTATCCTTTTCTAAAGTTCTCCAAATTTATGCAACGACACTGTGTTGCATATATACAAATCATCATAAAAATTATAATAAAAGAGTTTTAAAAGCTCCATAAGGGAAATGGCACCAGCCTTGTTATCTGATGCCCATCTGAACAGTCTTTGTATGCCCCAGTGAAGCCCAGGGATGAAAGAGAGGAAGGCTTGACACTGAGTCTCTACAGCTCTCTCGCTCTGTTTCTGTCTCTCTCTGTCTCTCCCTTTCTCTCTGTTTCTCTTCCTCTCTCTGTCTCTGTCTCTCCATCTCTCTTTCTCTCTCTCTCTGTTACCAGACACTTAGTTCCTTCTCGCCATTCTGAGAAGGTGGTGTTTTTCAGCCTCTCTGCTTTTAGTTAACATTTCCTTATTTAACGTCTGACTCACTCTTTTTGAATTGGATCTATTTTCCTTCTCAGACTTCTGGCATCCTGGCTGAATTTCCTGAGACAGCTGTTTTCAAGTCACAGAGCATCTCACTCAGGTCCTCGGAGTCAACGTGAGTGAGGGAGGAGTTGGAGGTGGAATTTTTACTGCTCCCCCTCGTGCTCTGCTGGGTCCTAGGGGCCTGCGCTGGCTCCTGTTGCAGTGTGATTGTTCTGGGCATGAATGAACTCGGCTTCCTCGTTATCAACAAAAACCTTAAGTTAGGATTGCCAGATTTAGCAAATAAAAACATGAAATGCCTTGTTAAATTTGATTTCAGATGAACAAAGAATGATTTTTTTAAAGTATAAGTATATCCCAAACATTGCGCGGGATATTCTTATACTAAAAACTATTCATTGTTTATCTGAAATTCAAATTTAACTGGGCGACCTGTATTTTATTTGACAACCCTCCCCCAAATGCCTTCAACAGGCCAAGTGCCGGCAGGGCCTCATATCTTGCCTTGGCCTAAGTTACTTTGTCTGCAGTGGAGTCTTCATACTCGACTCCCAGATGGCTGGGGCCAGCCAGGCCGGTGGGGTCCGAGCAGTCACCCCCTGCCGGATCTATTTGGGTCCTGCCGATGGGTAGCCGTATCTCGGCTGTCGGAAAATTAGAGCTTGGCCATGCCTCTCTGTAATTTAAAAGTTAACAGCCACTAATTCTCATAAGTAGAGGGAATAATTAAGAAGTTGATGACCTAGAGTTGACGTTGTAGTTGTTTCATTAAATAGAATGCTGGCCCCAGTAATGAGATGCTCTTCCTCTGCTGGAGTTAGCGTCATCAACGCCGTTCACTTTGACTCCTTCTAGAAGGACATTCAAATGCTTTCCCTTATGGACACACTCTTGCGGTAAGGGTAGGTTCTGTGCCGGCAGGGTCAATGGGACGTCCTCCTTCCAGGTTTGCAGATCTTAGCATCTCATCCCTTTCTTCTACTGAGTGCAAATGATGAAAAAAGAATAGGATAAATCAGGTAAGAGTAAGGGAGATAGAAGCGCAGGGAGAACCACATGTATCAAAATCCAACTGTCATAATTTTTTTCCAGTTATTTTAAAAACGTTTAGAGGGTGGACACTACTTGCTACAAATTGCCCTAGGATTGAAGCTGGCAAATCAAGCTCTGGTTTGCAGTGACCACCTCTACAATCCCTTGTGCTCCTAAATTTGGTCAGGGCCAGGGCAACCCAGAACCCCAACGTGCATTGACTGGCCTTGTCACCCTGGTGTCTGACATCTGGGAAAGGCACAGTGCTGGCACCCCTCTGGAGATGTCTCTTGTGTCCGTTCTACTGAGAGCAGCAAAGCCACGCGGTTCAGGCTTTCTCCTGGCATTAGTCATCCCTTCTCCGGGAAGGATCCTGGCCCAGAGCTGTCCTGGGAGCAGACCATGTTTTATTACCTCTCTAGCTTCTGGTTGCCCGCCAGGAGCTGAACCAGAAGTGCCAAAATGCTGTGAGAAATCAGATCACGGAGAGCGGCTGCTCGCACGGCATTTCCAGCTGTTGGCTCCGCAGTAAAGCTCTTTGTAAATTTTGTAAGAAAACATGTTCTCAAGAGGTTTCTATTTCAAGTTGGCAGCCTTAAGAAGTCAGGAGAGCTGGAGTCAAACTTTTCAAGGAATGTCTGAGCTTGGATCCTGCTCTGCACTTAGCCTGGTCTCCAACTGCTGGGGCCTCAGATTTGGAACCTCTGTCGCTGGCTGATAATGGACTATATTTAATGTGCCCGAGGGGAGGAGCGGAAGTGTGGTGCTTTCATAATACCTTCATTGGCTTCAAAGGATGTGCCGCACGGGCGGGAGATAATTTATGGAAGCCTGGTTAGGGAAGAGATTATGAGCATCATTTAAACGCAGATCTGCTTCTCTTTCTTTTGGAAAGGTAGCATCTTTTCATTCAGAAAAAGGAAGCAGGAGTCCTGTTTAGCATATCCAACTTAAGTCATCTCTGTGCACTCAGGATGTTTCCCCCAAATTATTGTAATGATCTTTTTTTTTTCTCCTGACCATTCCAATTCTGACTTTTTGACTGGAAGCTAAACGCTCCTGTGTAGCTGGGCTACATCTTAGTCAAGGCTCTATCTTTGTTCGTAATGTTTTTCATGGACAATTTTTCATCTTTCCTCCCATTTATCTTTCTTATTTTCCTTGTTTCCCTGCGTTTTGCTAATGGTGGATTGATGGTGACTCTGTACAGAAAGAAGCAATAAATGGCAGAGAAGGCAGCTTGGCTGAAAGAGAAATGCAGTATCTCCTTGTTCAACCAACCATTGAAATGGGCCTTTGGCCGGAGTGGTGGCGGATACTTACATATGTTATTTTTATTACTGTGCTAATGTGGGAACTGCAAATTTTTAAAGTGATTGGATTTAGGAAGGCCCAAACTTACTACATTTAATATTTTTGTCAAGAGAGCATCTTCATCCATAAAAGCAAATATTTTCATATGGATGGAGGCTTGTAAAGATGAGATATTTCTGGAAAGCAGTGTAGTATACTAGATTATAAACTTTCCAAACATTAAAATAAAGCACTTTGGGAGGGACATTAACTCTTTTAGGCCACTTATACATTTCCCAAAGTGCCCATCACAAATCCAGGGAATTGCATTGTCGTTGTTATATTCAGGAATAATTTTGCTTCAATACGTTTCTGCACCATGCATAATTCTATTTTAGGGAGTAAGATGTTTAACTTTTGTCAGGAGAGTCTGCTGATTGGTTCTGTCTTGCACCAGTATTATTTTAAATCAATGGCTGCTGCTGCAAAATCAGATAATTTCTCCGAAGACTTGCATGGAAACATATTCTATAGTTGTTTATGTTTGAGGTGAGAGCATTCAATTCAAATCATTGTTCCAAAATAGATGAATGTCGCATGCAATATCAGTTAATGTACATCAGGCATTCGGGGAAACAGAACTGAGATTGGAACTCAAACTGCCAAGAGTTGCTTCCAATGGAAGCTTAATCCCGGGTGATAATGGGAAGCTGGAATTAAGGGGCAGATATAAACACCCTGAGAAGGAAAGAGCTACTGATATGTGCATTCCCCGAGTCTGTAAGACCCCAATGAAGCAGGGCTGTCCAGGATCCGGGCCATGACAGGCTCTGGGGTGACTGGCTTAGCCTGCCACGGAGGAGGAGTTTGCACAACATGTGAGTGGATTTAGGTTAGTAGAATGCCCCAGACAGGCAGATGGAGAGAAGGATGTATAATCAAATATTCTTCCTCCGTCCTCAGCTCCTCAAGATATTGGAATTCTGAAACATGTCGTCTGAGTTTATAGATCAAAAGCCCATGTATTCAACCTGGAAAGTTGTCGCAGAAAGCTAGTTATCAGTGAAGAAACAAGCATATATTGTCTAAATAGATGACACTCTCTTTTTCCATAGCCAAAGGCAAAAGTCTTCAGGAGATCTGTACAATGTTAGTGAGACTCGGCTCTCCTCCCGATCGGCATATAATGTACTTGGCACAACAGTGACCCTCGCTGAATGACTTAATTTGTTTCCAAGGAATATGCATTTATTGGAAACATTTCAGCTATGAGTGGGAGTCAATTTCAAGTCCCAGGAAAGAAATGACTTGAGGATTTTGTAAAACCTGGATGGAAATTGCTGGTCCAAATGAACATCTCTCTTTTCTCTCAGCCTCACGGGGAGCAAATCTCATTAGATGTGTGTATGGGAAGTGTGTGGTGGAAGAGACACACCTTTCAACAGGCACAAAACAGAGGAGCAATTAGGTGTGACTGAGACACAGCAGGTAGCAGCCAGAGGAGGAATAAGATGGGAGCAAGCTTCCAGAGAAAGTGTGGCTTGAATCAGAGCTGCAAATAATGAGGAAACATCCTGTCTTAAGAATTGCCACCATTTTTTATGAAAGGTAGACATTGACAGCTCCACAAAGGCCACTGTGAGGGAATAACCATCGGAAAATCTGAGCAACAGACATGGAGGCTCCAATCAAATTGTCAGGTCCCGTGGCAGTAGACAGCGCCAGGCGGAAAGAAGGCCAAGAGTCTGGGTCAGAAGGCAGCCTACGCTCTCCCTCTGCCCCTCCTTCTAGAAGCACGCTCAGCTCCCAGCCACTGGGGAAATGCAAAGACAACACCCCTCGTTTGACACTGAGCCCCAAATCTAACTCTTTTTGTTCGTCTCTTACACGAGTTAATTTTTATGAATAGAAAGTGATTTCCCCATTATTTCCTTTCCTTCAGGGCACAGGAATTTCACCAAAAGTTCACAATAAGTATAATGTGTTAGTAAAACGAAACCATGGGATTTGGGGCTAGTGAGAGTGATAATCTCTCCAAATTTTTGAGATGTACATAATATAAAAATTAAATACCAGTCCAATGAAATATTTTTTCAGTGTCATAACTACTGAAAAGAACACACGCGTGTACATGAATTTTGTTATGAATGATTCATGGTTCCTGAGAGCTCTCTGAAGTCCTTTCCCATCTTAAGTCAGCACGCAGAATAGGTTGACCACGGCTGTGGGTTACAGATTCAGGGTGTTACTAACAGTAAATGCCGGCGAGTAGGACAGTACTGGAGTTTCTCCTTCGCTGAGAGGGAGGATGTGAAGCAGACTCTATCATCCCATTGACGTCTTTGTAAGATTGCATGTGGCTTGCGTTGGGAAAACAATCTCTTAGTAAATGGAGAGAGAACGTTTGGGGAGGGAGAGGTGGTAGGGTCTGACCCAGGCCTGCACCTCAGTGCTCCTGGCTTTTAGTGCTTCCCAATAATTTACTTTTTCTTTGAGTCAATCTTAGGTCTTTGAAACTTTATCTTGACGTTGGGACTTTTCCTCTGCCGTGGCTGCCTTCCTGGTTTTTCTTTTTTTGCCTTTGAGATTCCCATCCCCTTCGTGCCTGGGGATCCTATAACTCCATCCACCCTCTAGATTTCCCAAAGGATACTTCTTTGTCTGAGACTTTACAGTGTCAGAGGATTGGATGCAGCAACATCGTCCTTTGCTTCTCAGGGATGAATCATCTTGACATGATGGACTATGCCTTGTAAAGTCCTTGTACCTTTCCTACATCTGCTTATGTCAAACCACTGAGAATGGCAAATGGAAGAAAACTCAAAAATCCCTTTGATCACCACTGACCTAAAAATAAAATTTCCTTCATGGTTATTCTGCTACTGAAAGAATAGAACTGTTGAGAATGAGAATGGACTGAGACATCACCAGTGATTTTCAGATTGCCTTCTGCAGAGCTGTCAGACTCCACGGAGGGCCTGGGACTGCTGGCAGTGCAAGGGGGAGAAGGACGGCGGCTGCAACTTGGAGGGCCCCACCTGCACCTCAGTCACAGCAGCTCCGCCATAAATGGTTATCCATTTTATGTCCAAGAATTTCATCAAATATTTTATTTGGGAAAAAAAGGGGGTGAGGAATGATAGCTAAAGGTGCAGGGTTTCTTTTTGAAGTGATGAAAATATTCTAAAATTGATTGTGGTGATGGTTGCACTTATCTGTGAATATATTAAAAACCACCGAATTGTATACTTTATATGGGTGAATTATGTGGTATGTGAATTGTACCTCAATAAAGTTGTTTTAAAAAAGGGATTGAACTAGTAAATTTGAAAACCCATTTACTTAGAACCATCCTTTCATTTCACAGATTGAAGGATATGAAACCCAGATAACATTTGTCCTCTCAAGGTCTGGTCTCTCATCCTCCCCTACAGTTAACCATTCACACCTTTGTGTAGTTGCCTCCCCTGGAATCTGAGCCTGCTTTGTCAGTTGCTTTTGACCCATAGAATACTCTGGAAGAGATGCTGCATGACTTCCAAGTTGAAGTCATAAGAAGCCTTATAGTTTCCACCTGGGCTTCTTGGATGCTCTTGGGACATACCTCTGGGAACCCAGCCACCATGCTATGAGAAGTTCAAGCTACATGGAGAGTTCAAGTTATATGTGCTCTGTTCAACAGCCCCAGATGAGCTGCTGATCAACAGCCAGCATCAACTGCCCATCATTTAAGTGAGCCATTCTGTGGGTTGTGTTTTCACTTTCTTGGTGGTGTCTTTTGAAGCACAAATGTTTTTAATATTTGACAAAGTCCAATTTATCTATTTTTTCTTTTGTTACTCAAGTTGTCATTGTCATATCTGAGAAACCATTGCATAATCCAAGGTCATGAAGATCTACATCTATGCTTTCCTCTAAGAATTTTATATTTTTAGCTCTTACATTTAAGTCTTGGATTCATTTGGAATTAATTTTTGTACATAGTATGAAGTATGGGTCCAGCTTATTCTTTTCATGCTAATATCTAGTCCCAGTACCATTTGTTGAAAAGACTATTCTTTCCCCATTGAATTGTCTTGGCACCCTTGTCAAAAGTCTATTAACCATAAATGTATGGGTTTCTTTATGGACTCTCAATTCAATTTCATTGATCTGTATGTCTATCGTTATGCCAGTACAATACTGTTCTGATTACTATTGCTTTGTAGTAAGTGTTGAAATCAGGAAGCATGAGTCCTTCAACTTTTGTTCTATTTCAAGGTTATTTTGGCTATTCTGAGTCCTTTGCACTTCTATATGAAATTTGGGTCAGATGACAAATTTCTGCAAAAAACCCAGGTGGAATTTTGATAGGAATTGCATTGAATCCATAGATCGATTTGGAGAGTACTGCTATCTGAACAATAGTTTCTCAATCCATGAACATGGGATGTCTTTCATTTATTTAGAGCTTCTTTAATTTCTTTCAATGATATTTTGTGGTTTCAGTGTATGAGTCTAGCACTTCTTTTATTCAGTTTATTCCTAAATATTTTATTCTTTCATACTTTTTACATTCTTTTCTGATACTATTGTAAATGGAATTGCTTTCTTAATTTCATTTTTTTTCTTGTTCGTTGCTAGTGTATAGAAACATGACTGACTTTTGAATATTGGTGTTGTGTGCTGCATACTGGCTGAACTTGTTTATTAGATCTAATAGTATTTTTTTTAATTCCTTAGGATTTTCTATATAAAACATCATGTCATCTGTAAATAGAGATAGTTTTACTTCTTCCTTTCCAATTAGGATGCCTTTTCTTTTCTTGTCCTTTCTTTTTGTTTTTTTTTTTTTTTTGCTTTATTGCCTTGGCTAGTATCCCCGGTATAGTGTTGAATATAAACGTAAGAGCAGACACCTTTGTCATTTCTATTCCTAGTTAGTTGAATGTTTTTGTTATAAAGAGCATATTGGATTTTGTAAGATGCTTTTTTTCTGTGTCTATTGAGATGACCATGTGGGTTTTTTTTCTGTTTATTCTGTTAATGTAGTGTATTACATTGATTGATTTTCATATGTTGAACCAACCTTGCAAGCTTTGCAATCCTGTTTAGTTATGGTATATAATCCTTTTGATATGTTGTTGGTTTTAGTTTGCTAGTATTTGGTTGAGGATTTTTGCATCCATGTACATAAAGGATATTGATGTGTAGTTTTATTTTCTTGTAATGTCTTCATTTGGTTTTGGAATCAGGATAATATGATCTCATAGAATGAGTTGGGAAGTGTTTCCTCGTCTTCAATTTTTTTTCTTCTTTTGGTGAGGGGAGGGTTTGTGAAGAACTGGTGTTAATTCTTTTTTAAATGTTTGGTAGAATTCACCAGTGAATCCATGTGGTCCTGGAATTTTCTTTGTGGGCAGTTTTTGGATTATTAATTCAATCTCTTTACTCATTATAAGTCTATACAGATTTTCTATTTCTTCTTGAGCCAGTTTGGTAGCTCATGTCTTTCTAGGAATTTGTCCATTTCATCTAGGTTATCTAATTTGGTGGCATACAATTATTAATAATATTACCTATAATCCTTTTTATTTCTGTAAGGTTGGTGGTAATATCACCTCTTTCTTTTCTGATTTTAGTAGATTTCAGTATCCTCTGCTTTTTTTTCTTGGTCACTCTAGCTAAAAGTTTGTCAATTTTGTTGATTTTTTTTCAAAGAACCAACTTTTGGTATCATTAATTTTATCAACTCTTTTTCTACTCTCTATTTCACTTATTTCTGCTCTAATCTTTATTATTTTATTCCTAATGCATGCTTTGGGTTTAGTTTGCTCTTCTTTTTCCAGTTTCTTAGGTTGGAAGGTTGGGTTGTTGATTTGAGAATTTCTTCTTCTTCTTCTTCTTTTTTGTGAGGAAGATTGGCCCTGAGCTAACATCTGTGCCCATATTCTTCTATTTTGTAAATGAGACACCACCACAGGATGGCTTGATGAGCGGTGCATAGGTCCACGCCCAGGATCTGAACCTGTGAACACTGGGCTGCCGAAGCAGAGCACGTGAACTTTACCACTACGCCACCAAGCGGCCCCTCTTCTTTTTTAATATAGACAGTCACAGCTATAAATTTCCCTTCAAGCATTGCTTTAGCTGCACCTCAAAAGTTTTAGTATGTTGGGTTTTCATCCTTGTTACTTCAAAGTATTTTTTAATTTCCCTTGTCATTTCTTCTTTGATGCATTGGTTATTTATGAAGGTATTGTTTAATATCTTATTTGTGAATTTCCCAGATTGCTTCTATTATTATGAATTTCATTCCACTGTATGATTTTAATACTTCTGAATTTATTGAGACTTTCTATATGGTCTCTCCTGGAGAGTGTTCCATGTGCCCTTAAGAACAATGTCTATTCTGCTGTTGTTGCATGGAGTGTTCTACCGATGTCTCTTAGGTCTAGTTTTTTTTATAGTGTTGTTCATTTTCTGTCTTCATTTATTATTTAGTTGCTTTATTCATTACTGAAAGTGGGGTATGGAAGACTCCAACTTAATAGCTGAATTATCTATTTCTCTCTTCAAGTCTGTCAACTTTTGGTTCATGTACTTTAGGTCTCTTTTTTTAGGTGCATATATGTTTATAATTATTATATATTCTTGATAGATTAACTCTTTAATCGTTATAAAATCTTATTCTTTGTTTCTAGTAACTTTTTTTTTTTTCTTGAGGAAGACTTGCCCTGAGCTAACAACTGTTGCCAATCTCCCTCTTTTTCAGCTTGAGGAAGATTAGCCCTGAGCTAAAATCTCTGTCAATCTTCCTCTATTTTGTATGTGGGTCGCTGCCACAGCATGACTGATGAGTGGTGTAGGTCCGTCCCTGGGATCTGAACCCACCAACCTGGGCCACTGAGGTGGAATGCACCAAACTTTAACCAGTGTGCCAGGGGGCTGGCCCCTCTAGTAACATTTTTTTGTCTTAAAGTCTATTTGTATAATATTAGTATAGCCACTCCAGCTCTCTCGTTTACTATTTTTATGATATATCTTTTTCATCCTTTTACTTTCAGCTTATTTGTGTCTTTGAATCTAAAATG
Source organism: Ceratotherium simum simum (assembly GCF_057802395.1). Classification (NCBI taxonomy): domain Eukaryota; kingdom Metazoa; phylum Chordata; class Mammalia; order Perissodactyla; family Rhinocerotidae; genus Ceratotherium; species Ceratotherium simum. The sequence continues at coordinate 85,945,897 of NC_141905.1, forward strand.
TGTCTCTTGTAGCTAGCACATAGTTGGATCATGTTTTTTAACCCATTCTGCCAATATCTGCCTTTTAGTTGGAGCTTTTAGTCCCCTTACATGCAGCACAATTACTGATAAGGTATGATTTATGTCTGCCATTTTGATATTTGTTTCCTATATGTCTTATGTCTTTATTGTTCCTATATTCCTCCATTATTGCCTTCTTCTGTGTTACATAGATATTTTCTAGTGTAACATTTTAATTCCTCTGTTGTTTCTTTTATTACATTTTTTGAGTTATTTTCTTAATAGTTGCCCTAGGGATTAAAATCAACATTTTAACCTGCAAAAATCTAGTTCAGATTAATACCAACTAATTTCAGTATTATACATTTGAAAGAGTGGCAAATATTTGTAGAAAGACATTTCCATTAGAATGTTTACCAAAAGCTTATACTTACAAACCAAGGTGTTTTCATATAGAATCTTTTATTTGCATTTAAGATGATGCATTAACAGGGGGCAGTTTGGTTATATGTCTCCATGTGTTAAATTATTCCAGGAATTATTTGCTCGTGCTTTCATTCAGTTAGCGTTCATTGAGCTACTATCTTTCAAGGATTCTTGAGGCTGACTTGAATAATTGGATTGGATTGAGCTGAAATAAAGTTGGGATTAGGTGACTTGCTCCCAAATATCTTGAAAGAGAAAAAATGATGATTTGATGGGAACATCTCAAAAGATTAGAGTTAGTGTTGACCAAACCCATGGACTCTATGTTTCTTCCTAGAACTAGAAAGCTCTAGCATAATAAGATGTCTATACTAAGTTAATTATTAAAAATAAAATTGGGCAGGAGTCCTTCTCTTGCGCCTAGGAATAATGGGCCAGCTTAACAAAGCAAATACAGCTTGAATTCACACTACTCATACGTAAATAAAATTCATACAAATAAATGTCCTTTGAGATACAGAAGAAACCATTGTACCATGTTCTCTTATCCCTTATTGGGGGTGAGAGGCAGTAAGAATGCAGACCCTGGAGTTGGATGCTCTGCCCACCTGCCACCTGTAAGGTTTTGAATATGCTATTTATCCTGTTCCCTCAATTTCCTTATGTATAAATGGGAAATGTAACAGCACTGTCCTCAATATCTGGGAAGTACTCAGTAAAATCCAGGCATGTGCCATGATTAATATAAGCTGTATTAAATAAGCAGGCATATTATTGTTAATACCACTTTATTATATGGGGCAACTGATAATAATAGCTGACATTAATTGAGTGATTATCTTGCGCTATCTCATTTCATTCTCTTTTTTGTGGTTGATGCTATTACTCCCTTCCCTCTTTCACAGTGAGTGAGCCTGAAGTACTCAGTGGTTGCTGTTTGTCAACTGCGGTACCCAGGGCTGCTTCCACTGCCCAGCTCTCCCAGTAGACAGGGTGCTGGAGCAGATGGAGCCTGGAATCCAGAACTGGACCTCCTGGGCTTGATTCCAGACTTCCCCCTGTCAGCTTGGGCAAGTTAATTATCCTCTCTCAGTTTCCTCATCTGTAAAATGGGGATGACAAATTACCCAACTCCTAAGTTGCTTTGACACTTGGCAAGCCCTCACTCAATGTCAGCTATCTTCCTGGGAGGCCAGGCTGGATGTTATTCCTCCCTCTCTTCAGGCTCCTCATCCAAAGCCTCTCTTCTGCTTGCCGCCTCTCTTTTGTCTCTCACTGTGCCTCAGAATCCACCATCTTTTTCCTCAGAATATTTGTCTGTGTGGTTACTTGGAATAGGCACACCTTAAAACAGACTTTTACTAGTAGTTAACTTATTTGCTACTTTAAAAACTTATTTTTAAAATGGTAAAAGTAATATACATGAACTATGGAAAAGTTTGGAAAATAAAAAGAAAAAATAACTTAGAATCTCACTACTTAGAGAAAAATATCAGCAGAGTTTTATTGTGTTTGCTTCCATAGCTGTTTTCAATGAATATTTTTACTTAGTTGAGATTGTACTAGAAAACCAATGTTGGGTCCTTTTTATTCAATTAAAATTCTAACAGAAATATTTCATCTTTTTAATTGAAAAAGTATTTATAAACTTAATTTAATGAACCAATAATATTCCATTATATAGAATAAACCTCCTGGAATAAAGTTTGGAATAACCCATTCATGTTAGTTTTAATTTTTTATTTTATAAATAATGCTGCATGCAATCTCTGGGAATAAAACTGTGTGTATTTTGGATCCTTTTTTAAGAATTCATATGTAGTCCTGGTATTACTGGGTGAAAGGCATAAACAGTGTTAAGGCTCTTAATTAACATGGCCAAATTGCTTTCTGAAAAGGTTTAAAGTTAATTGCCAATTATGTCAGAAGTTTGAGAATACTTTGACAACATTTAGTATTCTCATATTTTCAACTTATCTTTATTGATGTATGACTTAGAGATAATTTACTCATTTTCAGTGTACAGTTCAATGAGTTTTGACAAATGTACATGGTCTATATAGATACATAAATTTGTGTGTGTATATATATATATATATATATATATATATATATACACACACACAATCAAGATATAGAACATTTCCACTAACCCAAAAAGTTTTCTTGTGCTCCTTTTCAGTTAATCCTCTCCCCTACCCAGGCTCTAAACAACCACTTTTATGCTTTTATTATTCTTTTTATCACTACAGTTTTGCATTTTCTAGAGTTTCATATAAATGGAATCCTATACTATGTATGATTTTGTGGCTGGCTTCTTTCACTTAGCATATGCTTTCTATATTATTGTACATATCCCTAGTTGTTTTTTTGTTTGTTTGTTTGTTTTTTTTTGGTGAGAAAGATTGGCACTGAGCTAACATCTGTTGCCAATCTTCCTCTTTTTGCTTGAGGAAGATTGTCCCTGAGCTAACATCTGTGCCATTCTTCCTCTATTTTGTATGTGGGACACTGTCTCAGCATGGCTTGATGAGTGGTGCATAGGTCTGTTCCTGGGATCTGAACCTGCAAACTCTGGGCTGGCGAAGCAGAGTGCATGCACTTAACCACTATGCCACTGGGCAGGCCCCTAGTTGTTTTATTTTTTATTGCTGAGTAGTGTTCCTTTGTGTGGATATACCACAATTGGCTTATCATCTGCCTGTTGATGGATGTTTGAATGTTACCAGTTTTTGGCTATGATTTATGAATAAATCAGTTATCAACATTCACGTACAAGTCTTTTTGTGCGCATATGTTTTTATTTCTCTTGGGTAAATACTAAGGAGTGGGATTGCTTTAATTAAAATTTTCCTATTGGTTAATAATGTTGAGCATTTATTCATGGGTTTATTTGCTTTTCATATATCTTCTGAAGCATCTGATAAAATCTTCTGCTTACCTTTTTTTTGTTATAAATCAACCTTTTTATTATCGAGTTGCAAGAGTTCTTTTTATATTCTGGCTACAAGTTCTTTATCAGATACGTGTTTTGAAAATCATTCCTCCTTTCTCCTATTCTATGGCTACTCCTTTCATTTTCTTATCAATGAGCAAAAGTTTTAAATTTTTTATAACAACTCTATTGAGATATAATACACACACCATACAATTTACCATTTTAAAGTGTACAATTCAGTACTTTTAATATAATCACAGTTACATACAATCATCACCACAGTCAATTTCAGAACATTTTCTTCACCTGAAAAAGAAACCCCATATACTTTAGTTATCACACTCGTATCCCCCGAGGCCCCCTTCCAGCCCTAAAGCAACCACTCATCTACTCTTTATATAAATTTTCCTATTCTGGACGTTTCATATAAATGGAACCATATAAAATGTGGTCTTCTGTAACTAGCTTCCGTTACTTAGCATAATGATTTCAAAGTTCATCTATATTGTAATATGTATCAGAACCTCATTCTTTTTCTGTGGTTGAGTGGATATTTTCTTCCATTGTGTGGATATACCACATTTTGCTTATTCATTCTTCATTACATAGACATTTGGGTTATTTTCACCTTTTTGTTGTTACGAATAATGTCACTATAATTTTTTTTTTTTTACATTTACAATTCCTGGTAGCAATGTATGATGGTTGTGATTTCTCCACATCTTTGCCATCACTTATCATCTGACTTTTTGATTATAGTCATCCTAATGGGTGTGAAGTGGTATCTCATTATGGTTTTGATTTGCATTTGCCTGATGACTAATAATGAACATATTTTCATGTGACTATTGGCTATTTGTATATCTTCCTTGAAGCAATGTCTATTTAAATCCTTTGCCTGTTTTAAAATTGGTTTATTTGTCTTTTTATTATTGAGTTGTAAGAGTTGTTTACATATTCTAGATACAAGCCCCTTATCAGACTATCTGTGGTTTGTCTTTTCACTTTCTTGAAGTGTTTTTGAAGAGTTTTGTAGTTTTAACTCTTATATTTAGGTCTTGATCCATGTTGAATTAATTTTTGTATGTGATGTGTGGTAAAAACCCAACCTGATTCTTTTGCATGTGGCAAAATTCCAGTTGTCCCTACCATTTGTTGAAAAGACTAGTCCTTCCCCTTTGAATGATCTTGGGACCACTGTCAAAAATAAATTGACAGTAAATGTATTTTATTTCTATTTTATTGATCTATATGTCTATCCTTATGCCAGCACTATGCTGTTTTTATTACTGTTGCTTTGTAGTGAGTTTTGAAATTGGGGAATGTGAGTTCTCCAACTTTGTTCTTCTTTTTCAAGATTGTTTTGGCTATTGTCTCTTGTGATTCCATATGCATTTTAGGATCTGCTTGTCCATGTCTACAAAGAAGCCAGCTGGGATTTTGATAAGGATTTCCTTGAATCTCTAGAGTGGGAGGCTTGCCATCATGACGATATTAAGTTTTCTGATCTATGAACAAGGGATGTATTCCGTTTATCTAGAATAGAGGAGAACTTCCTTACCTGATAAAGATCACCTGTGAAAACTCACAACTGACATCATTCTTAATGCTGAATGCCTGGGTGTTTTCCCTCCAAGATCAGAAATAAGGTGAGGATGTCCACTCTTGTCACTTCTATTTAATATTGTACTAGAGGTTCTAGCCATGGCAGTTAGGCAAGAAAAAGAAGTAAAAGGCATCCAGATTGGAAAGGAGTAAATAAAACTATCTACTCACAGATGATGTGATCTTGCATATAAAAAGTCCTATGGAATCCGCTGAAAAACTATTAGAACTGATAAACGAATTCAGCAAAGTTTCAAGATACAAGATTGATATACAAAAAGCAATTGTATTTCTATATACTTACAATGAACAATCCAAAAATGAAATTAAGACAACAATTCCATTTACAATAGCATCAAAGATAATTAGGAATAAATTTAACAGAAGTGCAAATCTCATATTCTGAAAACTATAAAACTGTTGAAAGAAAAGTTTTAATTTTTATGAAGTCCAGTTAATCACATTTTTCTTATTATTAATGTTATTTTCTTATTTAAGAAATATTTGACTACCCCAAATTGACGAATATTTTTTCCTATTTTTTAATAGAAATTTTATAGTTTTAGTTTTATGCATAGGTGTATGATCAATTTTGAGTGAATTTATATATATAGTGTAATCTAAGTATTGAAGTTCATTTCTCCCCTGTAGATATCTATTGAATTGCATTGGCAAATTTTGTCAAAAATTCGTTGATCACATGTGTGTAAAGCAATTTATGAACTCTGGAATTGTTTTGATTGATCTCTGTCTATCCCTCCACCAGTACCACACTGGTTGTTTATTGTTGCTTTATATTAAGTCTTGAAATCAGCAAAGTTCTTTACATTAGATTCTTTTCTAATTTGTTTTGGCTATTCTACGTTTCCATTTAACTTTTAGAAGTGGCTTATTAATTTCTGCAAAAAGTCCTGCTAGATTTTGATTGGAATTTTCTTATGTCCGTAGATCAATTTGGGAAGAATTGGCCTACTCGCTTGTTTTTGTATCAGGGTAATGCCAACCTCATTGGAATTGTTACTATTCTTTTATTTTCAGAAGAGTATGTATGGAACTGGTATTATTCTTCCCTTTAATATTTGATAGAATTCATCAGTGAAGACAGCTCGGTCTGTAATTTACTTTGTGGAAAGATTTTTAACTAAAAATTCAGGTTATATATGTCTTCTGGAATGAACGTTGGATGTTTGTGTCTTTCAAGGAATTTCTCTACTTTAAGTTGTCAGATTTATTGATATTAACTTTTATAATATTCTGTTATTATTCTCTTAATCTATTTATAATATGTAGTGATGTCACCTCTCATTCCTGATATTGGTAATTTGTTTCTTCTGTCTGTCTTTTTTTCTGATCAGTCTGGCTAGGGGTTTATCAATTTTACTGATCATCTCAAAGAACAAGCTTTTGGTTTCATGGATTTTTCTCCCCACTTTTTTCTATCTCATTGATTTCTGTTCTTATCTTTATTATTTCTTTTCTTATGCTTCTTCAGGTTTTAATTTGTTCTCGTTTTTATAGTTTCTTAGGGTGGAAGCTGAAGGACTTGATTTTAGACATTTCTTCACTTTAAGATAGGCATTTAATGCTATAAATTTCTCCCTAAGTACTACTTTAGCAGCACTGCACAAATTTTAATGTTGGGTTTTTATTTTCACTCAATTCAAAGAATTTTTAATTTCCCTTTTGATTTCTTGTTTGACCCATGGAATATTTACAAGTATGTTATTTAGTTTCCAAATATTTTGTGATTTTACAGATATATTTCTGTTATTGATTTCTAATTTAATTCCACTGTGGTCTGAGAAAATCCTTTGATTAAGACTTTAATACTTTTTTTTTTTTGTGAGGAAGATCAGCCCTGAGCTAACATCCGTTGCCAATCCTCCTCTTTTTGCTGAGGAAGATTGGCCCTGGGCTATCATCCATGCCAATCTTCCTCTACTTTATATGGGATGCCGCCACAGCATGGCTTGACAGGCAGTGCGTTGGTCCACGCCGGCGATTTGAACCCGCAAACCCTGGGCCACTGAAGTGGAGCGTGTGAACTTAATCACTATGCCACCAGGCCAGCCCTGGACTTTAATACTTTTAAATTTATGGAATTTTTTTTGTGTCACAAAATATGAACTATCTTGTTAAATATCCCTTGTCCACTTGAAAAAAAAGTGTAATTTGCTGTTAGGGGGTAGAGTGTTCTACACGTGTCACTTAGGTCAAGCAGGTTGATTCTGTGGCTCAAGTCTCCCAGACCTCTACTGATTTTCTGTTTGTTATATCGGTTACTTAGAGAGGGGTCTGGAAATCCCTCCCTGTAACTGAGAATTTGTTCATTTCTCCTTGAAGATCTATCGGTATTTGCTTTATGCATTTTGAAGCTCAGTTATTAGGTGCATAAATGTTTAGGATTTTTATTTCCTCCTGATGAATTGACTATTCTTTATGACCATCTTTATCCATGGTAGCATGGTTTGCTCTGAAATCCATTTGGTCTGATTTGTATATGGCTTTCCTAGCTTTCCTTATACTAGTGTTAGCACGATATGTACTTTCCCATACTTTTACTTTTAACCAATTTGTATCATATTTAAAGTGGGTTTCTTGAAGGCAGAATATGGTTGGGTCTTTTTTTTTTTTAAAAAAAATATCATTATCTGACAACTCCGCCTTTTAATTGGATTGTTTGGAAGATTTAAATTTAATGTTGTTATTGACATGGTTAGATTTAAATAGATCATCTTGCTATTTGTTTTCTTTTTTTTTGTCCTAGCTGTTCTCTTTTGCATTTTTCTTTTGGATTTATTAAATATTTTTTTATGATTCTATTTCATCTCTTTAGTTGATGTATTAGTTATAACTCTTTGCTTTGTTATTTTGGTGTTTGCTTTTGTGTACATATTTGACTTACCACAATCCACCTTCAAATGATACATCACTTCACACACAGTACAAGAACCTTACAATAGTGTATTCACATTTCTCCTTCCTTAGCCTTTGCGCCATTGTCATACAATTTAGTTTTACGTGTTATAAACTCCACATTACATTGTCATTATTTTTGTTGATACAGTCAATCATCTTTTACAGAACTTTACATGATAAGAAAAAATCATATATTTACCCATGTAGTTACTATTTCTGATGCTCTCAATTCCTTTTTGTAGATTATTTCCATCTAGTATCATTTCCCTCTTGCCAGACAGACTTTGTTTAACATTTATTTTAGTGCAGATCTATTGGTGATGAATTTTTTAAGCTTTTGTTTGTCTGACAAACTTCTTTATTTTTACCTTCATTAAAAAATATTTTTGCTTAGTATGGAATTTTAGGTTGACTGTTTTTAAAGAAGTACTGTAAAGTATTTGCTCCATTGCATTCTCGCTTGTGTTGTTTCCTATGAAATCTCCATTGTCATTCTTATCTTTGATTATCTGCATCTAATATGCTTTAACAAATATACTGTCTTTAGGGCTGGCCCAGTGGCGTAGTGGTTAAGTTCACACGCTCCGCTTTGGCAGCTGGGGGTTCACAGGTGCGGATACTGGGTGCGGACCTAGGCACCGCTCATCAAGCCATGCTGTAGTGGCATCCAAGGTGTAAAGTAGAGGAAGATTGGCACAGGTGTTAGCTCAATGACAATCTTCCTCACCAAAAAAAAAAAAAAAAAAAAAATACTATCTTGACAACTGTTTTAGACCAATTTGATCATGGTGTGCCTCAGTGTAGTTTTCTTCAAACTTCAGGTGCTTGGGGTTTATTGAGTTTCTTGGGTCTGCATGTTTATAGTTTTCTTCAAATTTAAATACTTCTTCAAGTATTTTTCTGTCTTCTCTTCTCTCCCTTCCTTTGGGGACTCCGATTATATGTGTTATGACACTTTAAGTTGTCCCAGAGCTCCCCGATGTTCTGTTTATGTCTAACATTCTTTCCCCTCCCTCCCCACTCTGTGTATAATTTTGGATAATTTCTATTGCTGTGTTAATTTCACTAATCTTTTCTTCTGTGTTGTTTAATCTGTTGTTCATCCCATCCAGTTGACCTCGTACCTTGTAATTTGCGTCTTGATTTGAGTATCTTAAGAAGTTTTTTATGTCTCCACTTAACTTTTTTTTTCCTTTGCATGAATATGTCCCCTAATGTTGGACACTTAAACCTCTCCAATATTTCCTCTTTAAATAACGTTACATTGAACGTCTTTTTTGTGCTTAGCCGATTCCTTTTTTAAAAATTATATTATGGAGGTCATATTGGCTTACAATGTTGTGTAAATTTCAGGTGTACATCACTATATTTCAGTTTCTGTATAGACTGTCTCATATTCATCACTAACAGTCCAGTTTTTCGTCTGTTACCATACATATGTGCCCCTTTACACCTTTCTCCCTCCTCCCACTCCCTTCTCCTCTGGTAACTGCTAATCTGTTCTCCTTATCTATGTGTTTGTTTATCTTCCACATATGAGTGAAATCATATAGTATTTGTCTTGAATTTAAGAACCATAAAATTCTTAGAATAAAAATAGACAGTACACTCTGACATTGGTCAGAAGTATCTTTTTGTGTACCATGTCTACTCAGGCAAGGGAAACAAAAGAAAAAATAAACAAATGGGTCTGCATCAGACTAAAAAGCTTCTGCACAGGAAAGGAAACCATCAACAAAACGAAAAGACAATCCATCAATTGGGAGGAAATATTTGCAAATAATATATCTGACAAGGGGTAAATTTCCAAAATATATAAATAACTCATACAACTCAACAACAAAAAAACAAACAACCTGATCAAAAACTGTGCAGAGGATATGAACAGATATTTTTCCAAAGAAGATATACTGATGGCTAACAGACACATGAAAAGATGTTCAACATCACTGATTATTAGAGAAATGCAAATCAAAACTACGATGAGATATCATCTTACACCTATCAGATGGCTATAATTAACAAGACAAGAAATAACAAGTGTTGGAGAGGATGTAGAGAAAAGAGAACCCTCATACACTGCTAGTGGGAATGCAAACTGGTGCAGCCACTATGGAAAAAATATGGAGATTTCTCAAAAAATTAAAAATAGAAATACCTGGGGCTGGCCCCGTGGCTTAGCGGTTAAGTGCACGCGCTCTGCTGCTGGCGGCCTGGGTTTGGATCCCGGGCGCGCACTGACGCACCGCTTCTCCGGCCATGCTGAGGCCATGTCCCACATACAGCAACTAGAAGAATGTGCAGCTATGACATAAACTATCTACTGAGGCTTTGGGGGAAAAAATAAATAAATAAAATTATAAAAAAAAAAAATAGAAATAACCTTTTGATCCAGATATTCCACTACTGAATATTTATCAGAAGAACATGAAATCAACAATTCAAAGAGATTTATGCATCCCTATGTTCTTTGCAGCATTAATCACAATAGCCAGGATGTGGAAGCAACCCAAATGCCCAGCAATGGATGAATGGATATAGAGGATGTGGTATACATATGTATGTATACAATGGACTACTACATAGCCATAAAAAAGACAAAATTTTGCCATTTGCAACAACAAGGATGAACAAGGATGGACCTTGAGGGTATTATGCCAAGTGAAATAAGTCAGACAGAGAAAGACAAATGTCGTATGATTTCTAGTTAACTTGTTGAACATATGGAATATAGTTACAATATGTGTTTTAACAACTTAGTCTGCTAATTCTAACATCTGTGTCAGTTCTGGGTCAGTTTAGATTGACTGATTTTTCTTTCCATATGGGTTATATTTTCCTGCTTCTTTGCATGCATGGTAATTTTTAAGCGTATGCCAGACATTGTGAATTTTACCTAGTAGGGGCTGGATATTTTGTATGTCTATAAATATTATTGAGCTTTGTTCTGGATGCAGTTAAGTTACTTGAAAATATTTTGATCCTTTCATGTCTTGCTATTAATATTTTTAGGTAAACCAGAGCAGCATTTAGTGTAGATCTAATTGTTCCCCACTGCCGAGGTAAGACCTCTGCCTCTTCTACCCAGTGACCTTGAATTATAAGGTTTTCTAGTCTGACTAGAGGGATCAGGTGCTCCTCCTGGCCCTGTTTGATTGCTGGGTTCCTTTTCCTCTAATCCTTTCAGTGGTGTTTTCCCTCCATCCTAAGCAGTTTCCTCACACGCACACAGTACTCAGTACTCTCCTGAACTCTCTGCACAGTGCTTTCCTCTCTGGCACTGTGTTCTGAGAAGCTGACTGCTCTGGTGTCCCTGGACTATCAGCTTCATCTTCTTAGCTCGGGGTGTCTGCCAGGCCTCCACCTGGGTTTTCGTTCCTGGAGACTCTCTCAAGGTGGAAAGCTGGAGCAATTGTATGGTTCACATCATTTGTTTTCGTGCCTCATTAATCATTCTGCTTCATTGCCTGATGTCCAGTGTCTTGACAACAATTTTTTTTTTTCATATATTTTGTTTGTTTGTTTTTTGGTTGCTTCCAGATGAGGGAAAGTTAAGTCCTTATTATTTCATCTTGGCTGGAAGTGGAAGTCATGATGTCTTAAAAAGTTTTATTTACAACTGCCTTTTGGGAAGAGTATTTAGGTATAAATTTGATCTTTAGTATGTTTATCTAGAATCCAGCTAATTTATTAAACTGTTTTGTTAGTCATAATATATTTTCTAATTGATGCTTTTTCATTTTGTAAGTAATTATCATGTATATAATGATAATTTTTCACCACACTTTTCCTTATTTTTTGCAGGGGGAGGGATTGGCTCTGTGCTGACATCTGTTGTCAATCTTCTTCTTTTTCTTTTTTCTCCCCAAAGCCCCAGTACATAATTGTGTATCATAGTTGCAGAGTTGTAGCTCTTCTATATGGGACGCTGCCTCAGCGTGGCTTGATGAGCAGTGAGTAGCTCTGCGCCTGGGATCCGAACTGGCGAACCCTGGGCCACCGAAGTGCAATGTGCAAATTTAACCGCTACGCCACCAGGCCCGCCACTCACCACACTTTTCTAATAGTCATACATCTAATTTCTCGCTTTTATCATATATGCATGGCCTGGAATTCCAGCGCAATGATAATTAATAAGGTCGACAACGAGCATCAGGACTGTGTTACTAGTGTTAACGAGAACAACTCTCGCACGTCACTACTAAGTATAATGTCTAACGTTGGTTTGAGCTTACCATTGTCTATCACGTTAAGCAAGAATGCTTTTGTAATGTGTGCTATTTTTTAAGTTAGAATTTTTTATATAAACTATTTTAAGATATATTGAACTATTTATGGTGCATTCTATGAACTTTCCCTCTTACTTGCTTGAACAAAACTTCCTGTCATAATATTCTATTCCTTTAATCTATTATTGAATTTTATTCACTAGTACTTAAAACAATTTATTAGCTTTTGTGGTTAGAAGTATTCTACTGATTCATTATATTTTAATACTTTGCTTTTAATTTCACTAATATCCTAAAAATAAGATAAGAAAAATATACAACAAGCAGTCATTGTTCACTTGTCTCTGTTTCAGCATTAAATACTTATGTATTAGACTCTTGCTATTATACATCTCAATCTAAATAAATTTACCTCCTTTAAGTATGAAATAGGAAGTTATAATTTCTTTATAGTATTCATTATTTCAGGCTTCCTGAGTAAAAAATGACTAATTCAAATAGCTTGTTGGCTATTTTAACTTTTTATGCAAACCAAGAAAAAAATTGAAGAATAGTCTCTTTGTTTTCTCTAGTAGGCCATTTCATTCTGCCTAGGGACAATGAGCTATAATTTTTAGAAAAATTTTAAAAAGTGCATTCGTTCATGTCAGTTCTGTGGATGTCAAATTTATTTGAAAACTCATGGTTGAATTTACTTTAATTATCAGCTATTTTGAAAGCAAGGGGATAATAACTGCTTCCTGGCATGTTGAAGAGAACTCAGTCAGTTGTTTCCACATTGGTTATTTGACCTAATTGAGGTGGCTGTGATGGGTGGGTGACAGAAATTGCTCTTACTACATGTGGACGGAGCCCCAGAGTGCTGATCAAGATTCTATTGACTCATCGGTAATCTGCCACTAGCACATTAAAGAAATATGTGATGTCACAAATATCACCTAGTGAGAGCTACAGAAATCAATTCGACTCAGTAAAATCCGGAGGTTTTTATTTTGTTTTTGTTATTTGCAAATAATATCAACAAGTATTTTCCATATTCTTTCTTTACTTCCCAAAGTATTTTTATGAGTGAATTGTACAAAAAAATTACTATATATTAAGAGAATAATTCATTTTTCTTTGTTAATTTTTTTTGAAATATGGAGCAGTTGTGCCTTTGGAGATCATGCTGTGTCATAGTATATGTAGAATCTCCATAATTTCAAAATGAAAGTTTTCTGAGAAATACTAGAAGAGTTTTTGAATGCTCTGCCTCTGCATTTAGACCTCAGGAAGGCAGGCGTGAGAAGGCTGGGGAAATTCCCCTGCCTACACAGACTCTTGACTTTCATAAAATAAAAATGGACTTATTTTCTTAAACAATAACACATGCATATGTACATTAATCTCATTTTCTATTTATAAGCTCCTAAATTCCCTGTAGAGAGCAAATGTTAAAAGGAAAAAGCACTCCTATGTACAACTGGAACGTAGAATTGTTTGGTTGTTAACAACTTCAACTGTTATTGGAAGAGTTAATAACATTTCTCTAGCTCATGTTTAAGGCCACATTCCCAAACTTGTTTCCACATGGAAACCTCTGGTCCTTCAACTTGATCTTCCACTAGTTCCCTCTACCCTCTCCAATTTTGGCATGATGGCCTCTTGGCTGTTCCCCATCAGAAACACCTAGCGTGATCCCACCTCCTGGCCTTTGCAGTAGCTGTTTCTTCTGCTTGGAATGCTCCTCTCTCACGTCGTCACATGGCCTGTTATCTCATTTCCTTGACGTGTCTCATTAAATGCCACTCGGTCAGAAATGTCTTCCCTGACCACCCTTCATAAAACAGTAAGCTCCTAATCCTCTTTCTCCTTCCCCTGCCTTTCTGTTCTCCTCTTGAAACAATATACACTTGCCTTTAATTTGTTATGGACTGTCTCCTCCATTAGAACATCAGCTCCATGGGGGCAGGGGCTTAGTCTGCACTATTTGCTAATGAATCCACAGAGCCTGAGTAGTGCCTGGACACAGAAGGTGTCCAATATCATTATGGAATAAATGAATGAACAAATGAATGGATTTTGCTCCAGCACTGTGTGTGAAGGCAATAAGAATGATAGTAATAATAATTATAGTAACAACAATAACTAGACAACATTTATTAAATGCTACTATGTGCCAAGTGGGGGCTAAGTGGTTTGAAAGGGAAGCAGGAAAACTGTGCAGTATGTTGATTTCTACAAGATGGAGTTTGGGCTTCAATGTCCATACAATGAGGAATTACCATCTTCATGTGAGGAAGAAGGTGAGTGGGGTTTTGAAAAGACGAATCTGGGATAGGATGGATTGGATGAGGGAGAGACTGGGGGGATCCATCAAAATCATTTCCACTGGCATTAATTATCATCCAGACTAGGGCGGTAGAAGTAGAAAATAACCACATTTCAGGGGCATTTTGAAGCTGGCAATGATAGCATCAACTGGTGATGATGAGAGTAGAGTGGGTGAGGGCGAAAGATGGATTTAGGATCTTCTGTGCTTTTCAACCACATTCGGGAAGGTCACAGCTTTGCTTTTGGATATGCTGAGTTTGAGGGGCCAGTTGGCCACCCCTGTGTCAGTTGCAGCCAGAAGTGGGACTTGAACTCAGCAGAAGGGACCAGGCTAGACATTCATATTTGAGAATCTTCTACACAGAATGGTGGTTGAGGGTGGCAGGGCTAGACGCATTCCCCAAGATGTTGGAGAGTTGGAAAACACGGGTAAGGAAGGGCTCAGGGGAGGGGGAGGGAGTTAGCTATTTGTGTAGCACAGGGCTGAAAGTTGGAGCAGGAGTACAAGGAAAATGGTATGGGATCTGGCATTGAGAACATCAATGACCCAGGTGAGAAGTGAGAAGAGTTTCCAAAGATCATGAAGATGTAAACCAGATTGTGATGGTTTCAGGAATGAGGCTTCTCAGAGCACTCTGCACTTCTTTCAGCAGGCTTGTGCTGTATGGTGATAATTTATTTGTCCTTGCCCAACTATCCCATGAGCTCCTCGAGGCTGGGACAGTCTTCTTCTAGATCTATCCCCCATGCCAAGCATTGTGTCTGAGAGATGCTAGGTGCTCCGTGAGTGTTTGCAGAACACATGAGTGAATGAATGGAGGAAAGGGTGGTGGAAAGGAAGCCATGGATGTAAGAGGCCGACTTCAATGGTTATAGACTTCAGCTATGTGCACTTCTCCTCTGGGGAGGAAGAGAGTTTGGACAGTTGCTGAAGGGCACATGTGGTCCAGGAGGACTTTTTAATGTGGGAGAGATGTGAGAATATTTAAAGTGAAGAAACCAAGGGAGAAGAGAGACTGAAAATACAGAAGAGAGGGACAGGATCATGGCATGGTCTCAGAGAAGAAAGAAAGGCACATGCCCGGAGCACTGGTGGAGAATTCACGACTTGCCTGCAGAGGGAACCAACAAAGGACCAGAAGAATGCCAAGCAGCTGACTAGGGGTGTTGTGTTAGCAGCCCTTTCCCCAGTCAGCCTCAGCAGTCCAGTCCACAGAGCTGAGCTGACCCACGATGGTGAATTTGTGCAGTGGGTGAGGCAGAATGACGGTGGAGGAAGATCCAAGTGATTGGCAAGAGAGAGTTAATACAGGGCCAAGAGACGGAGCCCAGATGGGTGAGTGAGTGAAGGCAGAGGCAGCTGATGAACTAGAAGCTGCAGGGCAGTGGTAGGGCATTGCAGAACTTCTGAAGTAGTCAAATACCTCCAACTATTATTTTCAAATTAATTGAGAGAAAACCATGGAAGAAAATACATTGAAATACTAATAGTGGTTATGCTTGAGTGATGGAATTTGCTCTCTAGTTTTCTTCTGTTTCTCTAACTGATAGTATATCCCCACATAAAATTGATAAGAAAACAGTAATTTTGTGAAAAAAGAAAGGAGATAACGTCTCTGACCAACAGTTTCTGAGTTTGTTTCATGGAACACTAGTGATTATTAAGATGTTAAGAGGTATCTGGATGGAAATAAGATTCCGTAGTTGATTTTATTTGGAAAATGGTTGATTGAGCAATGTCAAAGAGATTTCTTTACTGCAGGATTTCTCATTAACATACAGTTATTACTGTGCATTGTTAATTTCTAAAAAAAATTGAAAGCACAGAATTTTCCCACCAAATTTCTCTACTGACCTCTTTACTCAAGGAACTCATCCTGCTATCAATCAGTGAGGCCTAGTTTGGGAAACACTGCCTTGGATGGTAATCAGAGTACTATGTCTGCCTATACTAGCACCCCAAGAAGATAGGAGTCTCATAAAGCCGTTGACACTGCTTTGACGTATTAAGCTTTGATGTATTAAGCATTATTTTATTTTATTTTATTTTTTTAAAGATTTTATTTTATTTATTTTTCCCCCAAAGCCCCAGTAGATAGTTGTATGTCACAGCTGCACATCCTTCTAGTTGCTGCATGTGGGACGCGGCCTCAGCATGGCCAGAGAAGTGGTGCGTCGGTGCGCGCCCGGATCCGAACCTGGACTGCCAGCAGCGGAGCACGCGCACTTAACTTCCAAGCCACGGGGCCGGCCCTTAAGCATTATTTTAAACAAATAAAATAATGTTTATTTCACGCCACGATGATTCTCCCTACAGTCATTGTGTCATAAAGCATTTTGGTCAGGATTGGCCAAGCTCGTGATTTCTTAACCAAGTCGACTGAGGACAGAAGGGTGAATGTTAAACATAGGAAGAGAGGGCTTTTGCAAAGAAGAAACAACATCTACATCGACCTGAGGAGGAGGAGAGGAGTCCTGTGTTGGTGGAAATGGCCCACTCTTGTGCTACTGCCTCACCCAGTCTTGATCTGGGGCCACTCCAAGAAGAGCGTAACCCGGCTACCACCTCTTTGCTAAGTCACTAGTTGGAGGCCAGTCCCAAGAGAGCGAGACCTTGGCCCAAATCTGAGGTGCACGGGGAGGAGTTAGCAGCTAAAGACTGTCTGCTGACCTCCCTCTTCCGGTTCAGCAGGGGGGCCTTTTTTGAAGGGGGATCTGAGTGGCTTATCTCCATGTCTGCCACAAGACCAAATCATCTGATTGCATCTGGTGAAAATTCTGAAATGAAGAAGCAAGGAGGTGGGGGTGGTTGGTTGGTTTGCTTGTTTGTTTTCTGTTACTTTGGGGATGGAAGACATCTTCTTTCTTTGAATAGTACATCGCTACTCAATTTGTCAGCCTGTTGTTGGCCAGGTGCTGTGCTAGGTGCCCGACTCTGGGGCCCAGTGGACCTCATCCGTGGCATCACTGCATGGTGGTGTGTGGGGATGGATGATGAGGGCTTCACAAGCTGTTTGTTACTTCTACTCCAACTGCTAATAATAGCAAACGGTTCAAGACTATCTTCAGCATGCTATTTGTCTCATAGCCTTCCTTCTGTTATGTCCCCTTGCAGGGGCTGTAGATAGAGGGCAGTACCAGGAAGGGTTTACAGATAGGTCTCAGAGAATGCTGGGTCTGCCTATGAGCCTGAGCTGACAGAGAACCTCCTCTGCTTCCGGGGCAGAAGAGTGGAGTTCCACTGTCTTAAGGAGATCTTGCATGACCTGGCCAGGCCACCTCCCTTTGGACTTCAGCTTGTTCCATTTCTTTCTGGATCCCATGGTCTGGAGAACTATATTGTGGCTCTGCACTTTTGGGAATTTCTCTTTCTCTTTCAAATCCATTTTTCCTTTCCATATTTCTGCCTTGTTCTCCACAACTTATTCATAGACATCTTTGTGAGTCTGTGAGATACTCAACTCTACATGTTATGAGTTGTATGCTGCATTTATTCCTATCATCTGCTTGTGGCCAGTAATAAGGGAAAACGTTTGTTCTGTGAATGTAACTTGACTGGGGTTCTGAATACAAAAGACATGAGCATCGTGAGATTAGGAGATGCTGTAATGTTGGGAAGGTACTGGTTTACATGTCCAAAAAATTGTAGAGATGTGGAATATAGGTGTTAGCTTACAGAACAACTTTTAAAATGGAGGAGTCTACTGGTCCATCAGTTGATGATTCCCACTTATAATACTATGCTGGCCCATACATTGATTTTCCCAGGGCTCCTACTCCAGGGCATAGGCACAGATGAGGCTATGGGGATGCCAAGATGGTGGTCCAGGGGAGACAAACATGAAGACAACAGCGACTGTGGTGGTGGTGCTATGGAAGGCCACTGGAAGATGGGGAGGAATTATGCCTCCACGCCCCATTCAGCAGTGAAGCTGTCTATGGAGACCCTGATTTGATTCCATTAGGGAGGGTGATTTTTGAGATGTGGTCCCGTGGCTTCCAGTGAATTAGGTCTGACTTTTAACTCATTTCACCTAACTCACAGTGGTTTTATGGGAATTAATTAGGTAAAGAGCTCCTTAGGGGTAGGGCCAATCCAAAAACATGTTCTTTGCTTTCTCTTAAATAATTCGAAGAACATATGACAGACTGGCTGGTTTATCTTTTCAAACCTTATAAGGCCAAAAACTAGATAAAATAATTTGCTTCACTAAAAAATAACAAAACAAATTTCAGGATCATCCAGATTTCCAGGGCTTTTGATTGTGACAGCCCTTTATCACCTTTCCATTGGGGTTGATGAGTAAATGATGAACAGGGTAGTTAAGCACATTTCCTAAGCTACAAGCTTCAGAAAACAGTTTATAAGGCAATTAACTAGCAAGCCACTGATCTCAGCCAGGAAGTCAATATTCCCCAAGAAGCCTCATTGTCCTGGAAAGTCTGTTTAGTCTGAGACTTGACTATGAACGAGACGACAGACATTCTTTGTTTCCCTCATTTTGATTCACTTAGCTGTCATCCCCTGAGCACCTCTCATGTCAGGCACTGTCCAGGCACAGGGGGTTCTGTGGTGAATGTGTGTCACTTCTCATTGTTATGCCCTTTGCAACACAATGAGATACTCAGAACAGTAAGCAGGCAATTCCAACGCAATGGGTCAGGTATTGTATTGGGAGTGAATACCTGGTGCTTTGGAGAGAAGTGGAGAGATGCCCAAGCTACTCAAGTCTCAGAGATAGATTCCCAGAGGAGGTGATGTTTGAGCTGAAATCTAGCAGATAAGGAGGTGCTAGTCCTGAGAAAGCAGTGCCTGTCTGGGGAGCTGAGGCAGGTTTGTATGCCTGGGGAATAGACTATGAGGAGGTGGAGCAGTGAGAGGCAAGTCTGGAGCACATGGGGGCTGGGCAGGGCAGCCTGGACTTTTAAAACCCCGTGGAGGAGTCTGGTCTTCCATCAGAATCATGGAAGACAGTTTTCAGGGAAGTGACAAGGTCAGATTCATGTTTAGTAAGAGAACTTTGTCTGTGGTCGAGTGGAGGGAGCTGGCCTGGAGGTCTGGAGACCAGAGGGAAAGTTGGTACAATGGCTCAGGACAGAGATGATGGGACTCTAACCTGAGGTGGGGTAGCAGGAATGGAGAATGAGAGATGTAAAGTGAGTTTGTGGCTGCGGTTCAGTGAAGGAGGTGGGGATCAGAACTGAGGCCCTGGTCTCGGTGGATGGCAGGTCATTTTGCTGGGATGGGAGGACAGAAACCAGAGCAGGTACCAGAGAAGGAGTGCTGAGTCCAGCTCTGGACATGCCAAATTTAGGGGCTCGTGGGACCACCCATTACAGCTGTCAGGGAGGTGGATGGTGTTGTGGGTTGAGTTGTTTCCTCCTAAATGATATGTTCAAATCCTAACCCCTGGTGCCTGTGAACGTGACCTTATTTGGAAATAGGGTCTTTGCAGATGCAATCAAGATGAGGTTGAACTGGGTTAGGGTTGACCCTATCTAGTGACTGGTCTCTTTTTAAGAGAAAGGAGAGGGAGATTTGGACACAGAGACCCAGAAGACACAGGGAGAGCGCCATATGATCAGAGCCAGAAATTGGAGTGATGTCAAGAATTGCCAGCAGCAACTGGAAGCTAGGAGACAAGGAACCAGCCTTACCAATACCTTGATTTCTGACTTTTGGCCTTCAGAGAACTGTGAGACAAGTTTCTATTGTTTTCAGCCATTCAGTTTGTGGTCCTCTGTTATGGCAGCTCTAAGACACTAATACAGATGGATATGTGGAATTGGGAGAGAAATCTGAGGTGGAGATACAGGTCTAAGAGTCGTCAGCAGAGGGCTGATGAGATCCTGGGAGACTGGGAGCAGGCTGTGCAGGGAAAACAGGGTAAGAAACCCTGATGGCACCAAGAGGAGGGAATCATCACCTCCCACAGGGGAGGGGAAACCTCCCGACGTCCCAGGCAATTTCCATGATGAACTAAGAGTGGAGACACTGCTCTAAGACAGCCCTTCACAGAATTAATGTGTGTTCAGGTCACCTGGGGATCTTGCTAAAATGCAGACGTGGATTTGGTATGTCTAGGGTAGGGCCAAAGATTCTGCATTTCTCACAGCTCCCTACTAGTGCCTGGACCATGCTTGGAGAAGAGAGGCAGCAAAAAGTTAGTCTGGTTATGAGGAGACCAAGCTGGAGAAGCCAGAGAGATCCCACCAGGAGGGCCCTGTCTTGAAGCCAAAGAAGAAATCATAGCAAAAATGTGGTCATGCCACTAAAGCCCAAAGCCATGGAGGGAGTGAGAGAGTGAGAACTGAACAGTGTCCACTGACCTGTGTGACAGGCAAAGTGTTGATGGTCACGGGAAGAGGGAGGGATCTGGAGCAAGTGGAAGGCAGATAGCAGGGAGTCGGTGAAAAGAGAGGTTGGGCTCTATTGCTCTTGAACAAGCTTGGCCGTGAATGGCAGAGAGAAGCATGTTGTGTAATGCAGGGAGCCGCCAGAGGAGTTTGAGTGAAAGAGGGATCTGGCTATGGGATGTCTAGGATGTATTAGAGTGGGAGGTGCCCAGGCCGGCACCGAGGTGTTTGGTGAACCTCAGGTTGAGAGGCTGAGTGTGGGAGGAGAGCAGTGAGGAGACGGCTTCCCAAGGCACCTGGAAGAGGAAATCTATCGACTGGGTGACTGCATCTGGGCATGGTGGGGAGTGAGGTACCTGGAGACTTTGGGGACAGATGGAGTGACTGAGAAGGTGAACTTTCGGGAGGACGTGGAGGAAAATGATGGGCTCCCTCTGCTCCCAGAGAAGCAGGGTGATCTAAGGTAAAAGACTTAGGAAGAGAAAAAGATCCCCCATGAGACGTAGGATGGATAGTCCTGGGAGCCCCACTCTGGTCTTTTTCTCATCTGTGTCTAAAGCAGCAGATGGCTTGGGCTTGGATGTCAAGAAGCCTGGGGCCAGGCCTAATTCTGACACTGGGAAAACAATTCAGGGGCAAAAAGGTGGAGCCCCAGACTCTTCTATTGTTCCCCCAGCCTGTCTACCTCCCTCACCCTCACCAACTCTCGCCAACCCTTGCCAACCCCTGACACCTCCAACAATCGCTCTGGTAGTGCTGTAGTATGTAGACGTTTCAGCTGGGGGCTAGGCAGAGAAATGGTAGCTTCCTGAGGGCTGGGTCCCCAGACCGGGCTCAGACCAAGTGCTCGATAAATGCTGGAGGGAGGGTGGGTGTAAGTATGGGTGGGGTTGTGGGTGTGGGGACAGAATGGCTAATGCATGTAAGTGTTGAGATAGTTTGTGTTGCAGCTCAGTAAGGTTGGCCACATCTCAAACACACGATTCAGATCCAGAGTTAGGGCCTATTTCAATCTTTTATGAGGGCCTAGAATGAACCAAACTGATGTGAGAAACCTCGAAGGACACCAGTGCAGAGTGGGTTGTGTTCAGACCACAAGCTATTCAAATTGAATGTACCTCCCTGATAACTCAGTGACTTCCCTGCCCCGCCAAGACTGCAGCCTGCTGATGGGAGAAAAGGCATTTTGACAGCACATGCGCCATTGGGCCTTCCAATGACCGTGCTGGGCTGATATCTGCTCAGGGCCCCGGCGGAGAGGCCCAGAGCAGCGCGTTGAGCCGAGATGGTGGGCTCTCCAGTTGGAACTGTCGAATAATAACTCCTCGACAGAAATGGCCTGGCTCCCAAACACATGGTTTATGGCCGAAATGGAAAGGCTCCTGAGCGCCATCAATGACACTCTCACTGCTTATAAAGACATGTGGGTTCTTTTCCAGAAAAAAAATAAGGCTGCTGCCATTTCCCCCCCAAGCCATAAATGATTCAAATGTCAAGCTCGCGTACGCCTTATGCTATGAGGACATATTAACTTATCAAAGAAGCGGACGCATTATAGGCTGCTTGCCTTCGCCCGCAACTCCATATTTATGTTTGAAATCTCAGGATACGCTACCTGCGCTCGCCACCTTCCCTTCTTCCGCGGGAGATTTATGACGCAGCCAGCCAGCAGAAGAGGGACAAAGGAGTAAATATAGTAATATGACAGATTGATTTTGATGTGCTTTATGTGTTTGTGATCTTGCATGCTTTATGTGCTTCTCCGTATCTGGGTTCTGGTGTTCTTTTCCTGCTTTTTTCACCCCTTTTTTCATAGCAAGTGCAGTAAGTTCTTGGGTGGGAGGGCGTGGTAAAGGGGAGAAGAAAACCATGCAGTTTCCTAGCTATTTGGTTAATCAGGACACTTTTTTTTTTACCTGCTATTTGGTAATTTTCTTTCCTGTTAACACCTGGAAACTGGCAGCATTTCTGTAGGAGAAATGAGTCATTTTGCTTTTTCTATTTTCAGTAATTGTTGCCTTTAGGATGGCAGGAGCAATTATTCACGGTCTTGATTTATCTCCTTCCTGGGTGCTATTCTTCCTTCTCTTTCTCCTAACTTCCCGGAGGAGGCTATGCATTGGTCCTCTTCTTTACCAAGGGCCGGATTGGAGGGAGCCCTCAGTGCATGTCCCTGGAACAAAGCCACGGGATGGGGGGCATCTGACGTTCATATATGACACCCAGGCTGGGGCAACCTGGGCAGTGGAAGGGGGAGCATGGGTCTGCTGGAGAGAGGAGCCCGTGATGTGGAGGATTGGTCTGTGGATCCAGAGGCCACTAAGCCCTGTAGAAATTCTTTGCCAGAATGGGAACCAGAGGACAGAGAAGTGCCAGGCGGAGAATTGCTTCAGTGACACTGAGGCTTCCTGCTCTGTGGCCTGAAAGGCAGAGCCACATCCAGCACTTATGAAAATTACAGAGCAGGAGATAAGTGGGTGCTGGTTCATCTCAAGGTGATGGATGTCAAACCACATCATTTGTGACTCACTTTAAGCATCCCAGAAAAACTAGCTGACAAGATGCTCACAGAGTCTGCTGCAACGTTGCAAAATCACTTAGCGTCAAAATCCCAGCAGAGCCCCAGCATTTTTGTTACCTGAAGCAAAATAGGCTTAAAAACAAACAAACAAAAACCAAGTCCTTTGCAGGGTATTTATGAAAATGACTGGAAAGAGCTGCCGGAAATCTTGGTTTTATTTTAGTTTTTTTCCAGGATGAGTGTGTATGGTACTTTTTGGTAGAAAGCAATTCTTTGAAGGACTCCTACTTGGAACACTTACAGGTTGAGGAGCCGAAGGGCTTGCACTCCACGCGCCAGAGAGCCGCGGCCTGGCGCTCACCCCTTGCCGTGCACGTCTGGCCGGTGCTGGCCTGGAGCCTCGCCCGGTGCCTGGCCCCATCGTGGAGGCTGAGCCATGTCGAGCTCTCGAGACCAGCGGGGCCAGGTGGGGGTGAAAATCAGCAGGCTCCGAGATCAGTGGTTTGTCACTTCTCCCAGCACTGCGAAGGCTCGTTTCAAGCTTCACAAAATTGCAGAAGACGCTGGCAATGCTAAAAACATACACGGGTGGACAGGTTGTTCCTGAGGGTGTCGTTTTGTGCCTGTGATGTGAAATGATAAAAAATATTAAGGGGACTTTTATGTTGTAACAAATGAGGAGCAGCGCGCTGGACGGCCCGGAGTGGTGGGAGAAGATGAGTCCGGGGGGCCGAGTCCAAGTCGTCGTGAAAAAGAATGTGAATGCAGCTATTTGCGGTGGCTTTAGCGTCACCATCAATCCTGCCCTTCATTATGATCAGTATTCCTTCAGCTTGAATATTCGATATTTCCAACTCATTAAGGGAAGAGAATTTTTTAAAAATGGATTTTTCCCTGGATTTTCTACAAAAGGCCACTCCGAAGATTATAGGAGCCCCTTTGCCATGACTGCTCCATTGGTTTCTTCCGGATAATGAATGAGCGTTTGGGGTGTTTCATCTGCTCCAACAATTTCTCGGTTTCCCATGGATCAGCAGTGACAGGAAACCCCAGGTAAGGATGACAGAAGGAAAATGAAAAGACTTAATTTTGAAAAGCTCTTGAATACCTCAAGCCTTGTCTTCAAAATCTTTCAGTGACTGAGTGCTTGGAAATGTGCCCGCCTTGGGCTCAAAATTCATGATTAAAAAAGAAAATGAAGTATTCTGTTTGTACCATGGGGGAATACCTGCTTAAAACATCCTGCTTGATGAGGAGCGAGAAGACAAGCACACTGCTACTTTGGGTTCCAGGCGGCAGCTTGGGTATCCTGGATTTCGAGGTGCTGGGCCTGTGGCTCCATCTTCTCACAGACCCAAAGCCTCAGGTCGTCTACCTTTGAGGAAGAAGGGTTTTGCTTTTTTGGGAACCACAACCAGTTTATTCTAAATTCTCATAGACAATAAATTAGAAATGCTGTGCAGAAGATTCTGATCTTGGCCTCCAGTTCCTTCTCACTTGGAAGCTGGTGAGTATCCCTAACTAGTGTGGCCAAGAGAATAGTTTCTTCCTCTCAGGTTTCCTCCATCCAAGGATTCTTCCATGTCCTCGTTCACGGGTAGCACGCTGAGACTGTCCCACACTGGGGAGTTTGCTCTGGGATGTTTACTTCTTGCCCCAAACCTTCTGTTACTATTCACGGTCAAGGATTCACAGTTTTTGCTTATATCTGTGCTTCAAAGAACAATTTACTTCTCCTAATATGCTCCGTAAAATGCTGGGTGTTGGCTCTACTTGTCAACCCAAGAGGACCCATGAAGGAAATAATTTTTGAACAAATGCTCATGCAACGTGGAAGGAATGTTGAGGTGGCTCCCATGGTGGGCTGTTCTGTTTTCCCACCGTGCTGTGTTTTCTCTCTGGGATCAGCCGTCTCTGTGAGATTCAGCGACTGCAGGGTTATCTTAAACCCCTTCTGAGAAGAGCCATTCTTACAGAAGTTTTAAAAATAATTCTCATAGTTCTGGTTACCTAATGTCTCAAAAGTGATTGAAAGAAAAATAAATGGAACATCAAGGGTGAATTTCGCAGCCTGGAAAAAAAGCTTGAAATAATCAGAGTTAATTTTTAATGTTGAGGGGTTTTTTGTTTACTACAGTTTTTAACAGGTTTCTTCCAAATGGATTTGATGTCAGTTCCTGTCTTCTCTCTTTCTTGTGGGAGAGGGGGCTGTGTGCAGGAGGTCAGGGGAGTGGGGTGTGGGTGTGGATCTGACCAGGGGTTTGATACACATGAACATACAGCTCATCTGCTTGCAAATTACTTGGTGATGGTTTCCTTTTCAAACGTTCTCACTTTTTAAGAAAAAAATTCTTATTGACTTTCCACTGTGCAAAGGTCCTCTTCTCTCTCTAGCATACAAATGCTTTAAACAGAGGCTTAAAGAGATAACATTGCTGGGCCGGCCCAATAGCTTAGGGGTTATGTGCGCGTGTTCCGCTACTGATGGCCCAGGTTTGGATCCTGGGCGTGCTCCGATGCACCACTTCTCTGGCCATGCTGAGGCCGCGTCCCACATACAGCAACTAGAAGGATGTGCAGCTATGACATACAACTATCTACTGGGGCTTTGGGGAAAAAAAAGGAGGAGGATTGGCAATAGATGTTAGCTCAGAGCTGGTCTTCCTCAGCAAAAAGAGGAGGATTAGCATGGAAGTTAGCTCAGGGCTGATCTTCCTCACACACACACACAAAAAAAACCATGATATTGCAATTTTCATGCAGGAAATCTGAGACTTAGCATTATTTTGGGCCCTTTGATTACGTGAGGGTTATAAATTGGCCTCATATTCTTGCATTTATTAGACATAGAAACTAGAGTGGTCTATGGTCTCATGGTCTGAAGTAGAACAGTCTGGAAGAAAAATAAATGCAGCTGTGGGTAGGTGAGCATGTACTGGTTCAGAGTTGGTCCAGAGCCTGGGCCCCTCTTCTCTCCCCCAGCTTCTGTATGCAGGTGAAACCAGGTGAGAGTGAGCAGGTGGCAGGTCAGCCTTGGCCAAGATGGGCAAGGCCTTGGAGACATGGCCTGTGGCACAGACCCTTTAGGACCAAGCCTGTGTCTCGGTGCTCACAGTGCTGACAGTGAAGATTGACTTGAGCAGTGAGGAGTAGGTCTAGGAAATTCCTTCTGGCAGAGCCTCTTTCTTCCTCGCAGGCCTTTATTTCTCTGTGTCACTTCTACCGCCGGCACTGGGAGCCACCTCAACATTCCTTCTATTTTCCACGAACTTTGTTCAAAAAGTATGTATTGACCTCCTCCTCCTTCTAACAGCAAATGCTTACAGCATGCTTCCTGCGTGCTAGGCACTGTTCCAAGGGTGCAGAAGCGCGAGCCGTTCACTGGTGCCAGGCCCTGTGCAGGGATTGGAGTGTGATTGGGCCGAGGCGAATGTGGTCCCTGCGTGCGCTCTCCCTGCAGGGGACCCACAGGGAGCAAGATCAGTGAAACAATGACCCCTGGGAAGGTGCCCGTGAGGCACTGAACAGGATGCTGGGTTGGAGAATGATGACAGTGGGGGTGCAGTGGAGGTGGGGATGGCATCCTACCCACTATAGAACAGTCTACCCGCTAAAGAAAAGAGAAGACAAGAATCGATGATTGACAACAAATCCACTTGGAAGATGCCTGATAAAAACTGTATTAGAAAAAAAGTGCCTTGATGTTAGGACTAAACAACGATCATTTCGGGTTTTTTCCCCAGGCTAGATAATTCACCCTTGATGTTCTGTTTGTTTTTCTTTCAATTACCTTTGGCACATTAGTTCACCAGAAATGTTACCATTAAAATGTAAGTGGGGTCTTCAGCACAAGAAGAAGTCTGCCATGGTGGTGGGGAGGCGAGTGTGGCAGGGAGGGAACCGCCTTGGAAAGGAGACCAAGGGTCGGTGAAGAGCGAGTCTTGCTAGAAGCACTGAACTGCAGCCCAAGTTTGGAATATAGTAAGCGAGGTGGATGCTGGCGTGAGAGGAGGTGGGAGGCAGGGTGGGGACCAGGTAATTCTCAGTCTTTGAAGGTTTTTAAGGCATATGGATTCTTTTTCATTGCAAAGACAGATCATTGAAAGAATCTAAGCAAGAGAGTGACATGGTCTGATTTCTGTGGTAAGTAGGGTTGCCAGATAAAATACAGAATGCCCAATGAAATGTGAATTTGCGATGAAGAGAAACTAAATTTTTAGAATAAGTATATGCCCAATATTGCATAGGACATACTTTTTTTTCCAAACAGCTTTATTGACATATAATTCCCACAGCACAGAATTCTCCTATTTAACATGTACATTTCAGTGTTTTTTGGTGTCTTCAAAGATGTGTGCAACCATCACTACAGTCAATTTCAGAAAATCTTCCTCACGTAAAAAAACACGAACAAACCCATACCCTTAACCTATCACCTCCTGTCCTCCCAGCCTTCCCATCCCGACCTTAGCCCCAAGCAACCACTAATATACTTTCTTTCTCTATAGATTTCTCTATTCTGGCCTTTCATAGGAATGGAACCACGTGTATATGGTCTTTGGAAACTGGCTTCTTTCACTGAGTGTAATGTTTTCAAGGTTCAGTCATGTTATAGAATGTATCAGTATTTCATTTATTATTGCTGAATAGTATTCCATTGTATGGATAGACCACATTATGTTCATCCATTCATCTGTTGGTGGACATTTGGGTTACTTCCACCATTTGGCTTTCCTGAATAATGCTGCTATAAACATTTATATACAAGTTTTTGTGTGAATACATTTTCATTCCTCTTGGGTATATACCTAGGAGTAGAATTGCTGGGTCATATGTGCCTGAGACATACTTATGCTAAAAAATATTCATGATATATCTGAAATTCTAATTTAACAGAGCATCCTGAATTCTTATTTGCTAAATCTGGCAACCTAAGTTGTAAGAAGATAATTCTTGCTACACGTGGAGAATTAAACAGAAGTTGACCCCAAGTGAAAGATGGGAGCTCAGGTAGGGGCCGTTTCAAAGGAATAGGTGAGAGACACATGTGGCTTGGGCTAGTGTGGGCTCCGAGGAGATGGAGAGAAGTGGGTAGAACTAAAAGGGACCTGACAGGCCTTGTGATGGATTTGGGGGAATAGGGAGGAAAGAAACAAAATGTTCTCCAGCTGGAGGGTCCAGGCTGAAGGAACAGCATTGATGGTGGTGCCGCTGGAGGAGGGGTAACTCTGGTCGGAATAAGCATGGGTTAGCGGGGGGCTAGGGCTGAGTTTCCTACATGCCCCTCGCCAGCTGAGTTCCAGCCAAGAGTGTGCCCTCTTTGGCTTTTTTAGCTTTGGACACCTTTACAACTAGATAAAATTTGGCTGTTTCCTGACGGAACACTGACTGAATATAGCTGCTATTATTATTATTACTAACATTACTATTTTATTGATTCCAAATCGTCAATTAGTTCTCCAAGCTTAAACATGGCATTGAGTGAAACATAAGAAAAAAAAGTGAGTTTCCAGAATGTGTGACTCTGCTCGCTGGATCAGAGCTACAAGATGGCGCATGTGCAAGCATTGCTGCTGAGGGTCTGAGGCGCTGCGAGGCTCCAGAACCACCCAGGTTTTCCCAGCAGGAGCCAGATGTTTCCGCTTCCTGGGAGGACTGAGCACGGACGCCCTGGGAGGCTTCTCCATGCGCTTCCCCACCCATCGGAGCTCCCTCTTGGCTCCCAGAGCTGACTCAGCGTGAATCACCCACACACAACCCTACAGAGGGGCAGCTCTGCTTCAAGAACAAATAAGTTGAAACAAACATCTAACCTTCCCCATTTTAGGGAGTGGAACCTGATCCCACGGCGGTGCTGTCCTTAAACGTTTATTAGACAACCTCTCCATAGGTTCAGCACTTCTTGTGTTTTCCTGGACATTTCTCAACACATCTGCTTGTTCCTGACGTGAACGTTACAATGCTGATGTTTAGCGGCTTCCTGGAGGCCAGCCAGGTGGTGATGGCTCCCAGCATCTCCAGCGTCCAAATGTGGATTTCCCAGGACAGGCTGAGACTCTGCTGCTACAGACTGTCCTCCCACAGCTGTGCTCCCGCAACACGGGGGTGGGAAGGTGGGGAGGGTCTCACATATCAGTGTGATCTGCGGGACCTACAATTTGACAAAGGAAGCAAGTAGATTAAGAGGAAAATGTTAAACTTTGTTGACGAGCAACCCTCCCACCCCAAGGTGCCCTAGGAGAGAATAACATGCAGTATATCAGTGAACTGGGGCTCATCGTAGGAACAGGAAGCCCCTGGTCAGAACCCAGGGGATGGCGGGACCTGTCAATTCTGTTTTTTAATTTTAGGAAATAATAACTCAGAGGGAATCCCAGTAATTACAGTGCAGGTGTGACAGGCCTGTAGTTTGTAACTACACAAAACACAACTGCATTTCCTGTCTGTGTATCAGAGGGGCTGAAACTACTCAAGATTTGTCTTCTGATACAAGGGTCAGCCACGGGGCTTTACCTTCCCCAGTACGAGCATTTTGTTAGAAACCGAGAAGGAAAACCAAGCCAGCTGTCTTTCAACTCTTTGCTGCAGCATCATCACTGTTCACCCTTCAGGAGCTGGGGCTATGTTCTCATGGGTTCTGTCCCCAGAGGAAGAGAGCTGGTCCACGTGACACAGCACTGTTGGGATGTGGCTGGTTACTGGAAGACTGGAGTTTACCGTGTGTTAATCTGTGTCCCGCAGTCAGGACCAGACACCAGCCACAAGAAAGGTTGTGATGGGCTAGACTAGACTCAGTCTAGAAATCTGTTGTAAAGATTGATTTCTGCAGGAGCCATTGGGAAAGCTCCTGCCTGGGCTTTCCAAGGCCATTTGGATTTTTCAGAGTAGTTTTTGCTTTTTCTTGTCCCTGATAACCCTCTTGAGTTATTGCATTCTTAGGTCAACTCTGTACAAGTCGGGTCAGAGAACGTCTTACCTCACCAATAAGAAGGTCCATACAAGAAGCAGATAAACCCTCTGCCCCAAGAGTTGGAATGGACTCCACAGGACACCTAATGAACAGCTTGGTTATCATTTTCCCAGGTCATTTCTTCTCATCTAATTCAACCCAAAGAATTTAGTAGGGCGAGTCTGGACCTGAAGAGAAAGAAACCTTCTTTGGACCCACAGAGAAAGGGGTTGGAAGCACTATTGAAGCAGTTCCTTCCAGGCTGCTAGGAGTGACTGAGGCCAGGCACTGAGGTCAGCCACTCCACTCCCAACACCGACCTTTAGTCTCAAACCTCCAAGGCACCCAGGCCCACAAAGACTCATCCTTAAGGGCAGGAAACATGGATGGAGGAGCTTCTTATTCTATTGCCAATGCCCCTTCTCCAATCATGGGAGTGGAATGTCTGGACTGAGGATGGGCACAAGCCCACTGTGCCATGAAAGGGACACTTGGACTATTCCCAAGGACTCTTCTCTCCTGGCCTCCAGCTGGGGGACAGAGACCACAGGGAAAGTTGCAATTGGCTTTACTATAGTATAGGACTGAATATCCCACAGTACTTACTGCAGGGCTATAAGAGACTCTCTACACCACAGGCACGTCTTCCTCTTGCCTGGTCCTTCTGAAGTCATTCCCAGGGCATCAAGAGGGGCCAGGCCAGCAGGTGCCACGTGCATTTGCGGGACACTGCCCACTATGTGCTCAGAGGCCCGTTGGACAAAGCAGTCCACAATTTGGGATCTGAATGTGTACTTCCCATAGTGCCTTGTGGGTCACCCCCTTGTCCAACCATCATTCCCTCCAGGAGGTAAGGGTGGGGAGGCCCCTTTGCCCTCACACAGGGAGGAGAACCAGGACTGCCTTCTGTCTGCTTGGCGGTCATCTCTCCATACTGTCATGCTTTTATGTTTCTGCACATAATTATTTCTAATATGAGGCTTGAAACTCTTTCTGATTTTTCCTTCCTCTGCTAGTGATTTATTAATAGATGAGCCTGCAGTCCCAACCTCAGAGGAGTTTTTTATCTGCCAGTTGTAAAAATAAGGTATGCAAACATAGCCGACCCTTCAGGCGATAGCTGCAATCCAATTGAAGTGGTCACGTAATAAATAAAACACGCATTTGTGCTTGCTAAAGTGTCAGCCTTCACAGGGCCCTACACAACCACATCACGGCCATTCAACACTCCCTTACAGTTGTCTGGATAGGAGGGGCACCCAGCAGCCAATCAGCAGAGTGCAGGGCTTTCTGCCCTCCCTCAAAACTCCCCAGGCAAGGGACTCATCCTGCAGATGACAGGATTGGGTAGAAATAACAGCTTGTAAGTCTGACTTGTAGAAATAAACAAGTCATCTCATTTTCCCCCTCCTCCTCCCCTCCTCCTGATGGTGGCAACAGGAAGAAGGCAGAGTCTTAATAGAGAGCAATAATTTTTACCTTGTTACTAAGCAGATTTGACCTGGCCTGGTCACCTCTTTGAAATAATTCCATGGAGCAGCAGACACACTGAAAAGTTTATCCTTTGAGGAGCTGATTGACAAGCTGGAAGCAGTGAAAGGGCAAGTTACTAAAATAGATAGCGCTGGTTGCTGGGCTTCAGCTGCTGGACTGCACGCAGACACGCTGTGTCAGTTACAGCATCTTGGACGGCTTGTTTGTAGGGGGTGTGCAGCTAGGTGGGACAGGCTGGGGCTGAGAAATCTGCCCATTTGACTCATTTTGTCTTTTCTGACACCAGGGGAACAGAGCTGATATTGAGTCTGATAAAGAACTGTTTCCATTCTGGGATAATTATGTATAATTTCTGGACCACTAGGAGCTGCAACAGCCTGCGCACCTGCACACTTGTGATCAAGGCATAGACCACTGAAGGCAATCCCAAATCTGGAGGGCCTAAAGTGGTCTCCAAATCACACAGATTCCATCTCAAAATGTTTGCCTGTCGAGTGGGACTGAATACCAATCTGCAGAGTGGAGTTGGTACCCAAAATCCCATTGGTGTAGGCAAAACCGACTGAACTTGGGGCAACAGTCAAGGGGGTGAGGCTCCTGGGGCTAACATTGCTGGCATCTACTCACTTAAATGAGGGCAATGTGAAAGAAAGGGCAAAACTCAGAAAGAACCAGGTTCTTTGTTGGCTTTGAGAATGATCTTCAAATGAAGTCATTTGATGCAAGCTGGAGATAGTAGTCTTTTAGGTTTACATTTATTAGAGATGGGAGAGTATTTGCAGCTTAGGATGGAGGTGAATTTGACAATGAGGCTGTGTGTTAACTCCAAGGCAGTAAAATAAAATATTTGCAAGGCAGTTGTGCAGGAAGCTTTAAAAATATCTATCTGAAATATTCACATGATTAAAAGGAGCTTAGCAAACACAAAGGTAGCAGAAGGAAGGAAACAATAAAGATTAGAGCAGAGATAAATTAAATAGAGAATAGAAAAGCAACAGAGAAAATTAATGAAACAAAAAGTTGATTCTTTGAAAAGATCAATCAAACCTTTAGCTAGATCAACTATGAAAAAAATGAAAAGACTCAAATTACTAAAATCAGAAATGAAAATGAGGGCATTACTACCAATTCTACAGAAATAAAAAGGATTATAAGACAGCACTGTGCACCAACAAACTGGATAAACTAGATGAAATGGACACATTCCTAGAACACAAAACCTACCAAATTGCAAAGAATTAGACAATCTGAATAGAGCTATAACTAGTATGGAGAATGATCAGTAATCAAAAATCTCTCAACAACAAAAAAAGCCCTGCACCTGATGATTTCACTGGTGAATTTTACCAATCATTTAAAGAAGAGTTAATACCAATTCTTCTTTAACTTTCCCAAAAAATTGAAGAGGGAAGAACACTTCCTAACTCATTCTAGAAGGCCAGCATCACCCTGACACCCAAGTCAGACAAAGACCCTACAAGAAAAGAAAACTACAGACCAATATCCCTTATGAATATTGATGTAAAAATTCTCAACGAAAGACTAGAAAACTGAATTCAGCAGCATATTAAAAGGATTATACACCATAACCACGTGAGTTTTATTTCTGGAATGCAAGGATGGTTCAACATATGAAAATCAGTCAATCTAACACACCACATTAATAGAATGAAGGGAAAAACCCACATGAGCATGTCAATTGATGCAGAAAAGCGTTTGACAAAATTCAACAATTTTATGACAAAAACACTCTACAAGTTAGGAATAGAAGAAAACTACATGAACATGATAAGCGCCATATATGAAAAACCCACGGCAAACATCACACTCAATGGTGAAAGATCAGGAAGGGAGAGAAGTCATGGAATCTCTCAGGAACCCTTTCCCCATTTCCAAACACACTTGAAAATCAACTAAAGATGAAGATTAAAGATTAAATGTAAAAATTTAAACCCTGAGAGATACTAGAAGAGAATACAAGAAAGTGTTTTATACAATCTGGGAGTGAGGATGAACTTTCTATGCATGACACCAAAGTTAAATGTCCTAAAAAGATGCCCTTGATAGACTTCACTAAATATTAAATATCCTTCACTAGATATCATTTTAAACACC
This sequence comes from Ceratotherium simum simum, assembly GCF_057802395.1. Lineage (NCBI taxonomy): Eukaryota > Metazoa > Chordata > Mammalia > Perissodactyla > Rhinocerotidae > Ceratotherium > Ceratotherium simum. The sequence continues at coordinate 85,979,763 of NC_141905.1, forward strand.
ATAAATGAGGCTGCAGAGAAATAAGAACTTGGGGGAATATGAGCTACCTATATGATCACTGGAAATTTAATGTGCTTAACATATATTTAAAAAATGGACAAAGTAATAAATAAAATATGAAAATGCTTGTAGAAAAATAGGGAGGGAGCAGGTAATAGAGAAAATAAAGCCCGCAAATGGCCAATGCATGAGAAAAAAATACTTACTTGTAATTAAATGTCATATTATAACAAGATTTTTCATCTTTAAAATGAATAAAGATTGTGCACATGTATGAGAGTTCAGAGAAATTGCTAGTCTCAAAGAGCTGGTAGAAATGTTAATTAACATAGCATTTCTGGGGGATGATTTTGACAATAGGTTCTAAACACCTTAAAAATGGGCATACAGCTGACCTTGTAATTCTATGTGTAATAATAGGCAGAGGATTCACTCTAGAAATTACACTAAGAGCACCATTAAACACACGTACAGGTGTTTGTTGTAATGTTTGATAATGAAGCATTGGAAACCACTTATTTATTCAAAAACATGGGATTAGTTACACAAACAATGATGCGTTCATGTTAAAGCAAACGTCTTATTGCTCTAGACCAGTGATTCTCAATCTGTATTCCTGGCAACTTTTGGGGTGTTCCCTGGAGAACCCATTTGAGGACAGCTGGGGAGCAGCTGTGAGTGTTGTCTTTCTGGTTTGTTTTTACTAATGTGAAAGACTTAATTTGAACAAAACTTTCCTCACTTTAAAAAGGTTTAAATCTACAGTTGTAGAGAGATGTTTAGTTGCTTGGAACGTTGTCCCAGACACAGTTCTGTTTTAAAGACTATTTGTGAGATAGTGCCACTGTGCGATCCGTTGTCACAGTGCCTGTCAGCATGCACACACACAGCACAGGTCCTGAAGCTGACAGCTTTGCACTTCTTGTGCCAGCACAGCCCCTGCCCTCTGCCCAGGCCTCCCCTACTCTGGGCTCTGACACCGCCAGCCCCCTGACACCACCAGCCCCACAGTGCATTCTCGGCACACATCTCTGCTACCTCTGCTGGACGCTACATGGTGTGGGGCTAAGAGCCAGGGCTCCCAGCCAGGCAGCTCAAGACAGGACTCTAGCTTCACTTACTATGTGTGCGAGTCAGCAAGCTCCTCTGTGCCTCAGTTTACTCATCTGTAAATGAGGCTGATAATGGCTCCTATTTCATGAGCTAGCCATGAGGATTAATTGAGAGTAAACTCATTTAATGCCATAAGTATTAACTATATATGTGTGTGTGTATAATGCTCATTATATGTATATGTATTTGTACATACTCAATACTATACATTTTTAAACATATATATGTGTTTATTACATATTTATAATACTCATTATATATATATTTATATATACTCACTTAATCTTAGGATTATATATATAAATATACAGATAAATATATAAATATATTTTAATATATGGCACAAAATTATCCATGATTAAATATATCTATTACATATAAAATCATGGATTTTCTGTACATATATTTATTTACATATGCATATATATGTGTTTGTGTATATGTACATTTGTGTAATGAGTGAAATGTGCTAACAGCACTTGTCTCTGTGTAGAAGGATTTCATAAGTTCTTTTATTACAGGCTCATTTAATACTATGCTTTAGCACCTGGCACATAGTGAGCACGCCATGTAAGGTTAGCTATTGCTATTGCTGCCCCTTCACTTTTTACGTCAGACCCTGTCTCTCTGCTCAACCTCCTGCAGGACTTGCCCATCCTCAGAATAACACTCAGTGCCCTCGCACGGCCCACGAGGCGCTCTGTGATCTGGTCCTGCTGCCTCTCGGACGGGCCTCACCTCCGGCCCCTTTCCCCTTTGGCTCACTCTGCTCTGGGCCCTCTGGCTCTGACTTACCCTCAACAACCCAGTCTGTCCCGCCTCCACCTTTGCACATACTGTTTCTGACGAACCTTGCTTGTCACCTCTACTCTCTGCTCAGCATCACCTTATCAGAGGCACCTTCCCCAGCCCCCTAGTCTAAGCCCTTCATCTCTCTCTTTACTCTGCTCTTCTGCAGAGCGTCTGGGGTGTATTGCCACATGACCTGGTGTCCACGTGCTATCGAGTTTCCACCTTCAAATGTAAGTTCCATGAGACATAGTGTGGCTGCTCTGCAGTATCCGTGCAGTGTGTCCAGTGTGGAAGAGTGTTCAGCACACAGAAGGGCATTGAGAAGGATTTGTGTAGTGAATGCAGTGTGCCAACAGTGCTTATCTCTGTGTAGAAGAAATTTGTACGTTCTTTTCATTTATTCTGCTTGCATGTTTTACTTATTTTTAGCAATGGCCGACACGAATGAATGTTACTTTTAAAAATAGATTGAATAATGGGGACAATCTGGGAGCCAGTGGGAAAGTGATCTGAACGTTGCATCATTTTTATTTCAGAACCAGTTATCTTCACAAATCTACCTTATCATAGACTTGGGCTACAAAGTGAGTCTTATTTCGAAGCCATTTCTGCCCCCTCACATGGACATTTTATTACAGGTAAACTTTTCTTTTTTCGCTATGTATTTAAATAACCAGATACTCTCTTCCTTTCCACATGCAAACTCTGGCTTGAAAATAGAGACAGCTGAGAAATAAAGAGAGGGGGAAATATCTTTAACCTATTTTTGAATTGTCCAGTCATTTACACTGTGAGACACAGGGGCCGGGCCTTGTACAGAAGTGGGGGCAAGGTTAACAGAAAACAATGAAGACAAGTGGAAAGATAATAGCCAAGAGCTAGTGAAATTGCACTTGCCTAGAGCTTAGTTAATTTCAGAAAATGTCAGAAATTCTTGGCAAGATCTGCTACTTAATTTGCTGGGCCCTTGTTAAACAAGTATTAAGAATTTCAAGACAGCGACAGGTGAGCATTAAACCAAGCATGGGGCTTTTCTAAGTGAGGGTCCTGTACCATGACCCTGATCCCTGGCAGGTGGATTGGAAGCCACAGGGCATCCATTGGCCAGCGGACAGTGGAGAGGTGAGATGTGAGCTTGGAAGAGGAACTGCTGCCTACATTACCCTGACTTGCGGAAAGGGGTGAAGCTGAACATTGCTTGATGGAGAAATGGCCCCTCCTGGCTGGTGACAAGGTGAAGGTTGTGCTGGTCAAGACTGCACAGCTTCTTAGGACTTAGTGCCATGGCTCTGTGGTGTGTGTGGCCTGTGGTCACTGCCACGCCCACTTAGGGGAAGGAAGGAGACAGAGCAAGGTAGGTTGTGTGCACATATCAATCCAAATGCCAAGAGTGCAAGACAGGACAGGAAAGTGCACGGAATAACAGGAAAGTGGTGCAAACCCATCTGTTTGGTGGGATTCATGGCTAGTCGGAGAGGAAAAAAATCAAGTCAAAGCAAATTGTGGAGAAGTCATTTGGAGTGGGCATTGCCTTTAACCCTTTTAGCCATCCTAAGCATGTTCTCAATCTATCAGGAGGCTGGCTACACCATGTTTTGATTCTCCCTCTCCCTCCATCTCCCATTTTCATCTGTTCTCTTTAATTACTGTGTTTTGGCCTCTTCTGGTTTAATTGAACAATGTCTGTCATGGGGTGGCATCTCATTAATAGGACGCATTCTTCGGTTCTTATTTAGCAAAAGATGATCCATGACCCGCTCTCAGCATGCGCCTTTACAGAGCTGGTTTCTGTTCCAGATGACTTGCTGAGTTAGCAGTCTTTGCTGGGCTAGTGAACAGTCCTCCCTGAGTTCCATATGCACGCAGATGCTAATTAATGAGGAGGACCCTCCACCAGTTCACACAGGGAGACATCAAAGTTTCAGTGCTTCTCCCACAAAGACTGGATCTTTCCAAGGCCTCTCTTTCATTTCTTCTTTTCCTGTGCCTTACTGAGAGATCTCTTTTTCTTTTCACCTGGTGCCCTAATCCACTCACCTCCTAACCACATCGTGGCCAAGGCTTCCATCTGTCACCAGGTCATTGCCTCACTCCTTGGGCACCGAGGCATCCATATACAAACCAGCTCCAGTGCCCGGCCCAAAGACGTGAGGTGAGGAGCAGGAGCTGCTGTTGAGGTCACTGTGGGGATCAGATTATCAGTGGGCTGATGGAACTCACCTATGGGAAACAGGAATAGGCAAATATTTTTAATTTTTTGATCCTTAAAAAGAAGTCTGACCATAATAAAGTACTACCTCACACCCATTAGGATGGCTATTATCAAAAAAATAAATAAAATTTGTTGGTGAGGCTGTGGAGCAATCAGAACACTTGTGCTCTGTTAGTGGGAAGGTAAAATGGTGCAGCTGCTATGGAAAATGGTATGGTGGCTCCTCAAACAATTAAAAATAGAATTGCTATATGATCCAGCAATTTCACTTCTGGGTATATACCCAAAAGAATGGAAAGCAGGGACTTGGACAGATATTTGTACATCCATGTTCAGTATTGTTCACAATAGTCAAAAGATGGAAGCAGGGGCCGGCCCGGTGTTGCAAGCGGTTAAGTGCGCCTGCTCCACTGCGGCGGCCCTGGGTTCGCCGGTTCGGATCCCGGGCGCGCACCGATGCACCGCTTGTCAAGCCATGCTGTGGCGGCGTCCCATATAAAGTGGAGGAAGATGGGCATGGATGTTAGCCCAGGGCCAGTCTTCCTCAGCAAAAAGGGGAGGATTGGCAGATGTTAGCTCAGGGCCGATCTTCCTCACACTCACACACACACACACATACACACACACACAAAGATGGAAGCAAGCCGAATGTCCATCAATGGATAAATGGATAAACATAATTCAGTATATGCATACAATAGGATATTATTCAGCCTTAAAAAGGAAGGAAATTCTACAAATGCTACAAAATGGATGGATGTTGAGGATATTATGTTAAGTGAAATGTCAGTTAGAAAAGGAAAAATACTATATGATTCTATCTATATGAGGTTCTTAGAGAAGTAAAATTCATAGACACAGAAAATAGAGTGGTGGTTGCCAAGGGCTGGAGGGAGTGGGAGTGGTGAGGTATTGTTTAATGGGTATGGAGTTTCAGTTTTACAAAGTGAGAAGAGTTTTGGAGACGGATGGTGGCGATGGCTGCACAACAATGTGCTTAATGCCACTGAACTGTACACTTAAAAGTGGTTAAGACAGTAAATTTTATGTTCTATTTTACCACATTAAAAAAAAAGAAACTTGAATGCCTGGAAGAAATCTTCATAAGAAATGTCTTAAATGAATACAAATTAGAATGAATTGAAGAATGGCAGCCTGTGGCTGTGTCCTGCTGGCAATTTGTCTCTTACATCAGTGCCTCTCATTTCTTAATAAACTCTCCCAGATAGTCTGTTCATGGCCGAGAGAGAACCAAGGAGGTCTTGGTGAGGGTCGAAGGACGACTGGATTTGTCAGGACAAAGTGTCCCTGACCCTGCTCAGGAAGGTGCCTGGGGCTGGCTGGTGGCCTCACTCCCACGCATGGAGGGTGCCTGGCAGCAGAGCTTCTGCCTCGCCAGGAGTCCAGGCGGTCACAGAGATTCATCTTCATTCTGGCACCTGCTGTAATGAGCCCAGCCAGCCCTGCACTTGCTCAGCCCTGGTCAGGAATCCAACCTGGTTCCATTTTCAATTTTGGAAGCGTTGTAGCGGATTAAAAATCGGTCAAATGATGGGAAAGAGTCAGAGCGAACAGCTGCTCTGTACCTGCCATCCTGCCAAGGCCTAAATGAGCCTTCAGGAAGCTTCAGAGTGATGAGGGCTTATTTCCCGGCAGGAGTGATGCACGGCCCCAGGAATGGCAGAGAGGTGGGCAGGACTGCACAGCTCTGGAGAGGACCCGTCCATGTAAGGTCGACTTGCTCATATAGGTTGCGGACACACATGGAAACCCGATCGGTCAAGTTTCTGATCAAACTTTAAGAACTGTAACAATAAAGATATATGACCACCTTGACAGCTCTTAATTAGAGGGTTAATCTACTTAGCTCTTTTTAAAAAGATACCCAAGGACATAATTCACAAACAGTCAGTCATTTTCTATTGCATGAGTACATTTTCTTCACTTCCTTTATGTCCATCTCGTACCTATAAAAATCATCTTCATGTGAATATCTTGAAGAGCCCCTGAACTCTTTGGTGTGTAAGTCAAACATGAAGCTTCAAGATTGTCTTCTCCTGATCCACTTTGGGAGGGGTCAATGGATAGGTTGTGTGGATAGCAAAAAATGCACTCTTCTTGCTTGTCAAGCACAGGTTCAGCCTCAGCCAGAGCCCTGGGGTCTGCACCTCTGCTGCAGAGGGAATAATCAGTATGCTGCAGCCTCAGCTGGGGCCCCCAGGGGAGTCCGGTGTGAGTGAGAGTGCCCTTCCCAAGCATTCTCAGGAGACCTTCTGCAAAACTCCCTCTTTCCAGGGCTGTGTCAAGTCTGACGTGGGTCTCTTTTGCTCGGAGGACCAGTTGCTTAAGCAGGTCTTACAGCAGGAGAAAGGAGCTGACCTCTACTTCCGAGGATAAAGTATCTAAGGGTCACATGGGTGCCTGCCTCCCTCCCAGCAGGGCTTCTGTCTGCTGGGGTGGAACATTGTGGTGGGCGGGTGGTAGGTGTGGAAGGACCAACACGCTCAGCGGAGGAGGAAAGCCGCTGAGGGAGGAGGGGAGCCGGCAGAGCTAGGAGCTATCAGTGTCTGCAACCATCAGTGACAAACACTTTTGGATTTGGATATTGAGATCCAGGTAGGATTTTCATTGTTGGTCAAATTTATTTATTTATTTGTTCAGGGATAATAAGAAAATATTTTTCTGTTCTTTAACACAAAGATGTTTATTTTGAGTGTTCCCTTCCATTCTTTGTTTGCATCTGTACATGGTAGCATAAATGTTTTGTGGAGTATATTTATTAGGCTTTATTATTTAATATGAGAAAATGGTCAACAATCATTGTTATGATGGTAATATACATATGTAATTTCAGATAGCTGCAAAAATTCCATCCAGTTGATATACAATAATTAACAGTTCCCTCTTTGTTGTATATTTTAGTGTGTTCCTAATCTTTAATTATTATGAAAACATGGGAAATGTATATCTTTGTAAAAGTAGTTTTATTCATTTTAAATTAATTCCTGATGCCAAATAGTTGTTACCGGCTCAAAGATGTTCTCCTGCTGCTTTCTGCCACTAGCAGCAATGAATTCGTTTCTCTTTTCCTACAGCCTCATCAGCACGAGGTTTTAGGATTAAAATTTATTTTCTAATTGTTTTTTGTGCCTATCGTTTTAATGAGGACTTCCTTGGGAGGTGGCTGACTGGAACAGTAATCTATATGTTTGGAATCCTTGTACTATCTCTCCATTCCGTAACTATCTGGTTCTGCAAACATTTGGTGCCCTGTGCCCTACTCAGCCTTGATTCTTTCCTTCGTGGCTCCAGTCTAAGGGAAGAGTCAGAGAGAAGAAAGGTAAGCACACAGTAATATACAATCCTAAATTATGATGAGCTCCACAGAGGAAAAGAATCGTGTTACATGTGTTGTACCAAGGCGTACCTGCTCTAGATGAGATTTCAGGGAAGGGTCTTCTGAGGAAAGAAGAATTAGGCTGGGGCCAGACGGTGAGGAGGTAACTTCAAGGGTTAGAGGAAGGGTTCCCCTGCAGAGGGAGAGGAAGGCGCGAGGGCCAGGAGGCGGGAAAGGGCCAGACACAGGGAGGCCCTCAGAGAGTGTGGTGGGCAGAGGAGGAGAAGGACGAAGTGAGGGTGGAGAAGTTGGCAGGGACCAGATCATGACCTTGCGTGGAGGGCAGTGGGAAGCACAATTCTCATCAGCGCACGAGTTTTTGAGCTTTGAGTCTTGACCCTAAACCATTTCCCTGAACCCACTTGGAAGGTGCCTGGGGGGTGGCTGGGGGTGAGCAGCCTGGACACTCTGGGCCTCAAGGATGGTTCTCACTAGAGATCACGGCATTGTATTGTTGGGCACGGTCAGCTTGAAACCCTTCACACAGAGCTGTAGACAAACTTCAAAATGCCTCACCAATGAACGTGTTGATCTCTTGCTTTAGGTTCAGACTGCTGAAAGCGTTCAGAGTGCTTTTGCAGAAGCAGAAGTCACAGGGACTTTGCCTGGGTCACCTGGTTGCTTGTCAAAATAGTGTAGTTATGCCAAAGATTCCTAGAGAAACTTTCTCTAGACCAAAAAAAATTCCTGCCTTTTCTAGGGAAGTTCACGTAATGTGACCCCTTATTGTTTTTTTACTCCAACTTGTGTGTCCACATTGGAACTAAACTCTTCCATTACGGAGGACACCCACTGGGTCTTCCTGATAACTGTGCCCTATCACTTGCCTGTGGGTCTGCAAAATGACTCATTTCCCCACGAGTTGTGTTTATGACTCGGTGTATGATTATAGGAGTTATCCTGGAAAAGAGACTCGGATGGAAATAAAAATTTCACAAATGAATTGCAAGTTATAACCATCTCACTGATCTTTCTTGGTTACCTGCAACCTTCCTATGCTTCTTCTGTGAAGAAATATTAGCCACTTATTATTATGGTTTTGGATAAACACATTGATAAACAACGATATTTAGAATCACTCAGACATCTGATTTCAATAAATCAACATTTATATTTAATATTATTATTGTTCTCAAATCTCATTTTGGATTTTAACTTGTGATGGAGGGACAGCATATAAACAGCAGAATGTGTCAAGGGCACTACTGATCTTCAAGGTACAGTCTGATGAATTTTTACATATGTCTACACCAGATCAAGATAGAGGACATTTCCAGCCCCCAGAGGTTTTCTTCATTCCCATTTCTGGTAAATACACCCCTCCCCAAGGGGATCACTATCCCACACTCTTTCACCATCAATTAACTTTTCTTGTTCTTGACTTTCATATAGACTAATACAATATGTACTCTTTTTTGCGTAGCTTCTTTCTCTCAGCATAATAACTTAGATTGAGCCTTATTATTGCATGTATCAGTATCTTCTTCTTTGTTAAATCCTGCAGTTTGTTTGTTTATAATGCTGTTAATGGACACTTGAATTGTTTCCAGTTTGGAGCTATTACAAGTAGTGCTGCTACAGATATTCTTGTCCATGTCTTTTTTGGACATATACAGTCACTTCTCTTGGATATACCTACGAGTGGAATTGCCAAGTTATTAGGGTGGATGTATTTTAGTTTTAGTAGATTCTGCCAAACACTTTTCTAAAAGTGGCTGTACGAATTTTCACTCCCACAAGCAATATATTGATAGTTTCAGTTGCTTTGCGTCTTTGCAAACACTTGGCTTCGTCTCACACTTAATTTAATGCTGGTGTGTTTGGGGTGTGTGTATGTATTTTCATGGCAACCAGGGGGAATAGGACAGTAAGTTTTGAGCTTATACTGGGTGCCCTGACTCTTTGGGTCTGTGTATTAAGAACAAAGGGCAGAGTTTTGGAGTGGGATCAGTCTGGAAGGTGGAATTGGCAGAGAGCTTACAACTCATCTGGAGAATGAGACCAAGGAATGAGGCAATCCCAGAAGACAATGAAGCAAGGAGCTTTCATGCACCATTTTGGAAACCTCCAAAAGATCACCAAATATACATAGAAGATATTTGAAGAAATTTTGGCTAAACTGGGTTTATCAGTCAGAGTCCTGATAGAAAAAAGCTTGCACATTCAAATTGAATAATTTGAGGAGAACTTAATAAAGGGATTTTTGCAGAAATGTAAGGAAAGTGTAGGAAAGTCACAGAGGCTAATGTATACCATCTCTCGGACTGAAGGCATGAGGAAGGGGGCAGTTACTTGACTTGGAAGAAGACTGTTGTGTGGTGAGGATCTCCTAGCAGAAAGTGTGACTTCTGCCTAGTGGTTAAAGTTCCACGTGCTCCGCTTCAGGGGCTGGGTTCAGTTCCCAGTTGCAGAACCACACCACTCTTCTGTAAGTAGCTGTGCTGTGGCAGCAGCTCACATAGAAGAACTAGAAGGACATGCAACTATAATGTACAACTATGTACTGGGGCTTTGGGGAGGGAAAAAAAAAAGAAAGGAAGATTGGCTTTTGGTCAAGGCCAGCCAACCCATGAGACCAGGCGGGGAGGGAGCATGGGCAAAACAGGTCTCAATCTTACTCTCTTGGCTCTATTCCTCTGATCTCCTTCCAGGAGATGAACACAACCAGAAGCCAAATGGCAAGCATGCCCATTTACGTAGATCAGTCTAAGTCCATCTTCTTGGGCAGAGCTAGGGCGGAGAAGGATGGTGGGTGAGAGATATCTGAAAAGGCAAAAGAAAGATTTGTAGCACACTGAGTTTGCATAAAGTTCATCATTTCCTATTAGAGCTTGTTGTAAAACATTATGAGCAACTGACATCATAAATCTTGCACCTGTGGAAGGACACTGAGCTATGGAGTATTTATTTTGTTGTCCATTTGCCTTTCTAAAAATTATTAGTTGATTTTTACCCACTCACAGAGGGTAATTTAGGACTGGAAAGAACAAACAGATATCCCTCATTTCTCAAATCATTTAGCAATTGACAGTGAATTCCTTCACTATAGCATGACTTTCTCGAAGGTTGGCACTGGTTCTTAGTCATTTCTGGATCCCCAGTGCTTAGCACAGTGTTGGGCATGTAGCAGGTGCAAAGGGAATGTCTGCTGACTAGAGATGGAAGAATGATGACTGGGGTAAACACATAATCAGGAAATACATGCAGGGCTAATTTGTTCTTGGAGATGACAAATTGTAACAAAAATATCAAGATAGTTCACATAGTTTTCCAGAAAATTAAAAAATGGCTCTGTTGGAAATGGCCTGTGAAACATGCAAGGCTTTGCAAGTTTAGCTTTGATGCTTTTGTTGAGCAGAGAAAGGCAACCAGCCTGGCTCCTGCTCAGACAGGATTCATTTATTTTTTGATGGCTCCTCAAAGCCACTGGCCCTTATGGCCAGATGACCTAGAGTGCCTGCCAATTTGGCCATGTGAACCACAACCCAAATTTTTTGTAATCCTGGTTTTATGCATCATACATGTGCTCACCACTGTCACTGTGTGCAAAGGGTGAGGGCGTGGCCATGCCTTGTCGTGATTTCAATTTGTTATGATTTGAATTCTTGCTTTAGCTCCAGCTCTGTGTGACTTGTAACCACAAACACACTTCTCTGATCCTGTTGCTTTTGCCTCCTAGCATACCTTCATTCTCTCTCTAGTCACCATACCTCAAACCCTCCTCGGAGTGAGTACGTCTCCCAAACGCTCAGCCAATGTGTTTTGGTGAAGCATCTGCTTTGGGCTAAGCCAGGCAGCACATCCCATCTCCCTGGATGGAGGAATTAGGGAGAAATTAATTTGTGTAGGGAGAGGCTCATGACACAATCAGATTGATGAGGGCCAATAAGACTTACTCATGGGCCCCTAGCTGAGGTATTGGTGGAGACCGTAGTGTTCTGTGTTCTGCCAATGGGTCCTGGAGATGACAGGGACCCTGCGGGGAAGCTGAGAATCAAGCCAACGCAGGGAAGAAGGACTGAGAGAGGTATCTTGGTGGCATCAACCAAGCTGGGGGTCAGCCAAATGTACCTCTGCACCCCCTGCTCTGTGAGACAATTATTCCTTTGTTTGGGCTTAAGCCAGTTTTCATTGTGTGTTCTGTTGTTTGCAATCAGAAGAGTTGTAACAAATGCAGACATAGTTGGAAGCTGGACAGACAGTAGATGATCACTGCACTCTCTCCCATTTCTCATGTTTTATGACCAAAGTTAAACATTGGGTACAAAAAGGATGTTCCTCCACCTCTTCCCAGTAGGCCGAGGTTGCCCTGGTGATGGAATATTGCACTTTTCGTCCACACCCACTCATCAGGCATCATAGATCAGTGGAGACACTCTTGTGAATGAGCTTGGCGGTGGCCACAGACAAGAATAAAAATGGCTGGAGGGAAGCAAGGGTTCAGTCACATGATATCCTAACAACCCAGCGTGACCAATCTCTCAAACTGGAGGCTGGCTTCACACGGCACAACTTACATTGAACATGAGGACAGATGAAGCCAGAGCAGCTCATGAGAGGTGAAGGTCAAACATGCAGAGAGACAGTGTGTGGTCCAGCTGAACAAGTCTATGTATTTAAACCAGAAAGTGCTAGGCTCAGATTCTTCCCAGCCCCGTGAGCTCCCTAGACCTCGTTCAGGTCTTTTGTCAGAAAGTGAACAGTAAAGACTTTACCTTGAAGGTTTTAGAATTGTGAAAATTCAAGTTAAATAAGATCTATGTAAGCCATGGGCACAAAGCAGGTAAAGAAACAATACCTCCCATCCAACGGAACAGTTTTCAAGGGCACTCTTTTGTACCGCCTCTTGTCGTGTGTGTGTATTTTCATTTTGTTTGTATTTTTTGTTATTGTTTTGAATTTCTCTTTCTCTCCTGTAGTTGACTTTGCTGGAGGATACCTCCTTGGTGAGGCACAGGTTTTCTGGGTGAGAGAAAAGTCCTGAGAATATGAGTCAGGGTGGGACTGGCTGGGACTTTCAGTTTACCATCTTCATTGCTATTCAGTCGACATCACGGAGGTGTAGACGGTCTGGCGTCCTAGCTGGAACAGCCCAATCCATCTTCTTGCTTCCATGTAGAATGTTTATCCGCCTTTTAACTCAGTTGGGCTGCAGATGATGTACCATTTGCCTATTAATCCTCATTGTGGTGGCGAAATGCAAATGAAGTCATCTTTGATGTATTAGAAGCCTAATAGCAATTTCTGACTTTCTTTCCTGGAGCCAAAATCTTCCCCAACTTCAGTACCAGGGAGATGATCTTAGGAGTGGTGGGGCTCGTGCAGGAGCCTGGCTGGTGAGCAGGATGCCTTTTCTCCGAGTGTGCATTCATTATCAAATTAGGCTGTCAGTGAGTATCCTTGAAACTCCAGGAGAGAAGAGAAGGAATTTTTTTTAAAGCAGAGAGAAAGTTAGAAAGTAATTAGTATGCACTAATTAAGAATAATAATAATAGCATTTTGAATTGGTGCCTGGAATGAGAGTTGATTTGGGCCCCTTGCCAAACCCGATATCTATAGCTGCTGTCTTTCAAGTTGTCATGCATCCATTTTGAGATATGACAGTGATGGTCTGTTTTGAAACATTTAATTGCTGGCATTGTTTATTGAGAGAATTTTATAGCCTCACTTAGGCATCTAATTTCACACAGCATCTGCTATTGATGTCACTGATTTAAGTATCTAGAAGAGACAGAGGAGAGTAAGTGGAGAGAATAAAAATAAACATAATTCATCGTGTGCAGGGACAAAAGAGTTTCACCTGAGCATCCAGCACCTTAGAAGCCGTGGTCACCGTAATCCAATGTGTGCTGTTTTTTGCCAAATATCCCGGGCCGTCACATCTGCCATCACCACCTGTGATCATTTTCGTCCTCTTTTGCACTAAATAATCAATTACAAGATTCTGGGTTTTTCTCCCCTCACTCATTTATTACTGGCTCAAGACCTTGCTTCCAGTAGTGCCAGAGCGAGAACACAGAGCTTTCTGCTTCGGAGGACAGGGTGGGCGATTTGTGAATCATTATTAGCTGGGCTCAGAATGGACATAGCCATTGACAAAGTATGGAACTATCTGCTTTGAAAATGGTTTTAAAAATGTAAAACCTCATTAAATTCAATGCTTCTGTAGTCTTGGAGTTGAGCCAGTCTCTCTCAACAATGTTACATTGTCACAAACTTTCCGGAGAGCAATTTGGTTCATGAATCTCCTTACTGTTTAACTCAATATTTCCTGTTCTAGGAAGCCATCCTAAGAAAATGTTTAGTACCCAACACTTCCTAGAAGTTCAAACTTGGTGAACTGAGTGAACATGTAAAGAACGATATATATATTTCATTACATCATTAACCCCCACCAAAGAAAGCAACCTAAATGTTCAGTAAATGAAGAATAATTACTTTATAATAAAGTATTACATGGCCATCAAAAATGAGATTTACTTAATTTCTACTGTGGCAATAATACTGATCAAATGCTAAGTTGAAAAAGAAGGATATAAAACTAGGTACACTATGACCTTGGGACGTGTGTGAAAAAGAGGACGGTGAAGTCACATGTGATTTTTGATTTGTTCTTTATACCTCTTTGTGTTTTTAAAGATTTCCTTGGTGAACACACATTATATAGGTTTGTAATAAAATAACATTTTAACTATGCATGCAGAAAGTAGAATATTCTTCAGAAAGATCCAATTACACTGGGCAGTATAAAAAAAAAGTCATCTTCTGTGTATTTTAAGATCTACCCTTATTAGTGGATATTAGATTTTCTTTAGAGTCTTTCATTGACAGTCGACAGGCACTGTATCTGATGGTCCTTGTGGTATCCACTTGGTCCTAGTTATATGTAAGGCAAATATGAAATAGGATTGAAACATTGAATAGTCATGTAGGGTATCTTAACGGTACAGCATGGGGTCTCGCTCATGCCCCAGGTCAGGTTGGTGCCTGGAAGCTTTCGGTGTAAGATAAATCTGGGATTGAGGGTATCTCTGATTTATGATGAGGTGTGCTTTAGATCTTAGATGATGAACATCAGCTGGAAGCTTGTGAGAAACGCTGAATTTCAGGCCCTACACTGACCTACGGCATCTGAACCTGCCATCAGTAAGATCCCCAGGGAGTTGTGAGGATGTCCCACGTTGAGAGGTGCTCCTAGAGAAGGGGCCTTGGCAGAATTGATGGCGGGACTTGGAACCCTGGGGAGAGTGCATGTGTGACCAGCACCCCTTTTAGAGAAGGGGAATTTGGTGGGCACGGTGATTGCTTCTCTGTAGGTGGCAAGAAATAAACTTCACCAAATATTCGTCACTTACATCAGGCCTACTGGGATGATGTCTGAATCTGAGCTCACTGAATCGGTCATGAAGAAGGGAGGCTGGGGTATAGTGGAGGCACCCCATGGGCTGCCGGGCAATCCTGATCAGTCCTCTTATGCGTGTGTGACCCCAGAGCCCAGCTGCGAAGGTGAGCCCCACAGGGCGTAGCACCCCTGAAATTCTTTGGCAGCCTGCTTGCCTCAGAACGATGAAACTGGTTCATCTTTGCATTTTTTCCCCTAAAGAAAGAAATTGACAAAATGTAAGTGTTACGTGGCCCTCACTAGTCAGTTGAGGGGCCATCCCTCTATTTTGAGGTTTCTTTCTAGAGAGCTCCCATCAGATGCCCCCTGGTCTCTCTGACCACATGTAGCAAACCCCGCTGTGAATCCACAGCTAGGCAGAGCAGGAGGAAATGCCTGTCCTCAGACCTGTGCTGGTTCTGGTAGAAGAAAGCCAGAGACCAAGAAAATAAGGACATTTTGCGAGTACAGAACTCAGTGGATTCGCTCTCCAGCGCTGTTCTTTAGCTGAAACTAGGATCTTTTCGTTGTTGACATTTTTTTTCTCTTTTATGATGACTTTTTTCCTTTTAATGTTCCTGGCCAAAAGAAAAGTGTGAATTACGTACCAGCTGTCTTTGACTTTTTTTCTTAGGTCTGTCAGAGGGGCTTGTGCATTCTAAATAAGTAGAAGTTTCATCCTGGTGAGATCTGATCCAGGATCTAGCAGAAAATCGCTCACTGGTGGAAGAAGACACATCACACACTCTAGAAGGTTGACAGTGTGTTAACCCCCCACCCCCGACCACCCTCCCACCACATTTCATCAGCCAGAGACTCCTCCATGGCATGAAGAAACTTGACCCATTTCTAACTGATTTAAACAAAAGAAAGTATACATTATCTTCCAACGTTAACTGTTGGAATCTAGAATCAGCAGGGAGCTCACTACCTTTTGGGGTATCAGCAGTACCGGCCCAACCCACCTCCATTCCATGCCCCGTGGAGCCTAAACGCAACAACTTCAGGAGGACAAAGGATTCCAGAGCTGGGGGCTCCGAGCTTCACTCACCAGCCACTTCTCCCAGCTCTTGCTTCTGCTTTCCCAGAGCTGTTTCAGTTTGGATAGTGTCACTATCCCGCACACAGCTGTCTCCCATCTGCACCCTCTTTCCCCTCATCTCCACTCTCTCTCCCCACCGACTCCTCGGAGCCTCCCCACTCATGCCCTGGGGGTCTCACCGTCCCCTCAAGGGACTCACCAACGCTTCTAGAGCTGCGTTAACCTGTTGCCAGCTGTTGAAATAATACAAATTTCACCCTGGCATACTACTATTAACAAGGAATTAGCTGTGACACCTCGCCCCTGACTGTGACACACCGCAGATCAGGACCCAGACGGGACTCACTCTCTGGGGTTGGTCCTCAGATTACCTGTTGTCACCTGGGCATCTCAGGGGCCTGGAGCCTGGAACCTGTGAGCCCTGCGGGCCTGGCCCTGACCCCTCCGAGCTCACCCAAACGATCTGTCGCAGGATGCTTGATTTGCCTCGAGCTGACCAGGGTATGTGTGGCTGAGTCTTAGCCCCAAACCTTATTAGACTCTCCCATGCGTGAATGAATGGACCTATTGTCCAAACGGGCTGTGTGTGCATGCCTGCAGATCTGGAAGGAGATCTGGATACTGCACAAAAGTGACTTCAGCATTTAGGCTTCTGTTTTGTGAGGACAGAGCCTGCAGTCTCATTGGCATCTTTACCTGATGCTCACAGCTGCTCGTAACCTTTTCCACTCACACAGGCTTCCATGTGGGAAATGTTCCTCATTCCTCAGTGTCCCTGTCACAGAGAATAATGTCATGCCACAGCACACTGCCCAGGGTGAAAGTGCTTGGCGCCAAGACAGACCCAAGGAACCCGTGCGCAGCTGTGGCTGGCTTGTAGGAGACGTGCAATTGCTCAGGCTTGTCACTAAATGTTTTAAAGGCTGCCTTCTTGCCATTTCCACCCCTTCACTCTGGGTAGGATTTTATTTTCCCTGTGTCTCCATTTTCTATTGTGCTCGTGGCAGAGACAGAAGCACGAAGACCTGTAACTTGAATCACAAACACCTTGACATTTCATTCCAGAATGAGAATGTCCCTGAGGCTTATGCCAGGGAGTGAGACAACCCATTCGGATGTGTTTTAACAGGTGGCCTCTGCTGCGCCAGAGGGCCGATTTCGTCTGGGAATTGAGATGGATTCAGCAAGTGCCTATTACATCCCACCCTCAGTACAAGGCCTGGGGATAAAAAGATGAATCAAAGCAGGTGAGATAGACACATAAATAAATATTTAGTGTGCAATTTGTAAATGTATGTAAAAAATGCTCTGGAAAAAGAGAAGGAAGCAAATTGACTCAGCTTGGGTGGTTCAGAGTTGAGGTAAATGGTCCCTGAGGAGTAGGAGTTGGGCCAGGATGGGCCAGGTTGTGCTGCAGTAACAAGTGGCACAAATCTCAATGGCTTGAAATGTAAAGGTTATTTCTTCATCTGACAAAGGAGGGAGGCAGCGTGCCTAAGGTATGTGGGGTCCAAGAGACCAGCTGTTTAGGAGTGATTGATGAGCTTCCTTGTAACGTGGTGCCTCCCACCTTAACACCCTCACTTGAGTGCCTATAGGGCACTACATACTGAGAGCAGATACGTAAGGAAATAAAGACAGCTTCCCGGAGGAGGTAGAGTAAACTATCCCGCAAATCACAATGCACTTGCAACTAGGGGAGCCTCTAGGGTCAGAGCTGGCCTGTACGTGTCCTGGAGTCCCCAGCCCTGTTGGACTCTAGGCAGGTTCTCGGGGCTTGACACCACAGCCAACACGAGCTCAGAGAGCTCTCTGGGTGCTGACTGTATGCTGCTGGGACAAAAAGGGCAGACGTTGAAGACTTCCTCTACCCAATGATGCGTTCAATTAGATAATTTGAGCTTCTTAATCTCAGCCTTGAGTGAAAGAAGTGGTACTGGTTCCAGTGAGACAAGATTTGAGTGGCTTATGATAGCAGAAGTTGATTTCTTGTGCGTGTAACAGTCCTGACAAAGAGTGCCCTGGGTAGCCAGGTGTGGTCTCTGGGTGAGGTCTGTACCTGGGCTGATCCAAGGCTGGGCATGGCTGTTGCAGTTAACTGGAAGGAGCCAAACACAGAAAAGCACAGGTTCATGTGCCAAGTCCAGGTGTTGCCCATGTTGGCCCATGTTCCACGGCAGAGAACATAGTCACATGGCCATGACTAAGTGTAAGAGAAGCTGGGAAATGTAGTCTAGCATGTGCCCAAAGAAGGGGCACTACTTGGAGCTTTTGGAAGTGATGGATTGTTGGATTGAAAGGGCTTAATCAAAGTCATAGGCTATTCTGGAACTCACTTCTTCCTTCCCTGCTTGTCCAGGAAAATAGTGAACTGCACCATTTACTGCAGAGGAAAGGAACATAAAATCATTGAGCATGTTGCCTGGCTTAGGATGATCACGGTTCCCCTTGAAACCAGGCCATGTTCTTGCTCATGAATGTCATGTTCCACAGGAAGAGGTTGTCACCTTCCCAAGAACAAATCCATCCATTGAGACTTGAAACCATCCCTGCCATCTGGGGTGACTCATCTCTATCTGAGCAAGTTGTGGGCAGCACTCCCTCGCTCTTGTGGTCATCTCTGCCAATTCCAGTGTGTAGGGCCGGTGCAGTGTTCCTGGAATCCATCAGGACTCAGCACTACATCGCCAATGATGGCAACTCCAGCCATTTCCCATGGTCCATGCCAGAGTCCATCTGGCCTCTCAAAGGAGCCATTGAACATAAATCTACTCCATCAAGAGCCAATCTCTTGCCATACTAGCTAGGAATCAACACTCAACATTCTATCCAGTGATTCAGAGAACAGATGTCTTTACAGAGCAACAGGAACCACTTCATTTGTTGAATCTACTTGGGTTTATTTAAAAACATTAGTTGCATGCCTGGGAATACAGTGGAGCTTGGGTTTTGCTGCTTGTGGCTTGCCATTGGAGTTCTGCCATATAGCCACCTGTGTGACGTAGGCCAGTCATCTGATTATGGTGGAGATAGTAAGTATGCTGGCACTATCTGATTTTATGTATGTTCTCACTTGTTCAACATCTTCAGAATTTCACTGAATATAATCACATTAAGGTAAAATGTGTTTAAACTGCTAATGGACTGGGTCATTGACTTGAATGTTGTTCTCGGTACTACATTTAATAACTGTATGACCTCTTCTTTAAGATCACTTTTCCTGGGATCAGTGGAATTATGTTAAGTATACTTCGGCGGATAATAGTGACCGAAACAACTCTTTCATAATCTAGGAGAAGTAGATGGTGCTCTCTCTGGTAAAGTAGAGAAGGCAGGTGGCTCTGCACACACACACAAAGCACACAGCTATGCTGCCAGCCATCCTAAACTGCTGCAAAGTATTTGGTGATGATCACCCGGAGAAGATGCAGGTGCCCTGGCGGCAGGTGACCAAGTAACAGAGCGCCATGGCTGGGTGGCTTCTGGAGAGAGCACCGCAGAGAGGAAGGGCTCCTCTGGAAGTGACTGCTGCTCTTTCTGGGCAGACAGTGAGGAAACCAAGCCATCTTCTAGAGAGAAGAGGCATCTTGATCCCAGCCCAGCAGGGGCCCTGTATCAGTCAGGGCTTGGCGGGAAATAGGGGACACATTGAATTTGGGGAATTTGAGCAGAGTTTAATAAAGGGATTGTTTTCCCATTTGGGGAAAACTTAAGTGAGAGTGAGGTATCCCTGGGCTGGTACCACCAAGGGCATTGCCATCCTTAGGCCGGGGTGACAGGGGAGGGTGGTCACTGGAAAGAAAGATGCATGGAGAGGGCTGCCTGACAGAAGCTGTGGCTGAACGTGAGGGAGGCATCACCCCATGGTGACCTGATAGAGAAGAGGCTGTGGGTGTCAACACCCGACCCCACTCTACCCCCACCTTCTGGGTCTCCTGCAGGTGCCTCTTGTTGGTTAAACCCCCCAGAAGCTGAAGGGTAGAGAAGCCTGTGATGCACCTAAGCTGGTCAACCTCCCGGGCGCGGAGCAGGGTGGACAGTGGATGTGAAGGCGAAGAGCAGGCATTCAGCACAGTTCCCAGCCTCTGACCTCTCAGGCCAGAGGACTTCTCACTGCAGGGCTCACCCGCAGAGCCTGAACCAGGAAGAGAGAACCCAAATTGTTCTCAGGAAGGGAGAGGTGGAACGAGAGCAGGGTCTGCTCTCTGAAGGTCCAGGTTTCAGTCTCGGGAGAGTCGGTCGCCAGCAGTGATCATTGGTAGATCAGGTGACTTCGATTTTCTCAAGCTCAAAACGAGAATAACAATTTCTACGGGGCTCAAACAAGATCAGAAATGTAAGGAGTATAGAGGGCGGTCCTGAGGAGCCAGCAGAGGCAGAGTGGGGGGGTGGGAAGCAGTGTGGTAGTGGAGGACGAACGAAGCAGGTGCAACGGGATCGGGAAGAAGAGGGCTGGCTCTCCTGATCAGAGTGCAGCAGTGCTGTGCTGCGGAGTTCAGGCTTTACCTTCTAGTGAGGGGAGACACTGCAGAGCTTAAGCAGTGAGAGACGGGGTCTTGGCCTCTGTCAGTGGTGAGAAGAACAGAGTGGAGGGCTTGAAGTGGGAAGGAACTCAGTGAAGGGCTGTTACAATGATTGATGGTTTCAACTGTCAATGTGCAGAAGGTGGGAGTGGATGGATCCAGTGTTAGTTGTCTGGTGCATGTGACAATATTAGCACAAACTTAACAGCTTAAAATGACACACTATTAAATCTTACAGTTTCTGCCAGTCAAAAGTCAGGGCCTGGCTTAGCCGGGTCCTCTCAAGGTGTTGGTGCTAGGACTGTGTTCTCATCTGAAGGCTCAACTGAGGAAGGCTCTGCTTCCAAAATCGTATGTTTGTAGGCAGTGTTCATTCCCTTGCAGCTGAAGGATGGAGATCCTCAGTTTCTTGCTGGCTGTTGGCTGGAGGCCACCCTCAGTGTCTTGCTACATGGCCCTCTCTGTAGGTCAGCTCACAAAGCCAGCAAAAGGGACAGTGTCCTAGCAAGGCAGATGCACAACCATAAGCAACATAATCATGTAAATGTAATCTTGTGCATCTTGTCACTTTGCCATATTCTATCAGAAGCAAGTCACAGGTACCCCACACTCGGACGGTTGGGAGGGGTACTCCCCAAGGTTGTGGACACTATGAGGAGGAGATCACGGGCCACCTAGGAGTCTGTCCACCACAGATCCCAGGACATGCACATTAGGTTCTGTCATTCAAAAAAATTGAATAACTAATATCCAATATGAACATTTGTGTGTGTATGTGTAAATATTCCTCCTTTTTCCTTAAAAAAAGAGGCAAATAAGGATTTCAGTTGCATGAGGGGCATGTTGATTTGAAGTATATTATTTACTTAAGTTGTGGCATCAGAATCCAATTATGTTTCTATGAGAAAAAGAGCCAGGGACAAACCCCAAATGTATATTTGAGAAATCCCTTGGGATTCCACAGGCCTCAGTTAAGAGAAACAGTCACTTTAGAAACTGAAACTTTATTCCATAGACATGGCTTTTGGTGGGAAATTATCATGGTAAAAGAGAGGTTTTTATATTACACAAATAATTTTTTTAGACTTTCAGCCAAATGACAACAGAAAAAAATTAAAAATTCTCAAGTAACTTACAAAGCTCCCTGGAATATATTTGTGAACCCCTGGCCTTGGACACTACGATGAGAAATATTATTTCAAACCATTAATCTGAGTGTACACAATTCTAATGATGTCAGATTTATGGGGATCATAGCATTTCTGTTTTAGGATATGTTAAAAGAATCATGAACAAGTTGATTTTTGACTTACAACATCTTCCAAATTGCACATAATCTATAAGAAATACTACAATTGTTACCCAAGATGACCACGGGAAAGAATTTGGATAGTAACTAGATATTTTGCTAGTTGTTTTAAAACTAAATTGGAAGCATCTGTCTATACACTTTTATGTAACTAGATACTAGTGTGATTAATTAACCCTCCAATTTTTTCAACTTCATCTGAACTTTTTAATAAAACGTATTCATTATTTTTTCAGCTATTTGTTTCACGCATCTGCAAGATGCATGAGTTAAACATATTAATTATAATAAATAAAAGATAAGAAAAGCAGCAGGTATTCCCTCCCGTGTTCCACAAATAATGTAATAAATTGTTCCAGGTTTTGCTTCCTGCTGGGCCAGGCTGTGGGCTCTGCACGGGGAACCTTCCTAGGTGTTGTCCTGGATGTTCTGCCAAACGTGTGGTAATTTGTCCCAGGAAGTTTGGGGAGGTGGGGGTGTCCCTTCTAGCCCAGCTGGAACTTGGACAGATTTCCAGGCAACTTTGCGGCCTAGGGAAAGGGACATATTTGCAAAGAGGGTTTGTTTCTCAGGAAGAGAGATGGTACTCCCCTGTCCAGCCTACAGGGAGGAGGAGGCAGGAGAGTCGGGCTGAATTCTTTGGGCCTGCGGCACCGCCTCTGTTCCTTTAGGAGCTGGTGGTGGACAGCTCTGAGGTTCCTTCCTCCCAGTGCTAACAATCCCACGTTCTATGATTGCAGAGCGTCTGATACATTTCCTTCTAAAAACTTGGCATTTAGACTTGAAAGAAAGAATCTAAGCAAAACTGAGGGAGAGTCTAACCAAAAAGCATTTTAATTATTTGTTTGCATTTAGATTCTCTCAGAGAGCCCCATCCTGAGGGCCCATTGGAAAGAAAGCCTCAGCGCAGTGCCTTTGAAGATCCTGTTGAGAAATTGGGAAACTTGATCTGGAAAAGCTGAGGGTACTACCGCTGGAAAGGTTGCCCAGGAGCGCTGTGTGAGTGCCAGGAAAGCTCTCCCACTTGACTGTATTTGAGTCACGAGATCCAGTCTGTGTGCTGCACAACTTCAGGGGTGCCCTTGGGTAGACTACACCATGCATGGCACCCCCTGGAGATGAGCAGTGTAATGCCCCACAGGGTCCGAGGAAGGAAAATTAAAGCTGAAATGGACCCTATCACACTGCCTGGGCTTTGGCCGTGGGCGAAGGGAGAGTGGAGGGGACAGGAGGGAAACGGAGGTGGGTGGAGCACCCACTCACTGGAAGCTGGGGGTTGGAATCACATCTGTCTGGAGGTGGCTGGGGTATGTTTGAGGTCATCTCCCCAGGTGTGGACTCTGTGGTGTGCGCCCAGATGCCCAGGTTCCCCTTTGGAATGGAGGCTCCGATTCCCCATCTTCCAGGAATGTTGGCTTATAGTGCAGGCCCACAACAGAGTCCCTCCCAAAAACTGCCCTTGGAGGCAGGAAGCTGCCTTGCCCAAGGTCAAGCCCCTCCTGGGGGGCAACCCATATCCAACAGCTGGTCAGTGCAGGGGTGTAATGGCCTGGTACTCTGGCCTGGATCCCAACATCCTGGAGGGCCATCCAGCCCAAAGTGCCCTGTGAGATCTTCCTCAGTCTCTGCCGCAACCACGTCTCAGCTCACCTCCTTCCTCTGGGCCTCACAATGTGGGGTCGCCTCAGTCACCCCCCGCCTGCAGAACTCAGGGTCCTGGAGCAGAACCTAACGCACCCGCCTCCACAGCCCTGACCCAGACGCCCCCGTTCTCTCCATCTTTAAATCTTTGCAAGCGAATCACTCCCCACCTCCTGTTCTGTTTCTTCCCAGCCGCTCCCACTAGCACAGCATCCGGACTGGATTTGTGGCTTCCTGGATTCTTTAAGATTCCCGCAGTTTAGAAGGAGGACATGGGAGCAGGAAAATGTGTTCTTTTGGAAACAGCTGAGAACTGCTGGGAGTGAGGCCATGTCTAAGAACCTGCAAATCCTAGGATTCCAGGGAGGTAGGGGAGACTTCTCTCAGGTCACATTCATGGATATATTTGAGTTTAAATCTACACTGTATTTGATGCTCTCCCTTTTTCCGCCTGTGCTGTTTTTCTTTGTCTCTCCTTGCAGTCTTGGATTGAATTGGATTGGATGGTTTTTTAAAAATAATTTCATTGTTTTTCCTCTTTCAAGTTGGAAAGTCTTTTAGATTCCAGTTTTTAGGGGTTACTCTGGAAATTGTAACATGCAAACAATTTATTCAAGTTTAAATTAATCAGCATATTTTTCCTTCTCCCACATAATACAAAGAATTTAGTATATTTTGACTATGTACTAGTTCCTGTTCGTATTTTCATTCTTTCTTTCTTTATTGGCCCACTAGACGTTATGATTACTCTGTCATTTTTGTCTGCCCAGGAACTCATTCCTGCACCCAAAGACTTTCAAAGGGGAAGATCATCTTCTTTCTTTACAAATATTTTCATTGTCTTTGGTTTCCTGCAGTTTCACATGGCTTTTCTAGGTATTTCTTTTCATTTTTCCTGTTTTGGATCGTCTTGACCTCTTGAATCTATGGATTAGAGTATTCCACTGGTTTTGGAAAATTCTCTTTCATGGTCTCCTCCAATATTTCCTGGTCTGTATTTCCCCCTGTCCTTCCGGGTCTCCTAGTAAATCTGTGTGTGTTTGTCTAACTATGCTCCCCTTCTTTTGAGCTGTGTGACATTTTTTGTCTGCTGAATTCTGGATGTTTTGGGTTTTTTTTGCTTACTCGCTAATTCTCTCGATGTCTGTTGTCCATTCTGTTGCCAAGTGTGTCTATTGGTTTTGTTAAATTTTCAGTCATTGTATCTTTCATTTCTAGAAACTCTTTGGTCCTTTGTCATATCCCGCATGTCATTTTTTATTGATTTTTATTCCCTGCAGATTTCAAGCTTGTCATTTCTTTCTTTAACAGTAAGAAGCGCAGGAAGTTACCACGCCCGTCTGATAATTCCAGCACTGACGTTTGTAAGGGATGGTTCTGCTGTCGGCTTCTTGCTCGTCTTGCCTAATTCCTTGTATGGCCCTCTGAACGTTTACTCTAAAACTTCATACGACTGTGCCTCCTTGAGAGGCTCTGGGGTTGTTTCTCTGGGTACCAGCTGGGGCCCAACTCAATCCACGTTCTTGTCTGAGCTTCCCCATCCCACCCAGACTCCACGAGTTTGAGGTACAGCTACCCATCACGGCTGCTCTGGGGTCACAACTTCTGAGGGGCAGGACACATTTTCTGTCCCTTTTCTTCTCCTTCTTTGGTCAGTTCCAAGGGGCCCTCTTCTATGCTCCCCCGGGATGGGGGAGGGAAGGGGTGCATTGGCATCCACCTCATCATCCTTAAAAGCAGCCCGTGCCCAGGAGTGTGGGGTGCGCAAAGGCCCTCAGGGTGGTTTGAGATTCCTGCCTTTCTGGGTAATTCCAGAATATGGACTGGGACTCCCAATTACTATTTCAATTCTTCTCTGCTTTTAAGGATGATGTGGCCATCATCCTCACAAAATGTGTGGAGCATTTTTCGTTGTTTTCAATCAGAGTTAATCCCAATAATTTAGCCTCCATTCCTGGTAACAGAATCTTTCCTATTGACCAATGTGCTTTAATTCTGAGAGTGGCTATGCTTTTAAAATTTCAAATTAAAATTTTTTTCCATGTGTAAGGAAGGTTAGCCCTGAGCTAACATCTGTTGTCAATCCTCCTTTTTTGCAGAGGAAGATTGGCCCTGGGCTAACATCTGTGCCCACCTCCCTCTACTTTATATGTAGCAGTAAGCAGTACGTAGGTCTGCGCCTGGGATCCGAACCTGCAAACCCTGGGCCATGGAAGCAGAGTGCACGAACTTAACCACTATGCCACCAGGCCAGCCCTCAAATTAAAATTTTAAATTAATTTTTATATTTAAATTAAATGCTTTAAAAATAATTTTAATTAAAATTTAATTTTAAGATGCATAGTCTCTATTCACATCAAGCATAAAACATTGTCTTTTGATTTCCAGTTGTGTAATAGGAAGACATTAACTTGAGAATCTTTTCTGCCCTCCTGGGATTCTCAAGCCCTCAAAAGTATAAAGACATTTAAGGTTGCAGAGGAGCAATCTGAGGTCAGCCTGGCTTACTTATTTGTAAGCAACATCTTTTTATTTTTGCTTTTATTTTTGTTTCCTGCGTCGATGCTTGCCATATTTCTTATTAATCCTTAAAACTCAAGACTTTTATCAATGTAAGTCTATGAAGTTTTACCTAGGGCAAATCCAATTTTTGCTCATGAGAAACCATCTCAGACTTTAGAGTCAAGCTTTCTTTCCCATCTTTAGGAAGATTTATTCTGCAGCCGTTGCTTCTGTTCCGTTTACTCAGGGCTCTTCCTCATGAAAGGCAACTGTCTATATATCCGATCTCCATTCTTATCTACGTATTCTCTTACTATTTTGTTGTGTTCTTTTCCTCTGCATTCTCCGTCCTCGGAAAGTCATAATCCTTTACTCGCTGATGTGATGTTTTCTTGTGGGGTGACTTCTCTCTTTTAGAGCCTCTGGTCCTGTTGTATTCAGTGTCGACATCATTTCTTTCTTTTCATTTGTTCTTTATCAACTCCCTTTTAATGATTCACTGCCTTCCCTCCCGTTGGTTGTTCATTCATCTTTCATCTCTTGTTTCTGAGACTTCTTCGCCTGTTTTTTTTTTTTTTTTTGGTGAGGAAGATCAGCCCTGAGCTAACATCTGTGCTAATCCTCCTCTTTCTGCTGAGGAAGGCTGGCCCTGAGCTAACATCTATTGCCAATCCTCCTCCTTTTTCTTCCCCCAAAGCCCCAGTAGATAGTTGTATGTCATAGCTGCACATCCTTCTAGTTGCTGTATGTGGGACGTGGCCTCAGCATGGCCAGACAAGCGGTGAGTCAGTGCGCACCCGGGATCCAAACCCTGGGCCGCCAGTAGCGGAGCGTGCGCACTTAACCACTAAGCCACGGGGCTGGCCCTTCACCTGTTTTTTAAAGATATTTTTGAGAGCTCCAATAGGCACTTATCCAACTTTACTGGAGTTTATTTTTGTAAGTTTTTTACACATTTTTCAAAAGTGCTTTCTTTCTTTCTTTTTTTTTTTTTTTTTTGAGGAAGATCAGCCTGAGCTAACATCCATGCCAATCCTCCTTGTTTTGCTGAGGAAGACTCGCCCTGAGCTAACATCCGTGCCGATCTTCCTGCACTTTATGTGGGACGCCGCCACAGCATGGCCTAATAAGTGGTGCCTCCGTGTGCGCCCGGGATCCAAACCTGGGCCGCCAGCAGCGGAGTGCACGCACTTAACCAATACGCCACAGGGCTGGCCCCAAAAGTGCTTTTTTTCTGAATTGTGAGTTCTTGTTTCTTGATGTCACAGATCTTTGGGTTTTGTTTTTCTCTTCACTTGTTATTGAGTGCAAAAAGATCTCTCCAGTTCTGGTGAATGATCGTAAAGAGGCCGGGTGGGTTTTACCTTTCCCTGTGCTACTAAAATGAATCTCAGTGGGCACAAGTGCGTTCTCAGAGATCGGCAGCCCCGCCCTGAGGGGTGGAGAGGGAACCCTCGGCAATTCCAGCAGGCAGATTCCTTCCTCCTTCCTCCTTTGTTCTGCTCATCCACTCAATTTCTCCCTTATCCAGTAGTGATCCTGCACCTTCTCTGTACAGTGCACTCCACTCGGTGCAGGGCCTGATAATAAGAAGCTACAGCTCCTGCCTGCATGGTGTGTATATTACCATAGAAGAAACAAATATAAAATAACTAATTATGTAATTCAATTATATAGTTTGATAGGTTACCAGAGCTACTATACCGCGAGCTAGGCTCTAATATCTTGCCCCCTGCTGGTCTCTGCTCCTGGACAAGGTATGAATTCTTGATGGAAACAGAATTCTTTCAGTGACACCTTGGTGCCACTTATGTTCTGCCTGCAGCTTCTGGTAGAACTCTGCTCCTCTGTTGAATTTTGCTTGGTGAAGCAGTTGAATAAACCACTGGTCCTTCTAGTGGAGGGCATTTTCAAAAGTTTGATCCACAGAGGAGAGATGCCTTCCAAATGGAATGCTCCCTGTGTGTGCCCCATGTCACACGCAGCTTCAGCCTGCACATGGCCAAATGCAAGGGGTATGGGAGGGGAACACACTCACAGTTTCTTCACTATTTTTAGTTTCCTTTTGCACTTTTGGTGGAGTTTGGCTGAGATAAGTTGTTGGGCACCTGGGCTGAGATCATCACTTTACTCAAAAAGTTTGCTATTTTTTTGAACGTAGAGGCATGCAGCCACCTTCTTCTTTGTTGCCACAAGATGATGACTCTTCATTTGGGAGATTTCTAGGAGTGGTAGAGAGGAGCTAACTGTGGACTGAGGTTCGCCCTGCCTTGTCCTCAACCAGCCACTTATCTCTTCTTCTCCCGGGTCTCAGTTGGCTCCTTCATAAAAAGAGGGCAGTTGATCTGGGTATTAAAGCTGGAAAAGGACTTGGATATTCTATAATTTACATGAGAAAAAGCCTCTATCAGAATGAAGGTGCTATGTTAGAAGAGCAGGAGAAGAGGAAGAGAACAATCAGGAAAGGCAGGAAAGGGAAGAGAGAACAGGACAGAGAAGGAGAGCGGAAGTCAAAGGCAATGCCTGGAAGGAGAGAGTGGTGAGTGGTGGTCGGCGGGCAGCGCCCCGAGGAAGGACTCCCAATGGATGCAGCAGTCCTTCAGCTGACACATCTGTGTGGGTCTGCACGGAACTTATAAAGAGAAGACTCCATAGTCTACAGTTATAAAGACAGATTTCCTTCTGCCCTCGGTTCTTGTTTCTGGCATGATTTTCAGATGCATCATACTAAGAATGCTGATGTAAGTGATGTTTTTTTTCCTCCCTTGCTCTATCTTTTGGCAATGCTTTGTGTTGGGACAAGGAGGATCTGTTTTAATTTGAATGCCTTACTCTTGTCAGTTCTATGAGGGTTTGTCCTGGCCCTCACAGATGTGATATTTACTCCGTAGAAATGATAAATTTTGAACCAACATTTCTTTTAACCCAATGATTTCCACTTTCAATATGTAAGTGTTCCTCATGCTCTAATAGGAAATCTTTTTGTTTGCTAAGAATGTTTGGAAAAAAATTGTCCTAGGGTCTATTTCTGAGCCACCCTGCTTTTCTGCCACTGTCTGCTTGGCCTCTCTTGGGTCGCTGCAGGGTGCATCTTTGCGATGATTATGCGGATACATGGGGGTGGGGTGGTTCGGAGGTGGCCTTGGTGGTTTCTACGGTTGTGTTGTACAGCTCAGAGGGTCTCATGACCCAGACTGGGGAGTAAGGATCGAATGCATAATGTTCATGGGCACCTGGAAGAGACTGAGCCCCTGTGGTCAGGTGGTTTTGCTCTAGTCCATGGGGGCAGCACCTCTCCCTAGGCTGGCTGCTTTCTCAAGGTGTGTGCCGCAGCCTGGCCCCTGATGTGCGTGAGTTAGTGAAAACCCCTCTCCTTGGGCTTTTCCCCACAAACAGCTCTGGACTGAGAGTCAGAAGGTGCGGGGTCTCACCCAGACTCTCACACCCTCCTCCACTGCTTGGCTACTATACTTCTCTTGGCCTCAGTTTCTTCATCTATAAAAATGAGGCACATGCTAAGGTAATTTCTAAAAATGTCTATGATTTGTCTTCCCTCCATGTTTTGGCCCAGAAGGGAGTCATGTGCAGTGTTAAATTTTATCACTATTTCTTCAAGATAAAGGGGGCTAAGACAAATTTTTGGCATGTTCTGGATTTTGGCAAGGCTGGTCAGAGGGCCGATCTGTGGACAAAGCCTGCTCAGGCCCAAGTCCGAGATCTCCACGTGGGGTCACTGCTTGCCGAGACACCTCTATTCCGCAGCTGACAACCACACTGTAAGGAGATTTGAGCAGCAAAGAAAGCACAGGAGAGACAGAAATTAGAAATATGGAAAATAGAAAAGGCTGTTGAGAGAGAAAAATCAATTAAAGTCCAACCAGAGTTATACACAACTTACCTGCTCCCCAGATGAGGGACTTTCTCAGTTTTAGGGAAATTTGTATGCAACTAACTCACATCAGAAACTTTAAAAAGCCATTAATTTTGGAGTTATTTTTCTATTTCAAAACCAAAGTGAGGATTATAAACAGTTTAAAGAGCTTTAAAATGCTAGCACCATCCATCAGAGACCCCAGTGAATACCCAGAAGAATATGAAAATGGACAAGGTTCCGTTTCATTCCCGAAAGCTCCCTGAACCTTCCACTTTTTTCATGCCTTGATGTTTGGTGCCTCTGAAAGGCAGCAGTCTCCTGAGGGTTCTGCAAGGGGGTTCACTGGAAGTAAAGCAGATTGGGTGAAGGAACTGACTTGAGTTCTTTCTGTGTTTGTGATGGTAGGAAACTGACTTCTAGATTATCTCACAAACACATAGAAAACATAAAAAGAGGCAAAATTATGCAGAAGCACATAAATTATGTAGATGATGGAAAGCCTATGCAAAACATGATATGTGCACATAATAGCATATTTCCCCAGAGGCTAATTGCATCCTTTGGGTACCTTTTGAAGCATCTGAATATTCAGAAGAAAGCAAATTTATTATAATTTGAAAAATACCACAATAAATAAAGCTGAAAGAATAATGCATATTGTATTGGAAACTGGAAACTCACAATCTGGCCATTTCCCCCAGTTTGACCAAAGCCCAGAGCTACCAAATGCAATCAAAACTTAGTAATTCAATTCATGGCAGTGTTTCATATTCTTCAATAATTTTTTTCTCCCAGATATACAAGTTGTACAAAACCCATTCACCCACTCAACAAATATTTATTTGTTGTCATGACAGCATTAATTCATTTTATTCACCATCCAAAAATTATTTCCTGAAACCTATAATATGCTCTCCCCTCACGGAACTTGTAACGCAATATGGTAGTCAGACTGCGGAAAGAAACGAAGGCCACCCAAATGAGAACAAACAGAGACTGTGTGCTCAGACTGCCATAGCGAAGGGCCCAGCCACCATCATTTGCTTTTGTCAGAGACTCAAAGGCAGGCGGAGGAGGGGGAAGCTTTAGAGTAGAAAAGGGGAGGCTCCGGGTGCGCCCTGACTGGAGGCTGTTGGCCGGGGGAAGCTGGAGGCAGCTCACCAGAAGCAGGGCATCCTCTGGGATTCGTCGGGGAGCATATTTGGCTTTCTCTGGTTGGTCCTGAGTTGGAAGCAGGAGCAGAGATGAGGGAATCTGGCACGTCCCCACCCCTCCTGACCGTTCTGAGCCGATTGTGGCAGAGGTTGTGGTTTGGCTTCCTGGGCTGGTTGCCGCAGAGGTTGTGGCTCAGAGTTCCACTGTCATCTGTGGTCTGGCCATTGTCCGTTCATATATTCAGTCTCTCAAAACTAATCACCTGTTAATTATCCCACAGAAGTTCTGGGGCCTTGAGGACACAGGAGAGGGGGCCCCACACAGAGGACAGAGCAAACATGATCTGTCAAAGGCGTAACAATGATGAGGGGGTAGACTGTTCAAATACCTTGTATTAATCAGCTCAACTTCCATAACAAATACCACAGACTGGGGGCTTCAAGAACAGAAATATACTCTCATAGTCTCTGAAATCAAAATGTCAGCAGGGTTGGTTCCTTCTGAGGCCTGTGAGGGAGAATCTGTTCCAGGCTTCTCTCCTGGCTTCTGGTGGCCCAAGTGTTCCTTGGCTTGTAGACGGCTGTCTTTTCCCTGTGTTTTCACATCGTCTTCCCTCTATGTGTATCTGTCTCTATGTCCAAATTTCCCCTTTTTATAAAGACACTAGTCACATTGGATTAGGGCGCACCCTGATGACCTCATCTTAACTTGATGGTCTGCAAAGACCCTCTTCCCAAATAAGGTCACATTCACAGGTACTGGAGGTTAGGACTTCAGCATCTTTTGGGGGACACAATTCAACCTATAGCACACCTGAAAGAAGTTCTATCTAATTGGAGCCTGGCATTTTTTAAAAAATCCGTTCTTGTGGTTAGTATTATAAAATAAATTTTGTATCTATAAACAATAATGAGTTCTAAATCAGCAGACATCATCAGAGCTATTTGAAACATTTTTTGTGTGTGTGTGAGGAAGATTAGCCCTGAGCTAACATCTGTTGCCAATCCTTCTCCTTTTGCTAAGGAAGACTGGCCCTGGGCTAACATCCGTGCCCACCTTCCTCCACTTTATATGGGATGCCACCACAGCATGGCTTGACAAGCGGTGCATTGGTGCATGCCCGGGATCTGAACCCCAGGCCGCCGCAGAGGAGCGCGCACAGTTAACCGCTATGCTCCCGGGATGGCCCCTATTTGAAGCTTTTTACCAACAAGAGCTAGGCGGAGATCATTCCTCTTCTCATTTAGAGCAATTTGTGAACAACTGTGAGAAATGGTCACAACTGTGAATCTCTGAGGACAGTTGAAACAGGAGATCAGAGATATCCTGGCCCTCGGGCTCATTCACAGTATTTACGAAGAGCAGCAGGCACAGAGCTGATGCTTTCAGCACTGTTCCCATTTCAGGAAATTTGTCTTTGCACCTGATTTAGACATAATCCTAGATTTAAAACCATCCCATGAATTTCATCCAAGGAATGAAGAAACCTGCCATGCCAGTTGGATTTTAGAGGAGATTTTTAAAAGAAGCAGAGACCCAAGGAAGGAGCTACCTTCGATCAGAATTCCCCATCAGGAAGGAAAGCAAAGACACTTTCAGGTAGTGGGAGTCCAGACAAAGATCCCATGCCAGTTAAAACTGTCTTCACTACATCTCCCTGTTGGAATATGTGCATACAAATGCACATATACATGCACACACATGCACACACACACAGAGTGTCTTTGCTGATTTAAACTTGAATCAGAAGCTTAAGTGAAGCAGTAAGGATTTCCAGGCAAGCCACAGTTTACCGTTGTTCCAGGGGCACGGGCCTCTGTGAGCAGTGTTTTCTCAGCGCAGGTGAGTGATGTCTCCCCGTCCCACCTCGGGGGCTGGCTGTGAGAGTTGGTGGGTGGGTGTGTTCCTGATACTTTTCACTGTGCATGGAGATGATCCCCTTTGTGACCTCTGACTGCCTCACAAATGGCCAATGCTCCCTGCAGATGGTGAGACTTATGTTGGCAATGAGAATAAACAGACCCCCCACTGTTCGAAGAAGAGATCATTTTCTTCTACGCTATGAGCCATTGGCTAATGTAGTTTGGTTCTCCTTGTCTTGGGGAAAATATCTGCTGGCTGAAGCCAAGGAGTTAACTTCGACACCTGGATGTTAACGCCCTTGGTCACTCGCTCGAGCTGGCCTTTCCACTCTGGAGCAGAGTCCATCATGCACAGTGCTGTGGGCTACGGGAGAGCACACGGTCTTCACTCCACGGCTTCTCTGATGGGAACCGGGGCACATAGCCTGGGGCCAGAATTATTGATGACACACTTGGAAAAAAAAGGCTGCAGCCGTCTCTTTCCTCCCTCTGAGGAGCTCAGATCTCCCCAAAGTAAAAAGCTTGACTACTTTTTCCTTCCCAGTTGTGATGAAAATAGGGATTAGTAGGATGTTTGAGGCGAAACCCCATCTATGAAGTTATGAATGAATAATACTAATTTCTTTCTGAGCTGTGAGAAATCAGTTTGTTTTACATAGAAATGCAATATGTTCTTGATCTCTATGTATGCGATTAGAATTTTCCCTCTGCTTGGTGTTTGTTTCATTATGGAATGAAATTTTGAGCTTATATTTTTGGATATATTTCACCTCATGCATTTCAATGTCTATTTTCCCCAAATCTCTGCTTCTATAGAATGCATCATCCCTATCTTATTTTTTCATGTTAGCTTTAGGATATGGAAAAGTAGGTGGAGATGGTTTCTTTAAGATTCTGACTCTCATTGGAGTAGACACCCAACCTTCTCATGAATGTATTTGGAGGAATGTGCCAATTTTTAAGATAAATGATGATTGCTTAGTGCTGCTAAGAAAAATGGAATTGCCATGCCAGCCTCAGCCTCACTAGGTAGACGAAGCTCATAGAGTGACAATGCAATGATGTCAAAAATATCCACTTCAGGAAGGGCGATCAAGGTTACAAGTCCAAGAGGAATGTGGGTTTCAGAAGGAAATAGAAATTCTGACTTATGAAGAAGAATTGGATTGCTCTGGGATTGGAAGAGACCAGTCAGAGGGGACAATGTGAGCAGAGCCGATGGGAGCAGGTGGTCAGTGTGGGCTCCATGAGCCCTCCAGCATGGCAGGAGCTGGTGGTGTGTGGCAGGAGGACCCACGGGCAGACCGGTCCAGGCTCAGGGCATCGGCCTGCACAGCAACAAACAAACTCCGGCTCTGATGAGCTTATCCATCACTTCACAGTCAGGAAATCTGGAAGCAAAGTGATTTTAATTTCTGCATATATGTGTTTTGCTTTTCTTTTTAAATGCATGAGGGTGTGGAGGGTTGGTGGAGCGCCATCTTGTTTTTGAGTCCTGGAGTCTGCAAGGATCATGTCTGTGGGTGGTGTGTATGCAAGGTGGGGACATACCGGGTGAAGGAGGAGCCCTGGGGAGACTGAGAAGCCTAGATATGCCGGGAGAGAGGATCAGAGGGGCCTGTTAGGTGGATGAGTTTTGCATAGAAAGCATCAGGATCCACTTTGCCATTGTCCAGAGGTAGATTATCCAATTTGTGGCTTCCCCAAATCTATTTCTTCTCCCATTGCACTCTTTGGCCACTGCCCCGTTCATTAGCACCTCTGCTAGTGGAATGGGGAATTGGGAGAAAGCAGCTGATTTATATTTCAGCAGCCTACTTGGCTCAGGGGGCAAAAGCGCTGTGCTAATGAAGCCAAGGTCAAAGGTGGGAGCCCCAGGTGGGCCAGTTAGCTAGGCCGCTGTGGCCGGCCTCAGAACAGAGCCCTAGCCTGGCCAACGGGCCTGCATCTGCGTTTCTGTGGTTGAAAATAGTGGGGAGGCATTGGCATAAATCTGTTTGTGCCATTGGAAAAATAACATGATGCTGGTGGCTGGTGCTTCAGCTGAGCAGGTTGGGGTGGTTGCGTGTGATTTGTAGAAATCATGTATTTTCAATCACCACAGATTATTTGGACTCTGTGATCAGTAGACCTTTCTAAGGAGTTTCAATATTTAATAAGCTGTGTGCAATGTGTATCAGCCAGGACAGCCTGATTGCTTTCTCTTTGCCATTAACTTATTTCAAAATGACCCTGCCCTTTGCACTGGGATTGAGATTTCATTTGGGGCAACAGAGTCCACATTTTTATACTTATGCAGCTTTTTATTGAAGAATGTATTTATTAAGCAGTTACTATGCAGCAGGCATTCTATATGAATTAAGGCCTCACAGTTGAGAATTGGTAAATTCTACAAAATAGCTACCTTGGCAACCTTTCTAGTATTTTAAATGGATTGGGTCTTATCAGGAAAATATAGATTCAGTTGATAATCGTGGGCTTCTGATGAACCCGTGGAAGACCCAATATTTCTGAGTTTGGGCAATAGAGAAATGCTTGGCAATTTTAAGCCAGGTTTACACAAGTCATATCAAAGCCCAGTGGCCAAGTCTCTGACAGGCAGGTGGTGTTTGCATACATGGAGAGATTTGGCAGGAAAACAGCACAAGACAGGTTGAACACAGTCAAATACCTGGGTGTTTAAAAAATGATCAGTAACTCTTTTGCCCCAAAATATTTTGTGTGGAGAGACGCTTATAAGGTGAACTGTTGTCTGAAAATGTCTTTTTTTCCCTGATTTGATGATGCTACATCTATGTCTTGCTTGTTTCAACTGCAAATAAACCAGATGTGCTTCTTAATCCATGGCCACATATATAACTAGTCTAGAGTCTGTAAGGATAAGAGGTGTTAACAGGCCATCCAAGGATTGGGTTGGCCTGGTTTAGTAACATGCAAAGGTCTTAAGACTCTGTCTGTCCTTTAAGATCCTGGAAAAGATGATTTAAACATTTCATATTTAGGTGAAGAGAGTAACCAGAACTGAGCTGAAGAGACAGTGTTATCAAGTAAAGGGAGAGGAGTTTGTCGTATTTTTCCTACATCATGGCTCACTATTGGGCGGTGCTTGGGGGAGGAGGGCCCATTGTTTGGAGCTGTTGCACGAGATGAAGGAGAAGGGAAGAGTAAGGAGACTGAAGGATAACGGACAATACTCTTTTAGACTGAGTGTAAGCTGTCTGAATAAATGAAGAGTATGGACTATAAGTGCAATTTAAAAATTGAGTGCAACTAGTAACAATATGAGGCATATGCCATATAGCAGACCATACTACTGCATGGTCCAGAAAATTCTTTCCCTCTTTATTTATAGGGTTAGCTGGTTGGCAGCTCTCCCACACACCGTCACGTAGACAGCCTCCTCTTTGTGCCAAGTTTAATTTTGGTCTAGCTAAATGGTCTCAAGTCTGGAACAAGAGGGGCTGGTCACCTCGAAAGCTGACCAAGGAGAGGTGCCCAGTGGTTCAGCGTTTAGCAAATGCACATCTTTTGTGCAGAGACCCTGGTGCTCCAGAGACATAACAGTGCTCCATTTTCCTTCCAGAAAACCTGGGAAGTAACCGTGGACCAGGCACCTACATATCTGTAAAATCAGCTCTTGCTCCTTTCTCCTCTGTGAATTTTGGATCACAGACCGAGCCTGTAGCCATCCGAGGGTCGGATGAGCAACAGGGATGTGTCTTTCTTCAGGAATGTTTATAGTTCAAAGGCTCACAAAGGAACACATTACGCAGACCTTGCCGAGAAAGGGAAGGGAGAAGGGTTATTTTTCCCTCCTGAAGGGGGAAAATGCAACAAAACCTCCGACAGGATTTTCATTTTTCTCTCATAGACATTTTGTTTTTTCATTAATTTTTTTCTCCAGGGAGGCAGCAAGAGTGGGCAAAGGGAAATATGCAGAGGAAATAGCCTTGCTGAGATTAAACAAATCTCTGTCGCCGTGTGTCCATCTGCCCGTCCATCTGTGAATAACCTGTAATTATTAATAATATGAGTGATGTCATGAACATTCTGGCAGGAACGCGGAGCCCCAGAGACCACTCTGGAACCAGTCAGTGCAGGACAAAGCCGGAGAGCGATCAGCCGTGTTTGCACTGGAGCTGCGGATAAATCTGGCTCGCTGGCACGCGCCCGCCCAGCCATAGAACGGGCGCATATTGGGTTTCCTCATAAACTTCTGATGAGATCAGATTGGCGGCATCTCAAAGGAACACCTCTTATAGAAAAAAAGGTTAAGTACATAATCCAGCAAAAAATATCATTAAAAAGGCACATGGTGCTGAGCCAGGCAACCTTAAATTTACTGAAAACTGAGCATTTAAAAGAGCCTGGGAGAAAGGCACCCAAGAAGATGACAAAGGTGGAAGTGGGGGCGAAAATATTAGAGACATCCCCCCAGGCCCAATTTCTGCTTCCCATTAAAATACCCATGAAATCATCTGGGGGTAGGAAAAAAAAGAAATTCTCAAGAAGAGCCACCCCCTAAAGAAGCTGGGATTCCAGAATATTCCAGAAAGACTTTCTATGATATTCCACACCAGTGGCTGAGCTGAAGAATTGGCACCAGTGCGAACCGACGCCCCAGGCTGTGGCTCAGGAAGTCTCTACTGGGGCGGGTGTGCCATCGCAGGTGTGACCTGGGTGGGGGCGAATGTTCAGGCACCGGCCGGGTGGGAGCCTTTGGCCAGGAGGGGGGCACAAGCCACCGGATCCCACTGTGGCTTCAATGTGGGGCTTCAGCCCCTTAAATGGAGCTATGCAACTGCAGGGGTTTCGTTGGTGTCGTTCACTGATGACAGCCCAGTTTCTGGAACAGGAGCACTAGGGTGGATGCTCGATAAAAATTTACTAAATGAATGACTCCAAGAGGAATCTGCTACAGGTCCTTGAGATCATATTTGCATCTGGCCCAAGTGTCCAGCCCAATTCTGGGGGCCACTGGTCAGGGGCTGGGTGGTGGATGTGGTGGGATTAGGGAAAGGAAGGCACCGCTTCCAGGTGACATGAACATCACACATGGCCCTTTCCTCAGGCCATGCAATTCCCTGGAAACTGTTCCTTCAACAATGTCACCACCTTACAGCACCAAGAAGCCAGCCCTTGGCAGTTCACCATGTTGTTAACCGAGCAGCAGGAGGCATCCCAGCTGCTTACCAGACAACCTGCTCCTTTACATGTTGGAAAGAACAGCTGATCCCGTTGCAAAACTCATCGTTTCAAAGAAAAAGAAAAAAAAAAAAAGAAACAGAAAAAGTACCAAGACTAATCTCACTCTGGAATTGATCTCCCATGGGAAACCTACGAAGATTTTGGCAAAGGGCGTGATCCACTCTCAGGAAGATAGGTGAGAAACAAAAACAGAACATGATGCATCCCGCTGGTGAGTCAAATTGTTCTTGTGAACACAAAAATTAGGATTGATGCTGTAAAACAGCTGACAGTCCAAAAATATACTCCTAATCATGATGATAATGAGAATATAACAAAAATGCAACTGAAAACGAGAAGGGCTAGCTGTTAGTAAGCAGTTCCTATTTGCCGGGTACTTGATTACATTATTTCATTTAATTTTCACAGCAATGCTACAAGGTAAATACCATTATTATCCTAATTTTATAGATGAGAAAACTGAGATTGAGACAGATTAAGTACATTGCCAGTGTCACAAAGATAGAGAGTGGGGAGCTGGGATTAAAAGTGTGTCATTCTGACATTTAAAGCTGGAGGCACTGCCTCTAGAATGTAGAAGAAATGAACAAAGAGATTAAAATGTGAGAGAACAGACACATGGAGAAGAGAACTCTGAGGTTATTAGCTAAATGAAAAGAATTCATAATTAGGGTACCTATTACATTCTAGAACTTAATAAAATATAATAAATATTGGATAACTGTTAATAAAATAAAAGAAAACCAATATTCGAAAATGAAAGAGTAATGATCCAGTAGATTAAATAGAAAACACCAAGGCCCCAAGACCTGCTCTAAATCCTGCTGATTCAGTGTCTCTTGCATTCTAGAGTCTGGTCAGTCCTTTCAGTCCTGGCTGCTCCTGCTTCAGGCCAGGTCTCTGCCTTCTCTTGGCAGAATGTCCCTCAAACTCCTGATGCTCTCCTCTGCCCTTTGCCCCCCGTGTCCTTCTTCCTGCTTCCTGTCAGAATTCTCCTTCTGTACAGGAGTGTGTCTGCTCACTCACGTGGTCCTCGATGTGGTCCTCGGCTATCACAGAAAGCCGCCTCCACTCCAGCTCCAAGAGCCAGGCGGTCTGCACATTCCATTTCCCGGCCACTG
This sequence comes from Ceratotherium simum simum, assembly GCF_057802395.1. Taxonomy (NCBI): domain Eukaryota; kingdom Metazoa; phylum Chordata; class Mammalia; order Perissodactyla; family Rhinocerotidae; genus Ceratotherium; species Ceratotherium simum. The sequence continues at coordinate 86,018,895 of NC_141905.1, forward strand.
TCATGGTCAGGAGTGGGCATGGGGCCAAGGAGGCCACCAGGTGAGCCTCAGACTCCTGCATGAGGCTGCGGAAGCTTCTTTTCTCCTAGCCGCCCAATGTGCCTGAATGTGAGGCTGGGAGCTCCTCACCTAACCGTGAAGCCCACCCCCAGGGAAGAGTGGGGCCAAGGCACTGACAGGGGTTGGAGGTGGAGGAGGTAGATCTTGGAGAAGCTGCCCTACTCCTGGACCTGTCACTGCAGAACCAAGGCATTTCTTTATTATTTAAGCCCGTTGAGTCTGGCTGCCCGTGGCCACCATGATCCCTGATCCTGGCTGTACCCAACCTTGTTTTGTTTTGTTTCACACCTTTGAGCTTTCGCAAAAGTTTTCTTTTCTTGGAACCCCCTCTATATCCTTAACTACTCTCGGATACAGCAGGTGACCCTTTCCGTGTGTCCAGACAAAGAACAAGAGCTCTTCCTGGCAAATCTCCCTGGGGTCTCTCCTCCTCAAGCTGGGTGCCCAGTTGCTTCTCTGTGCTCCTGGGTTCCTGGACTTTGCCAGGGCAGTAGGCGCAGTTCGCTATGTTTCCTCATCTGATCCCTGCCAGACCACCAGCTTGTTATGATAGGGGCCGTGTTTGTTTCCCTTTACATCAGTAACACTCTGCAGAAAGGCCGGCGTAGGGAAAAAAGGCTTGCTAGTCATACATTGAATTATACTGAATTATGGTAACATTCTTAAATCACTAGGAAAAAAAAGAATTCTCCAAGTTCTCCAAAAGAAAAATGGAATACATTCAGAGGAACTAAAATCAAGATAGCTTCAAACTTCTCAACTGCAACAAAGCAGGAAGAGAGTGGAAGAAGGGTTTCATAAGTCTTAAAGGATGCAAGGTGTAGTGGTTTGCGAGGGCTACCCTAACAAAAGACTACAGACTGGGTGACATAATAACAGGTATTTATTTTGTGACAGTTCTGGAGGCTGGACGTCCAAGATCAGGGCGTCCGCAGGATTGGTTTCTCCTGAGGCCTCTTTTCCCGCCTTGCCGATGGCGACCTTCTCGCCGTGTCCCCACCTGGCCTTTCCTCTGTGTGCAGTGTCTCTGGAATCTCTGTGGGTCCAAATGTCCTCTTCTTATAAGGACACCAGTCAGATTGGATTAGGTTCACCCTCACAGCTTCACTTTAGCTTAGTCATCTCTTTAAAGGCTTTATCTCCAAATACAGTCACATTTTGAGGCGCTGGGTGTTAGGGCTTCAACATTGAATTTAGGGAGACATAATCCAGCCCATAGCATAAGCCACACTATCATTCTCATTTGACGGCAACAGAAAGACCCTGTAAGACTTGCCCCTCCCAGAATTTACTGCCAGCATATCTTTTCTTCTGAGATCACAGGAAGGCTTAGGTATGCCTGAAATAAAGAAATGTTGAATAAAAATAGATTGCAGGAAAACACTTTTGCTGACCTGTGAAGCTAACTACCAACTTAAGGGATAAGTAAAACATATGAATGGGAGATGGGCAGTGATTGAGAGAGCAGGAGTAAATAAAAACACTAAGGGGATGGCAGGATTATTGATGTCTACCCAGCTGGTAATCTTTGGAACAGTTGAAGAGAACGCAATTACCTCAGCTTCCTTCTTTCTCTTGCCTCACATCCAATGCATCAGCAAATTGTTAGCACTGCTTTGAAATATCTCCGGGCTCTGACCACGCCTCACCATCTATTGCTACTATCTACAGACTCCCCGGCACCTGGACTGGGGCAACGGCCTCCTGCTTGGTCTTGCAGCCTGGTCTCCACTTAGCAGCAAGAGGGATTCTTTAAAAATGTAATCAGACCACTTAAAATTTAAATCACTTCTCTGCTCAAAACCTTCCATTTCTATTCCAGCCCTTCTCCCCTACCCCTACTGTCCAACCTTCTTGGTGCCATCAACTCCTCTCTCTCCCTGCTCCAGCCCTACTCACTTCCCTGTGGATCCTTAACAAGCCACACATGCCCCAGAGCTAAGCACTGACTATTCTCTCTTCCCAATTCTCTCCCTGCCCGCTAGCCACATGACTTATTCCCTGTCTTCAGTCAGATCTTGGTTCAAATGCCAGCTTAACCCGTCAGCTTCCCTGACCACCGCAGAAAAGAGCTCTCTGATGGCATTTCTCCTGCCCTCTGCTCTTGCTTTTACTCCCCATGGTGCTCGTTGCCATCCACCATACTCCTTCAGTGCCTGTCTTCCTTTCCTAGAACTTCAGGGCTAAGACCAGGGACTTCTGCTCTTCTGCTCTCTGCTGTGGCTTCTGTGCCCAGAGTAGTGTTTGCAGAGTGTGCACTGAATATGTACTTACTCAATGAATGGACAAATGCAAGATGCCAAAATCCAAATAGTGAAAAAACAGTTCCCAGAATTTTGGACTAAAGTAATGAAAAATGGGCAAGAGGGGGTGCAGGTGAAGAAGGACATCTAGAAGGAGAACACCACCCTCATCCTCTGTGAGAGCAGTCAAAAGGACGGTGTTGATGACATGCGAATAAACCCTGTAGATATCAACTCATTTAAAATGTACGTCTGATGTCTTAAGACCACAGTAGCATTAAGAATGGAATGTCTACTTCCAAATAATTTTAAATGTTAGATCCAGAAGACCCTGGTTAATGCATCAACAACCATAAGTGATGAAGCTTCTCTAAACGATGATAGTGAGAGATTGTGTTCATGATTATATCAGTGACCACAGGGGTTTAAATTCCCCCATCAAAAAAGTCAAGTCCCTGGTGGATTAAAACCTCAACTCGAACAAGACATGGCTTATTATACATCCATCTACACAAGAAGAAAGGATTGAAAATAGAGAAGGACACCAGGTAAAGCATGTTTAATTTAAAACATTAGATAAAAGGGCAATTTATTTTGATAAAAATATTAAAAATAATGGATGCATGACATTAGTTAAACTTCTTGGATAGGGTCAGATAATATAGCATCAAGGTATTTTAAATAAAATCTATGAAAAATAGCAGTGGAGATGGGTGGGTAATAAAACACCACAATTATAAGAAGATACATTAATTCACGATTAGCAAGAAACACAAATAAAATGAGGGCAGAGGGAAAGTGTTAATATAAATAATAAGAGCAAAGAGACATATGCAGGACTCTTTTACCATAGCAGGAATTACTCATCTCTATGAAAAATTTTCTGTAACAAGGGAGGATATAAATAAAAATGATAAAATCTTCCAATTAAAAGATTACCCTTTGATCCAAATACAAAGGCAGATGGACAGTAAACAAAGCCCCAAAGAAAATCTAAATGAACTTCAAAGAACGGAAGCTTTCAGAGGCTTCTTTCTTTAGTAGGAAGAGGAAAAAAAAAAAAAAACAGAAATTACAGAAATGAGAACTACATCCAAGAGCTAGTTCTTTGAAAGTAAGAGCAAAAACAATAACATTTACACATCACTGGCAAGTCTAACTGAAGTAAAAAGAGAAAATAAACATAAACCGAATTAGAAATGAAAGGGGGAATAAATAATAATGAAATAGCTTTTAGGGGCTTCTCTGCTCAGCTATCTTTTCCCAGACTTGGAGTGGTGGTCCCAAGTATAGGGAGCAAGGCACGGGCAGGGGTGACAGTTGGGGGCTAGAGGTCTAAATTTACTGGGCTCACAGTCATGGGGGTTAGTTCCTAGGTGGATGTCGGCTGGTTTCAGGTCTCATGAGAGGAATTTGTGTGCCTGGACAAGACTTTTCCTGCTTTATGTGGGGTCTGTTGGTATTGCTGAGCTCAGAGAGGGGATATTCGATGTGTTACTTTACACCGGTTGACATCTACAGGATTTATTAGCCTCTCATCAACATCGTCCTTTTGACTTCCTCTTATGGAGGACGAGGGTGGGGTTCTCCTAGATGTCCTTCCTCACCTGCACCCTTGTCTTCCCCTACTGGGTGGAAGATAACCCTCCAGACATTACCCTGTAATCCTTTCTTAAATTTTACAAGGGGCCAATTCTAGTTTTCATCCTTTAGGGTATCGTACTAGTTAGCTCGGGCTACCGTAACGAAATACCACAGACTGGGGTTTTAAACAATGGAAGTTTGTTTCTCACAGTTCCGGAGGCTAGAAGTTCAAGATCAAGGTACCAGCATGGTCAGATTCTGATGAGAACTCTCTTCCTGGCCTGCAGACAGCCGCTTTCTCACTGTGTCCTCACATGCAGAGAGACTGAACAAGCTGTGTGGTGTCTCTTCCTGTAAGGACACTAATCCCGTCAGGAGGGCCCCACCCTCATGACCTCATCTAAACCCAGTCACCTCCCAAAGGCCCCATCTCCAAACACCATCACATTAGAGCTTAGGGCTTCCACATGTGAATTTTGCTGGGACACAATTCAGTCCATAGCAGGTATGTTCTGCCATTTTGGCAGCCTACACACATCTTAAATTACATTCTTTAATACGATTATGACAGTTCAAACTAATTTTATAATACACAAAATGTAAGAAATAAATATTAAAAATACAAAAACAAAAAAGAAGAGATGATTTGCAGATGACAGGAGAATCTGAGGCAGGTGGTCTGACGCCTATGTGAGGTACCCCGCTCATCTCTGTGGCCTCGCCCCTGATTTTCAGAGGAGGAAGAGCAGGGCTAAGTTGGCTTGAGAAACCCATTCCCGGTCCCATTAGGGTAGAGCTGTGCTTGGGTTGCCTTGCTTGGCTTCTGCAGACAGAAGGGGTGATGGTGCGAGTGTGTGAATGTGTGCCTGTGTCTATGAGCAAGCAGGTGCCCTGCACACATGTGCGCCATACGTGACATGCTTGTCTTCACCACTGCAAGCAGCAGGGACTGCTGACGTAGAGACGTGTGGGGAGAATCCCAGCTCATTTCTGCCCCAGTGCCTCCTTGAAGCCATAGACCAGGCCCCCATCCCTGCCAGCGAAGGTAGTGCCTGGCCGCCAGGCTCCCATCCATAGGACACTAATAAAAAAATAAAACCAACTAATTGGAGTGGGAAGGCCTGTAGGAGGAGCTCTCACGCCCTATCACACCTCATCAATTACACCAAACAAGAAGAGAGCATGCTTGCGTCTCCGGCAGGAAGTGCATCTACTTTACGACTGAAGGAAGACTTCTCTCCCCACCTGGCAACAGCCCAGCCAATGAGAAGCATCACAGCCCAGCCAATGAGAAGCATCACAGCTCAGCCAATGAGAAGCTGTTGCCACCCTGAGCTGTGGCTTTCTGGCAATGGACTTTTGTTTAGAACAGCCCCTCCCTACTCCGCTTTTGCTCTGTAATGGCAAGCCTCTTCATCTCTCCAGGTTTGCCTATGGTTCGCCATAGCGTGTACATCCTGAATTGCAATTCTTTGCTGATCCCAAATAAACCCATTTTTGCTGGAGAAATAACTGGCTATTCGTTTAAGGTCAACAAAACCACCTCTTTTGATTGTATATGTCCAGCATGCTGGAGTTTGTCTTTGGCTCTCAGAAGGACAAAATTCACAATGTGGCCACAGAGAAATAATATGGAAAACTCCTTAAAAATTGAAAGAGGTTCCAAATGGCGTTCTGGATGCCAGATGCCCCTCCTTGCTGCCAGCGCCTGCCACATGCAAAGGCACCAGGCAGCGCCTGGATGGGGACTCAGGCTGTGTTCTGGGGCCGCCCTCCTGCTCCCTGTCACCATTCTGCAGAGCCCACCCCCGTGTCCTGGTTGCATGCAGGCAGTGGTGTCCGGGTTTGCGTGTGCAGCAGGGAGCTTGTGGTTGGCTCTCTCTGCCTGCTCTCTCCCTCTTTGCTGACACAGGTGTCAGGGCAGAAGGGCAGACAGACTTGAAGCTCTGAGCCACCTTTTAGCACCTGGAAAAGTAAATGTGTTGCGTGGCTTCCCTGCCCCGGCTGCCTGCATTCTGTACCCCACTTCACCCATTCTGTTATAACTTGCAGGTCGGGAGGCCTGGGGCCCACGCTGACTGTGCAGGAGAAAATTCCAGGACTCCTCTTCTTGCTGCAAGAATGAGACTTCCCGCTGGTGCCTGGCTGCCTCGCTCTCCATTGCCTCCTCCTCAGCTCCAGTCCTGGCTGCTCACACCTCCGGCCCCATCCATTTATGTCGGGGCTCCCGGTCCCTGCACCCCAGTCCACAGCTCTGGCTGATGCATGACTTTGAGTTCACCACCCCGGGGCCCTAGTTACCAGTTGACAGCTCACTTGACCGACCTCCTTTTAAGTCTCCCAAGTTTATCACGGCTCCACGTGCAAGTTTGATCATTTTTCTCCTGCCTTCCTTGTCTGCCTGTTGTTGCTTCCAGGGCATTTCCAGCAAGCCACTCAGCAGACCCTCTGTAATCTGAAAGGGAGCGAGGCCGGGAGAGGGCTGAGCAGGCGTTTAAGCGCTCTTTGGCTGACAAGAATCCCCAAAGGTGAAATACGAGCAAGAGTGTGCACCGAGGGCGTTTGGGCTCTGCTGGCAAACTTGCGTCTTGTCTCCCCACCCGCGTGGGCCCGAACCTGCCCGCCAGCCTCCCCCAGCAGGTGGAGGTGTGAGTGTTGAGGGCCACCGAACACTAGGAAGCGTCCTAATGCATCACAATTACAGAAACACCTGTGCTAAATACCTTTGTGTGGGTTGGTTGTGTGAATTCAGGGGGTGTTCAATGGCCTCCGAATTTCTCATTTCTACACTGTTGACAAGCCGCAGGTGTGCACGGCGTGAGCTGGCGAAGCTGCGATTCGGAGGTCTGCGCTGACAGGTCTGCAGCCAGGATGCATTTGTCCTCCCCAGCACTGTGCACACCGTATATATTCCGGTATTTACAGCGGGCTCAGAGGAGATTTGTCACGGCAGACCTGCCTCTCAGCTCTCGGCATCCTGGGAAGGGAGGTGACAGCAGAAGGTAGAGGCCTTGAGAGGATGGAGCCTATCGGGTCCTCAGGTGGTACTGGCACTGGCTGAGCCCGTATCTGACGGACAATAGCGAGCCAGAGCCTGCTCCTCAGGAAGCTTCTGGTCAAGAGAACAGATAGCCAAGGAGAGCCGCGCCAGACTCCAACCTGGGAGTCTGTGGCCACATCTGGCCCAGGTGCAAGATTTGTGCTAGTTTAAAGAATTTTGTAATCATTAGTAACATTAACTTTCAAGAGGGTTTACCTATTAAATCTAGATTTCTGGCTTCTTTCGAACAACCGACAATCTGCCCCTTGGGGTCTGCATTCCTCTGTTTAAAACATGAGCATCAGCCTCTCCTCTGGAAGAAGCACGCCCTCTTTGGCAGCTTCAAGTGCCTCCATCCCTTGTGTGCCGCGCAGGCCATGGGGTTGGTGGCCAACGGCTAAGATTGCCGTTCTTTCCACACACACACGGGCAGCCTGGCCCAGACTCAGCATCCTTCTCTGGATGGCAGCCCCTGAGAAAGGGCTCAAGAAATGCTACAGTAGAACCGACACCTGAATTCTGCACACTGATTCTGTGCATAAAATTGTTCCTGAATATTTCCCAACTCAGAAACACAATACTGGGAATTCCCTGCTGTTGATTTTCTGCATTGATACCTGGATGCTTTCTGCTTGTTTCATATTTGAAACCACTGGTGTTTCCGTAAACCCCTGGGTGTGTGATTATCCCGGCACCCACAAGATCTGTTGTCCATGGGGCCAGTGTTCTTTGTGGGAAGAAGCTGAGCCAATGGCTGGGGACCCAGGCCTGTCTGCTGTGACCAGGGCTTCATGGAGCTCTCTGTCCACATGTGGGCCCTGCAGCGGGGGAAGTGGGGTGTGGATGTGAGTGGAGTAGTTTGTATCTGTGGTTGCCAGATAATGCAGGATGCCTAGGTAAATTTGAACTTCAGATAAATGACAAATAATTTTTAGTATAAACAGGTCCCAAACACTGCGTGGGATATACTTATACTAAAAATTATCCACTATTTATCCAAGAAATTCAAATTTAACTGAGTGTCCTGTGTTATCGTTGTGCTTGCTGTTCAATCTGGCAAGTTTATGTGTATTTCTAAGGATTATGCCCGAATTCTCAAGGATGCTCTGCATGTCCTGATTTCTTGGGCTGCCGTCCAACTTGGCACACCTGGACCAGGCACCAGGCATCCAGAAGAGGCTGTTGTAGTTGTCTGGGGCAGCATCCTCCTCCTCTAATTGGCTGTTGGTGTTTTTTCCTGGGTGCCCGTGAGCTCTATGCAACTGCCCCGCCAGGGCACGGCTTCCTGGATAAACAAACACTGCCTCTAACGAGTCTAGATTTGGCCACTTTGGTAAAAGAGGAAGTTCCACTGGCTTCTGGAAGGTATGATGCAGTCAGAGCATCCTTAGCCCATCTTGATCATTCAAACATTTAGTAGATTCATGTTTACATCCTCTTGGGTGTATAGGTACTACACAGGATAAAGTAATTTTCAATGCAATATGCAGTTATTGAGTACTTACTGTGTGTCCAGAACCATGCTAGACCCAGAAGCACAGTAGTAAGCAAGTTGGGCATAGATTCTACCCTTTCGTGCTTCAGGCTCACCAGGGATATGGGGGACACAGACAGCTACAGAAGGGGGGCCAAGGGGCCAGGCCACAGAACATCCTATCAGGGCTCTCAATAGGAAGGCTGCTTGGCTGAGGCTGTCAGGAAAGTCTTCCCGGCCATGGTGGCGTTTGAAGCCTGACAGGATGGAGGATGGCCATTCCAGGCAGAGGGAACGATGGCTCTTGAACATCCAAGACTGGTAACGCAAGGCCAGAGGAAACAGATGGGTTAAGATTCTCATGAATGCGTGAAAGATGCAGGCCAGAGCCTCTCTGAGGGAGGTTAGCCCGAGGTGGGGCAGAGGGAGATGAGGCCTCCTTGTCTGGTGGGAGAATGGGTTGGACACCTTGTGTGTGTCTCCTTCCTTTTCTCTCCTTTCTCCTTGAGCATGGTCTCTAGTGGATCATTTGATGAAAACTCTTAACATGGACCGTGTACATGGCCCATTCCCTTGCCCCCTTTCTCTCCATCTACTAGCAGTACAGAGCTCCAAGCCTGGTTCAGATCGACCCTTCTCTTACTCCATGCTGCAGCCACCAAGCTGGAAGTCACTGGCAAAAATCTACAATGGTGCGATCATGATGACTGGTCCCAACCTAAAGTCAGGACCACCAATTCAAAGGACATTCAGCCACGCAGGTCAACCTGCCTGCCCTTTTCTTGTGTATTTTCTTTCTCACTTGTCAACATGTTTATTTCACACTGTCTTCTCTCTCTCTGTCTTCCCAAACTCCCCACTGAGATGGCCCCTACCAATTTCTCAGCAGACACCTTGCTCCCACTTCACTGAGCAAATAGAGACAAACTGAGGGGAGCCCACTGTCTTCTCACCACCAACTGACTGTTTCCTCCTTCATGTCCCAGAGAATGAGGCACCTGCTCCTCTCAGAGGGGGCTCCCCGTCTCGAATTCTGGACGCTTCTTCTCTCGCCTTCACCAGTCTCTGTGTCTGCAGTTTTGCCCAGTGCCGGGCCTCATCGTTTTCCCTCTCCCTGTTAAGTCCCGGCCTTCAGCATATGACACATGCATGAGGGTGTCTCATCTTAGGGAGACAGTTCTCTGGGAGCCCGCACCCCTCTCCAGTGATGCTGCATTTCTCCTCCAGGCTGACCAAGGCCCCTGTCTTGTGAGGTGCTCTTTCGTGTGTTGGCCACCATTGTCTTTGATGGAAGAGTGAATGCATATTATTCCTGCTTGTGCAATGACCAGGTGGCCACCTCTAGTTCCCTCGGGCCCTGTGCTGGGATGATCACTCTTTTAGTCCCAGACCTTTGTTTCCTGTGCAGAAACACTCTTGCCCTCCCTCGTCACTTAGTGAAACCCCAGTCAGTCTTCAGATTTTGGCAGAGGTGTCACTTCCTCAGGGAACCTGCTTTCCTGGCCTCCCTGGACAGTCCATCTCTCCCACCACAGGCTCCCACAGCACCTCTGTAGAACCTGTCATCATGAAAATTTTACATTTAGGTGGTTTTTGATTAATAGTTCTCTCTCACCAGTGACCCCGGGGCAGGAACTGTGTTGTGTATTTTCATTTACCATCATATCCCCAATGCCTGGCACAGGGCTTAGTACACAAAAGACTCTCAATACTTGCTATTCATTAAGAAATGAACACAATGAATGAATGAGTAAGGGAACGGTAATTTCAGAGCTTGAAAGGTCTTCTAGGGTTATCTTCATGAGAAGCTTGAGGGTCCATTTAAAAATAACTAATACTAATGGAAGGTTGTAAGCACTTTACATTACATAATTTAGTCTTAAAAACACACTTATGAGGTTGATTCTATCCTTTTTTATTGATGAGGAAAGAATTTAATTTGCCCAAGATCACATACTAGTAAGTGGCAGAGGTGGGATTTGAACCTGGGCACTGTGGTTCCTGGGGCAGTTTTACACGTGGACATTAATGATTTGACATTCCTCCCAACCGGAAATGGGTCTGTATCCCCCCCTTTAAACATTGGTAGGTTGTGACTGTGACTGTATTGACCAAAACACGAGAAAGTGAGGCTGTGTGACTTCTAAAGCTAGGTGATAACAGGCCATGCAGCTCCACCTGGTTCTTTTGGAATGCTTGCCCTGGGGTATATGGAGGCACTGGTCAACAGTCCCCACTAAGCCCAGCCTTCCATCCATCCCTGCCAAGGAGCCAGACGTGTGAATGAGACCATCTTGGACCCTCCAACTGAATACCATTGGGCAACATTACTCAACACCTTGTAGAAAAGGAAAATCAATCCCTGCCCAAATTCTTAACCCAAAAAGCGTGACAGATAATAGAATGGTTGCTATTTTGTGCCACTACAATTTTACAGCTGAAGAGAGCGGCACCAGTTCCCTCCTCCCACTGCGGATACTAAGCACCCCTGCAGATCTGCCACCTTTACAGGTTGGGATTTGGGTGGTTTGTTTTTCAATACTAAAGGGTCAGCTAGAAGTTAGAAGCCTTGCTCGTGATCTCATCACTCTTCTGTGGTAGAACCTGGACCCGTCTCCTGATGGGCTGTGTACTGACATCATCCCGCCACCCTTGTGATCTATACTCCCCGGCCTGCTGGCTGCACTGTGCTAAAGCCACCTGGGCATGTCCACCTGGTAACAGGGACGGATTGGCTGTGGGCGATCGGCAGAAGGTCTTTGGGTACCCCTGATTCCCCATCATCTTCATAAATTGTGAAAGTGAGGAGGGAAAATTGATAAGGGAAGGAGAGAGAGGGAGGAACACCATGTGAAGACAGGCAGAGGTTGGAGTGACGCTCAGCCAAGGCACACCAAGGATTGCCAGCAACCGCTGGAAATGAGGAGAGGCATGGGGCAGTTTCTCTCCCCAAGCCCCCAGAAGGAACGAACGCTGTGAACAGCTTGATTTTGGACTTCTGGTCTCCAGAACCGGGAGGGAATAAATTTCTCCTGTTTCAAGCCACTCACATTGTGGTAAATTGCTACTGCAGCCCTAGAAAACTAATACAATAATCAAAGAACATCAGGGGATTTGGTAACATGGAGCTCACTGGCATAAAATAAATAGGCAGAAAATTTAATTCTTTAAAATTTTATTGCATTTGGACACATTGGCTGATCAATTTTATTGCTGAATAATTGAATAAATACATGAAAACTATTTTTAAAAAAATGAAATAAAAGGTGTCTGAAATGCAGGTTACAGGGCAACCAGAGGGAAGTCACCCACAGCTGGGGCCTGGCTGGCCATACAGAATCGGATATTTTCAAGTGTTCCAACTTCCACAGTGACTAGAGGCTGAGGCACGACTGTTTTGCAAATTTTGTTCCTGAGTCATTTTCACAAACTGTTTTGAGTAAAAGACAGAAATCTATCAAACTCCACACAGATTAACTTATCATGGAGCTAAATGGGCTGTCAGTGTGGGGAGACCATGCTTGGCCCAGTGAATTCAAATGCGTGTAAATTTCCCTGGTGGCAAAGTTGAGGATGGTGGAGCTGTCAGATGGTGACATGTGGAAATACATTAACAGTGTTTAAAATATATGTGAAGGGGCCTCCTCATATTTTGATAACACGCTCACCGACAAATGATTTGTGGAAGTGGGAAATTCTGACCTCATCATCTATTCCAGAGGAATCTTTTAATGACCCCCCCTCCCAGTATGTTGGGTGTTTTGGAGAAGTTCTAAAACAATGAACAATGCCAGCCTGAACTGGCAGAGTGAAGGTCCCCTGTGCCACTGATGTATGGAGCCAGTGTTCTGATAGCCTTGCTTGTCAGTGTCACTCCAGCTTACAAAAGAAGTAATTAAAAACTTCAAAAGAACCAATTACATTGTATTATACACCACTGCTGTGGCTCCGCAACAAAAAAAAGCACTACATTCTCAGTTCTCACCTAATGGGGCTTAGTGTTTTTAGTCTTGTGTGTTTATTTAGAAACTCGATGTCCTTGACTTATTGTAATTATTCTCAGTGTTTAAGGAAAAGAGCGTTTACTATGAGCTGTACTGTGTCATTTGAAAGGAATGGGACATGTCTGTTTATGATGTGAATTGGTTTTGGTTATTTCAGGATTTGCTGGATGTCTCTCACTTGAATTTTCAAGTGGGGCCACAGATACGTGATTCTTGAGTGGGCAATGTAGACTCCCCATAACCTCCAGCTTCCCTGGGTCAATAGATCAAGTCCTTCTACAAAGACAACTGACCATCTCCTGTCGTGTCCTGGGTCCCTTCATGCTCCTTGTGCCACCTGGAGTCCTTATTCCACCCCAATTCCAAACTCCCCAGTTCCCCCTTACATGCCAGGCTATCTTAAAATCTGGCACTCATGGACCAGCCCTACCTGACAGAAAAGAGGTGTGATGTAGCCCGCTGCCCTGCTTTGAGCTAGAAACAAGTGCACTAAAATCCACTAGTTAAACAAACAGAAACTGTACTCTCTTTGTTGATATATTCTTTTAAAATCATACATATTCATGTCTGCATTGATTTGACAGGATCATGAAATAAGTCTTGGTCCCTATCTTACTCAGTGTGCAAACACGCAATTCTAAAACTACATGATGACGACTATGATGGCAGAATTACAGAATGCTTTGGGAGCACAGAGGGGTGGCACCTAATAACCCATAATTGGGCTGGGAGTGAGATCAGGGCAGGCTACCACCAGAAGGCAAGGAGTTGGCTGGGTGCAGATGGGCAGGGAAGGATAATTGTGGCTGAGACCCACATGTGAAAGGGAGGGGGCACTAATAGTCATTATGCATCTACTCTGTACTAGGTCTTGGAACTGAGTTAGGAGGTTTGTAGAGAAAAGACTAATCTCTTCCCCCAATGAGGCCCCTGGAGATAACAGCATTGACTGATTAGTGAATGGCCTATCAGAAAGTCAGCACCGAAACACCTACATTTCCAGCAGTAGGTTTAAGATAACCATTTCTCTACAGCAGGGTTTCTCAACCTGGGTGCTGTTGACATCTGGGGCAGGGTAGTTCTTCACTGTGGAGGGCTGTCCTATGCAGTGTAGCTTAGCCACATCACTGGCCTCCACACATGATATGCCAGTGTCATAACCCCCAAGTTATGACAACCAAAAATGTGTTCAGACATTGCCAAATGACATTGCCAAATATCCCTACTTGAGAACCACTACTCTACAGCCGGAAGAAGGGGCAATGACAAAGTTCTTATCTGCCTTTATCTACCACTCGATGTTCAAGTAGGACATTAGGCTGTCACAAGGAGGCTCAGGTTCTAATGGCTCAGATAAGCAGGAGAGCATTACTTGCCCACACAATAGTCCAAAGTTGTTGGGCGCCCCAATGTGGGCAGACTGAACTGCTCTGCGAGTTGTGCAGAGACCCAGGTCTTTCCATCCTATTACTCCAGCCTGAGGTCATGCCTCTGGCTGAAGGTTTAACCCGATCACGACCACCATGTCCACCACCAGGCCTCAGGAAAGAGAGAAACAGCAAGTGGAAGGCAAGAAATTTCCTTATAAAATTGTCATCGGGAAGCTGCCCACATCACATCTGTTCACTTCTCAATGGCCAAAACACAGTCTCGTCACCACACCTAGGTGCAGGTGAACCAGGGGAACGTACTCAGCAGCTGGCGGCCACGTCCCCAGTTAAAATGCAGGGGGATGTTAGCAACTACAAGAGGAAGAGGGGAGTGTGGACACCGGGACAGTGAAAAGTCTCTACCCACTCAGCAGGTACCTGAATGGAGCCTACTCTGCATGGGCACCGATTTAGGTGCTGGGACAGGCAATGGGTAAGACGGGTTGTCCCTGTCCAAATGGGACTTACGCTTTAGTGGGGAGGGAGAGAATGACAGGTAGGCAAAGAATAAACACAAGTTGTGTTAAGTGCCTTGAAAGAAACAAATAGAGAGAGAATAACTGAGCAGGGGATTGACTTCCGATAGAGTAGGTAGAGAGGGCTTCACTGATGAGACAACATGTGATATGAGCCCTGTAAGATCAGAGGGATGCATGTGTGTGTGTGTGTGTGTGTCAGGGGACGTGTATTCCATGCAGAGGGAAGATATGTGCAAAACCTTGAGAGACAGAGAGAGAGAGGAAGGGGGCAGAATCCTCGAGAGGTGAGTCAGACTATGGGGCCACTTTTCCCCAGAGGTGATTTTCAACTCCAAAGCAGCAGCTTTCAACTGACTCAGAAGGATGGGAGGATAAAACCTGGAGTTCAGAGCCTGCCACGGAGTAGGGACCCTGCCAAAACCAGTCTTATGGTTGAGTCCCCAACAGGACGTAGACCAGGAAGCAGTGGGAATTCAATGGATGGGTTCAACAGCAGATTCAATAGAGCTGAAGAAAAAACTGGTGAATTGGAAGATAGTTTCAAAAAAAATTCAGATTAAGGCCCAAAGATTTTTTAAAAGGATTAAAAACAAAGACGTGTGTAAGAGATGTAGATGACACGGTAAAAAGGTTTAAAAATATGCATAAATAACATGATTTACAAACCTGACTTCCAACTTAGAATACTATATCCAGTGAAAACATGCTTCAAAAATGAAGATGAAATAAAGTTATTTTTCACAAACAAAAATGGAGTTAATTTATCACCAGAAGGCACCCATTAAAAGATATACTACAAAGTGTTCTTTAGGAAGAAGGAAAATGATCCCAGCGTGCAGCTTAGCAATGTAGACAAGGAGGAGGAACAAAAGAGTACAGGCATGAGTGAATCTAAACAGATATTGATGGTGTAAAACCCTAATAATAATACACATGGATCTTGCTCCATGTATGAGATCTCTAAGAAATGATTATCACGTCGTGTGTCATTGTAGAATTATGTGGATTATATTGTATATTATTATGTAGTGTATTATCGTGTATGTACTATTTTAAAAATCACAACCACAATTCCATTTAAGTAGGGATCAGGGTAAATGAAGTCAAAGTGTTTAAGTTCTTTCCTTATCCAGAAAAGGAAATTTTAGTAATTCAATGATGCACATGGTAGAATAACCATATTGTTGGAAAACAGCAATAAAAGAATGATAATCAACAAGATATTAGAATGAAAAAATGGAAAAATAAAAAAATAAAAATACTTAATTCAAAAGCAAGCAAGACAAGAAGGGGAAAAAAAATGAACATAAGAACTAGTGTGGGCAATAAATCACAGGTAATAAGATGCCATAGTTAAAACCAATAGATCAGTAATTGTTTAAATGTAATTGGATTAAATACTCTTCATTGAAGACAAAGATTATCAGACTGGATGAAAAATTGATAATTATATGCTGTTTACAAGAGACACACCTATACACCAAGACACAGCAAGTTTGAAATGAATCTGATGGTAAAATATTCAGTGCAAATATAAACAAAAGAAAACTGGCATAGTTATGTTAATATCAGACAAAGTAGATTTTCAGGCATGGTCAGAGATAAAAGTTGGCATTTAAAATGATAGAAAATTCAATTCACCAAGAAGATACAGCAATTTTAATATTGTATGTATCAAATAATAGGTTCAAAATCTGACATGAGGGAGAAATAGTCAAATCTATAATAAGTGGAAGATTTAATACGTTTCTCGGTAAATAATTGGATCAGACACAAAAATAAGTTTAGTGATTTGAATAACATTGATTTGCAAATTTGATCTAGTTGATGTATATCAAAATACAGATCTAAAAATATGTATCTGTATTACAGATAGATAGATAGATAGATACTGCACCAAACAACTACATAATACATATCTTTTCGAGTAATCAAGGAACATTTAAAATTTAATTATATACTAGTGGGTAATAAAGTAAATCAATAAATTTCAGCTGATTAAATTTATACTGAGAATGTTCTCTGATTGGAGGAAACCCCAAGAGTTGGCAAATTAAGCAATACACTTTTAAATTGCCAATATGTCAAAGAAAAATCACAGTGGAAATTAGGAAATATTTCAAACTAAATAATAATGAAAAATTTACATATCAAAGCTTGTGGGGTGCATCTAAAGCCATGATTAGAAGGAAATTCTGAGCCTTAATTTTATCTGTGAGAAAAGAAGACATGGTGGACGTGAAACATCTAAGTATCCAACTAAAGAAATTTTTACAAGACCAGCAAATTTAACCCGTAGAAAATAGAAGGAAGTAGATAATAAAGATAAAGGCAGAAATTAAAGGAATGGGAAACAAAAACATAACAGAGACAAACAGCAAAGCCACAAATTGGTTCTTGGAAAAATTTAGTAAAATTCATTACTCCCTGGCAAGACTGATCAAGACAGAAAATGAGAAGGCACGAAATACGAGTACTAAGAGTGAACTTTGTTCTTTACCTCACACATACGCGAAAATTAACCCCAAAGGGATCATAGACCTAAAGGTAAAACCTAAAGCTGTAAAACTTCTAGAAGATGACATAGGAAAAAAATCTTTGTAACTTTGGGTTAAGGAAAGATTCTTGAGATTTATGTTCCACAAAAGAAAAATAACTGATAAATTGGACTTAATCAATATTAAGAACATTTGCTTTTCAAAGTAGAATGAAAAGGTAGATCACAGACTGGGAAAAAATATTTGCAAGTCACATACTTTATAAAGGGCTTGTATCTAGAATATATTAAGAACTGTCAAAACTCAACGATAAGAAAAACAACACAAGTTTTCAAATGAGCAAAAGATTTGGACAGACACTTCACCAAATTTTATATACAGATGTCAAATAAGCACTTGAAAAAATGCTTAGCACCATTAGTCATTGGAGAGATGCAAATTAAAACCACAGTGAGGTGCTACTACACATCTACTAGAATGTCTAAAATTAAAAAGACGGTCCAACTAAATATTGGTGAAGATTTGGGGCAACTGCAACTCTCACACTGCTAGTGTAATATAAAATAGTACAAACACTTGGAAAATATTTTGGTAGTTTCTTAAAAATTAAACATATACCTATTATGTAATCCCTTAGAGATTTCCCTGAGAGAAACAAAAGCACATGCCCATACAAAGACTTATACATGAGTGTTCACAGAAACTTTATTTGCGATAGCCCAGAACTGGAAATGACTGAAATGTTCATCATCAGGTGAATAGATAAAGAAACAGTGGTACATCCATACCATGGAATACTACTCATCAAATAAAAAGAAAAGAATTATTGACACATGCAACAATGTGGATCAATCTCAAAATAATTGTGCAGAGTAAAAACAGCCAGATAAAAGAGAGGACCTACTGTATGATTCCACTTGTATAAAATTCTAGAAAATGGAACTATTCTACAGTGACAGAAAGTAGATCAAAGTGGCCTGAGGATGGAGTAGGGGGAAGGCCAGGAGGGAGGAAATGTAAGGGGGCACAAGGGAACTTTTTGGAGATGACAGATAGATTTATTATCTTGATTGTGGTGATGGTTTCACAGGAGTGTACATATGTGAAAACTTATTATACAGTACATTCTAAAGATGTCCAGCTTCTCGTATGTCAATTACATGCCAATAAAGCTGTTCAAAAAAGCTAGGGAGAGAATAACCAAATAAGTCCAAATAAAATATAAGGAAACAAGGGGCCGGCCTGGCGGTGTAGTGGTTTAGTTCGTGCTTTCCACTTCAGTGGCCCGGGGTTCCCAGGTTTGGATCCTGGGTGCTGACCTATGCACCACTTATCAAGCCATGCTGTGGCAGGCGTCCCACATATAATGTGAAGGAAGATGGGCACAGATATTAGCCCAGGGCCAATCTTCCTCAGCAAAAAGAGGATGTTGGTAACAGATGTTAGCTCAGGGCTAATCTTGCTCGCCAAAAAAAAAAAAAAAAAAGAAAAAAGAAAACAAACAATAAAGTACGAAATGAAAACTACTAAAATAGGAAAGAAGAAAAAATAGAGAAGATCAGTGAGAACCAAAGCTGTTTCTTCAAAAAGATGAACAAAATAGAAAAACTTCTGATGATTTAAAGAAAGAAAAGCACAAATATTAGGAAGAAGAAAGAGTAATATTAAGTAACTTCAGGATAATACATTTGAAAACCTAAACAAAACAGGCAATTTCCTAGAAAACATTATAACAACCATGACTTAAAACAAATAGGATAATTTAATAGACCTATGGCTATTAAATAATTTGAATTATTTGTTTAAAGTAGATCCACAAAATATCTACTAGAGTGATTTTACAGGCAAGTTTTACTAAATATTCAACACTAGTACACCAAGTCCAGCAACAAAAAAAAATTCATGACAACTTGGGTTTACTCTAGGAATTTTAAATGCTTTCTTTTCTTTTAGTTTACATCTTTAATTTGAAACAGAGACTTTGTTTTCAGAATTATTCATTTATCAATAAACTTTCACATTCAGTTTTGTTACAGTTGGTTTTAGTGCTGGTCTTTTAAAAAGTGAGAAAAATCCTTATATTTACCCACATATTTCCTCTTCTGACTCTTTGTTTGTTTTGTAGATCCATATTTCTTTCCACCTGGTATAACTATCTTTCAACCTGAAGAACTTTCTTCTTTATTCTTTCAGTGCAGGACTGTTATTGCTTCTCCCAGATTTGGTTTGTCTGAAAAGTCTTTAATTCATCTTCATCTCTGAAATGTCCTTTTGCTGTTTATGTACTTCTAGGTTTACAGTTTTAAAGACATTACTCTTCTGGCTTATATATGAGACATCTGAGGTCATGATTTCTTTCTTCTTCTGTACATAATGTGCTTTTTATCTCAGTGTATTTACATATGTCTCTATATCACTGGCGTTCATTATGATTATGATGTTCCTTAGTATTTATTGTTTATTCTGCTTTGAGTTTATTGAGCATCTTGGTCCTGTGGATTTATAATTTACATAAAATTTGGAATTTTTTCAGCTACTATTTTTCTAATATTTTTTCCATATCCCTTTGTCTTCACCTTCTGGATCTCCTATTATGCATATGTTAGACCACTTGGTATTGTATCACATATCATTGTAGCTCTGTTGGTTTTTTTTCCAGTCGTTTATTATCCCTGTGCTAAGATTGGGTAGTTTTCTTATTGCTGTGTCTTCAAGCTCCCTGATCTTTGTTCAGAGTGTCTCATTTGCTGTTAATCCCAGTTAGTGAATTTTTCAGTTCAGATATTGTATTTTTCATCTTTAAAAGTTTTATTAGTATTCTTTTTCTTTCTCATTTTGTGTATATTAAACATTTTTATAATAGCTTTTGTAAAAATTTTTGTCTGCTAATTAACTCTGCTCCCATTTTCTGATTTCTTTCCTGCATGTGGCTCACAGTTTTCTGCTTCCTCACATCTAGTAATTTTTTATTTAAAGTTGGACACTGTAAATTTGTGTTGTTTCATTATAAGTTTTGTTGTCTTTCTTCAAAGAATGTTGGGATTTTTTTCTTGCAGGAAGTTGAGTTAGTTAAGCATCAGTTTTATTATTACAAGGCTTGTTTTTAAACTTTATTAGAGTTTCAAAGTCTGTTCTAGTTTATCTTTGCTACCATGGTGTGACTCTTCTGGAGTCTCCTCTGAATATTCTGAGTGTTCAATGAGGACTCTCCCATCTGCAGCCTTAGAACTCTAACATCTCCCATGCCTGTGTGAGTTCTCAGCATGTGAAGTTTATAGTTTCTTAGTCAGTCTTTGACTGGCATTGTGGAATTTGTCTATCATCTATCTATCTGTCTGTCTGTCTATCTATCTATCTATCTATCTATCTATCTATCTTATTGAGCAACAAATGCAAGGGTGTCCCCTATACAGAGTTCTGGAGTCTTTCTCTGTGTAGCTCCTTTGTCTTTGGTTCTATGCCCCACCCTTTCCAACTGCCTCAGCCTCCTGAAACTCTCATCTCTCTCTCCTCAACCACTGTGCTTTGTTTAGTATCTTCCTTTCTATATCAAACTAAAAATAGCCTCAAGGTAGAAATGCAAGATGATTAAGAGAATTACCTATTTCCTTTCTCTTAGGCTTCACAGTTCCAAGATGCCTGTTGTCCAATGTCTGAAAACAGTTGTTTCATCTATTTTGTCCAGTATTCTAGTTTACAGATGGTGAAAGGATACATATCATCCAGGTTACTCCATCATGTCCTTATAAAAATGTTTTGACATTAAGAAACTGATTTATATATTTCCCCATATTAACAGATTTAAAAAAAAGAAAACATGAGAATTTCAATAAATGCAAAGTAAATTTTTGATAAAAACTAATGATAAAGCTCTTATCAAACTGAGAACAAAAAAGAAAGCATTTAACTAGAAAATGGCAATTTTTGAGATTATATAGCAAAAATCACTTTAAGTGGTTAATCATTAGAAGCATTCTTTTAGTGTCAGGAACAAGATAAATATGCCACCATCATAATTCCCACTAAACATTGCAACTAACACAATAAAAGAAGAAAGTATAAGGCAGAAAGGTATGAGAATTGGAAAAGAAGAAATTAAATTGTCATTATTTGCAGATGATATGATTGTATACACAGAAAACTCTAGGAACTCTACAGATAAATAATTAGAATGAATAAAGAGCTTGGCAAGTTTACTAGATACAAGATCAATATACATAAATCAATTATTTCCTATGCACCAGCAATAAGCAACCAAGAATGTAATTTTCAATATACCATTTTTTTAATAGCACAAAAACCATAGTGAAGTCAATAATACAAAAAGTAACAAACCTTATTGACTAAACGTGTTTTCCCATTAAAATCAACCAGTCTTCTTTGAAAAATTGCCAATTCTAAGTCTGGAGAGGGGATGGGTAGAGAAAGCACAAGAAGAGCCTAGGATATGTTGTTGTCAGAAATCAAAGAAATGCTCTAAAATTATTAGGACAAATCAGAAGGACATGGGAGGGAGCTTAGATTTAAATTGTCCAAATTTTAAATTCTACTTGAAAATCGCAAAAAAGTACCATCTTTACTTTACAAAAAGTATCATTTTTACATACTTTTAGTAAAGTAAAGATGGTAATGGAGTATAACATTTGGGTTAAGAAACTCATGCATTCTCATGCGTCCTTAGCGATAAGAAAGAAAAGGAGGGAGGGTGGGGGAGGGTGAAAGCTCTTCGATACAGAGGATGCCCCGCTGATACATGCAGAAAGAGTCTTCAAATTGAAAATACTATTTTGCAACCAACCATGCAATTGATTCAGGCAAGACTCATCAATGGATGCCACAATGATTGGACGAAAGTGTATACTCATATGGTTTCAAAGCGTCACCTCACAGATTGCTTCTCAGTGAAAGAGAGGACAAAGCTCCTTTCCAAGAAAGAGAACTAGCAAACACTTCCTTAAGCAAGAGATAAAACTTAACATCACCAATAATGGGACAAGCTGACGCTTCGTGTCTCTCAATGTGTAGTATTCCTGCCAACAAAGTCAAATCTAATCACAAGGAAACAATCATAGATTGTGGGACATTCAGCAATACTACCGGCCTGGACCCGGACGCTTCAAAAGTGTTAGCACCGTGAATGATAAAAGAAAAAATATCATGGGGATGTTGTAGTTTGGACTGGATTAACTGCTGTGTTAACTCAAACTCAATGAATAATACCTGACTGGATCCAGGATGGAGGAAAATGGCTATTGAGGACATACGTTGGACAACAGAGAAATTTAAATGTGAACTTTAGAGCAGGTAATATTTAATCACGTTCAATGTCTTCATTATGATAATAGTACTGTGATTAAATAGAAGAATGTTTTCTTTCACAGGAAATAGAGGAAAATCATTTGGGGGTGATATGTTATGCTTTCTGCAATTTATTTTCTGATTGTTATAAAAGTGAATATGTGGTAAAATATTGATAATTCATGAATTTGGGTGGAGAATGAGCATACAGTGTACTGAATTTTTTCCAATTTTTCTGTAGTTCTAGAAAAATTCAAAATAAAATCTTAGAGAAAAAGGGATAAAATTGATAAAAAAGAAAAAAACAACCTTGATGAAGAAAATGATAAAATTTATTGGAAAACATAAAAATAGAACTAAATAATCCAAGCTCTTAGATGGAAAATCTCAATATCTTAAAGGTAGCAAGTCTACCCAAAATAATTATGAGAAAAATTCTAGTATGATATTTTGTGAAATTTTATAAGCTGATCCTAATATTTTTAAAGAGAAATGGCAAGATAATTTTGAAGAAGAACAATGCAGAAGGACTCCCTCTGCCTGTTTTTGAGACTGTTGATAAAGTTTGGTAATCCAGATGGTGAGATATGGCCCAGAGCATCAGCACACAGAGCCCAGAGAGAGCCCTCTACAGTGTGTACCTGAGACTTTACATGTTAGACTAGGGCACTGTAAGTTAGGGGGAGAGACTCGACCATTACATACATGGAGCTGCATCAGTTGGTTATTCCCATGGAAAACTAAAATGAAGTGAGATCCCTACCTTAGACACCTGCAAAAGTAAGTTTCAGCAGAATTTAAGAGTCATATTTAAAAAGCAAAACTTTCTAACTTTTAGAAGAAAATCTTGAAACATATGCTCATGGCTTTGGAGTAAGGCAGGATTTCTTAAATGAGATATGAAAACTACAAGCTGTAAAGAAGACACTTTTTACGTTTGACCACGTTTATTTTGAGGGAGTGTGTGCTGCACAATAAAGAAAATAAAAGCTAAGCCAAAGACCAGGAGAAAACACATGTAGTGTATATTACCAGAATTTTTAAAGAATACTTAAAAATCAATTACAAAAATATGAACAACCCGATAGCAAAATGGGTAAGTGGTCTGAAGATATAATTTATAGCAAAGGAAACATAAATCATGAATATATCTGTGAAAAATGTTCCATTAGAAATCAGGGCAATGCAAATGAAAACAATGAGGTACCATTCCCATTCATCAGAATGTCAAAACTCTATGTCTTATAATACCGAGTGTTGGTGAGGAATGGAAGAGAGGAAGCTTCCATACATTGCATGGGGTAGCGTAAAACTATTATAACCACGTTGAAGAGAAATTTGGCAATAGGTAGCAATGTCGAAGACACTCACAGGGATGACCAGGCAGACCCTCTTCTATATAGGAACCTAGAGACGCCATTCACACGGCCAGGCAAAATTTGGAAAACCATAATCAAACAGAAGAAAAACCTGCTGTTAACATACATTTTATAAAATTTATATATTATATGTATCAACAAGGAATTGGCTCATGTGCTTATAGAAGTTGAGAAGTCCCAGGATCTGCAGTCGGGAAGCTGGAGACCCAGGGATCCTGGGTAGTTTTACTCTGAGTCTGAAGTCCTGAGAACTAGGAAAGTCAATGGTGTAAGTCCTAGTCGGAGTCCAAATCCAAAGGCAAGAGAAGACCAACGTCCCAGCTTGAAGACAGTCAGGCAGAGAGCAAATCCTCTCTTAATTAGCCTTTTTGTTCTATTCAGGCCCTCAATGGATTGGATGAGTCCCACCTGCGTTGGAGAGGGCACTTCAGTTTACTCCATCTACCAATTCAAATTCTAATCTCTTCCAAACACACCCACATAGACACATCCAGAATAATGTTTAACCAAATATCTGGGCGTCTTGTGGCCCAGGCAAGTTGACATATAAAATTAACCTTCACTATGTGTGTATATCTATGTATCTATGTATCTATCACCAGCTGTGATACAAACTGTACTGCCAGATAGTGCTTTGACATGCAAATGTAACAGGGGACTTTGACCTGGTCTGGCTTTCAGAAAAGGGCCCGGGGAGAAGAGACATCTCTGGGGAGAGCTGAGAGAGAAGGAAGCATTCCAGACAGAAGGAGAGAGAACACAAGGATAAAAATCCTGGTACCCTGGGTGACATGAAACCTATGGCAGCCCTTGACTTTATTCTTGAGCATCAAAAGTGAGCTTCTGGAAACATCTACTTTCCTCCTGGGACCCCTGG
This sequence comes from Ceratotherium simum simum, assembly GCF_057802395.1. Classification (NCBI taxonomy): domain Eukaryota; kingdom Metazoa; phylum Chordata; class Mammalia; order Perissodactyla; family Rhinocerotidae; genus Ceratotherium; species Ceratotherium simum. The sequence continues at coordinate 86,043,261 of NC_141905.1, forward strand.
GTTGCACAGTGGAATATCCCTGGGAGGCTGGAGCAGGACAGTGGTTTGATCTCAGTGCACTGAGCACTCCCGGGCTCCAGGGCACCATGGCAAGGCAAGAAGGGCCCTCTTTATCTGTGGCGTGGAGTGGTGCCACCTCCTTGTCTGAGGGCCAGTCTTGGCTCTGTAGTAGGCTTACTATGCATTCTGTATACCAGGCTGTGTTCTCATAGCCCACAGCAAGAGAAGCAGGGCGATGTTGGAGCTTGTGGGGGGCTGTCTGCTACCCACACTCTGCCAGGAGCCCAGCAGGTTGCTTTGGGAGCTTCTGTTTTGCCTGCTTGAGGCCCCTCAACCCAGGAATCTCTGAAAGCAGCCACTGCCTTGTGTTCCCCAGTGTCTCCAAGGCAGCACTGGGCAGCCCTGATCTGCTCTTGGCTCAGATCAGACTCTGTAAAGAACGGCCTGGAAGGAATTCTTCACTGACATGAGCCATGTTTTCTTTTTATTGTTATTCTGCAAGTGATCTCTCCTTGACCAGCTATAAATAGGTGATACCTGTGCAGGTCTAAGATGAGGCTTTCTTTCTGAGGAGCCCCTTTGGTTGATCTGCACACAAGAGCAGAAAGTGCATGAAAACCAGCACATGGCCAGTGAATCAAAACAACAGATCTCTGGGACAGGGCTTTAGTCTCACCATTAAGTCCACGCCGTGTTCTGAAGGAAGCCCAGGGCTTTAACAGTGGTACTTTGAGCACAGCCTTGTAATTTTGCTTGGAAAATGGTGTGGAGAGGCAGCAGTGGGTGGGTGGAAAAGGAAGGTCCCCACCAACCTTACCCAGTCACAAGTGACTGAAAATCTTGATGGATGAGCTCAGAGACTTGACAATTGGAAACAACTCGCTTACTTTTAAAGCATCAGCCGTGATGTCATCAGACCTTCAGAACATCTTCGAGGTGGGGGCGTCCTAGACCCTTGCTGTCGGAGGGTCCAGTTGCACTGAGATTCTGTTGCTTGTGAGTCGTGCGTCATAGGGTGAGTTACTCCATCTCTGTGAGCAGCAGTATTACCATCTACGGAGATGGGATGTGAAGAGCCACTTCTTTGGGTTCCCGTGAAGGTGAAAAGCTGAAGCGCTCGAACTGTGCTGGGTACCCGTGGAAGCTAATCAAATCCTCATCAGTATCATCAGTGACTATGTCCATATAATATTTCTCACTTTTGCTTATCCAAATACTGTTTTTTCAAATCCAAAGCAACTTCTGGATTGACAACAGATGGTTTGCCAGGGTATGTCAGGTGAGATCTCAGGAGATTCAAATTCCTCAAATGGTTGGGCATTTGGAGAGCCCTAACGCATATGCCAAGGAGATTTTAGTGCCCTCAAGGACTTGCCCAGCTTTTCTGGACAGCGTAAGGCATTTTCCGCAGTGGCATCCATGATCCTACTTATAAGTGTCCTTTTCTTCTAATAGAAGATTCGTTTGCAGTCGCTGCTGTGAGTCACATCTGTCACCTTGTCTTACATCCCAAGAGGAGGAAATGGGAAATCCTTTTAAAAATTGGTGCTAAAATTCTCTGACACACCTGCTCCCTCTGGTCTAGTTGAGTTCCCACGAGTATCTTCCTTTCCTTTCTCGGTCCCCTGAAGGCTTTGAAATCCACCACTAAACCACAGACTGTGGTGGAAATAGTAGAGGGTTCTAATTTTCATATTTATTTCTAAAGATTTAAACATGTTTTCCTGCAGCTCTGCAACAAGCTCAACTCTGTTCTCTAAAAGCTATTGGAAAATGACATTTTAATTTTTTTTTGAAAAACTGGATTATGGATAACAAAATATGGAGGGAAAGGAGTCATTAAAATGCATATTGTAAAATTGAAACTTAAGTGTCAAGTTTTATAGCAGTCTGTCAAATGCTTGACAATTAAAATAGCTATTTTTAAAATTTTAATGAGACACAATAAGGGTGAAATGTGCATGGAGATTGCACATTTTCAAGACTGCACATTTTTAGCGTAAGAAGTCCATTCTATATCATTACGATAATGCCCCATTTGTAAAATTCACCATCTATTTTTAATTAAATTAGTGTGTGTCATTTATTATGGGTATTATATTTATTAATCTTTAATATTTAATTTAGGATGACTTATCTGAATAAAAGACAACTTAGCACAACCAAGTTGACACCCCTGGTGGTAATGGTTTTGCTGTCCTGACGGCAGTAAATATATTTCATCTTTTATTTTTTTATAGGTAAATCTTGAATCAGTTTAAATGCATCTTTCCCCTTCTATTACAGGATATAGACAAATGTTCTTCATAATTTTTCAGTGTCTGTTGTTCTGAATCCAGCTGTTTGTGTTTGTTTGAAATAACCACAATCCCTCATTCTCATACCATTTACTAATTTCCTAAATTCTTCCATTACAAACATCTCAGCTGATGTCAGTAAATACACTTTTTCGATTCTCTTTTATATAGAAATAACGCTTCAGTTTTGTATGGTCAGAAAGTAGTCTATTGAAGATGTCACACAATTCCATAAAAGCCCATTGGCTGAGACCATTTGGTCGTCTCCTGGCTTCAGTGACTCTTGTCAGTGCAGCTCAGAGGAGATGACCCAGCTAACTGGTCCTGCAAGCAGCATAGGAGAGGAGTGGGAGCATCCTCCTAAACCAGTAACAGTTCTCCTCTTCGAATAGTTTAGAATCTGTCTTGTTACTTAGAAACATATTTAGAATGCTGACTTGGTTTCACTTAGGTGATAATGATGAGAACAATCCAGCGATGGCTAACAGGATAGCATGAGGGAGGAAGTCGGATGAAGTCCGAGTTTGCCTCTCCTTCTTTATTCCTTCCTCTGGTAAACTGAGGAGGAAGTGCACGTGTGTGTGCGTGCACATGTGCACGTGTGTGCATGTGCTTGTGTGATTTAAAAGAGATGCAGACGCACATAGCGTGCTGTGGACCACGCTCCACCCCTGGGGGATGTGCTGCAGAGCGTCTGGGGCAGTCCTGGAGCCGTACCCCTTTCTCCTCTGCCTACAGCCACAGTCACAGCGGTACTTGTGACCAACTTCAGATTAAAGACAGGACCTCGGTACCTTGTCCTCGGCATGTAATGGGGACCTCAGTACAGCTTCTGCAATGTAGAAGTGATACGTCACTATATAGTCATCTTGGCGATGGGACAACCCAGGCCAAGGGTCTAAAGAACCAAAGGTCTCATTTTCATGCAAATATCAGCTGGACACCGAAATGAAACAGGCGGGCAAACCAGGGGCACACGTGGATCAGCGTCAATTTCCCATCACCTGTTTCTGACGGCAGATCAAATCTGAGTCTCAAACCTTCCTGATTCCACTTGGAGAGCTAAAAGCACATGGTAATTATTTCTAAATAAAGGTAACTTATTTTGTAAATATGATCATTAAAGTGATTTGCATTTGCTGTATTTAACTCAGCACATTAATGGATTGTTACATACTCATTTGCTTCAAGGGAAAACTGTGCATTTGAAATTGCTATTGTGTTATGAATATATGACTAGCTCAGAATTCACAGAAGCCGAGATTCCATGTTTATCTTCAATTTTATTTCCTCATAGATCACAAGAATCCATATAGGGAGTAGAGGTGGCAACTGCTTACCCTTTTCAGAGCTCTCTTTGGTGTAAATTGGAAGGCTAACTACCATCCATAGTATAACTGGGACACTCAAGACATCTTCACAGGAACAAACAGCTGATGATAACAAAGAACCACATGGCTGGCATTTGGCCCCATCTCTTTATTTCTGGTTCTGATTATTGTTGGATCAAATTCATTGAGGGACAATCAGTCCCATGTCAGCAGCAACAATAGATCCACATGGGGCCTCCAAGACCGCATGGCCCCTCGAGTACAGAGACTGGAATCCTGGACATATCTCAGACACCCAGAACACAACTGGGACCACGGGACTAGGTAAAGTGGTCCTCTGCGTAGGACTTCAGCCTGTGAGGAATATGTCTGTGAGTCCCAGGCATATTCTGTGAGAGGAGAGACCTCGGGGCCCAGGGCCATGCAACGGTGGGACAACACAGTGACAAACCAAGAGCCATCAGGACCCGGTGACAGCACCAAGAAGTCTCAGCCATTTGTGGAGGAGGGAGGCACCAGACAAATTAATAAAAAAATAGCCAGAGGAATTAAGAAAACAAAACAAATGGGGCCATTTTGTGTGGGGACAAATGGCCCTACACACGTCCGCAGCTCCTGAGGGCGCCCCGTAAACCAGAGCTCAGCCCCGTAATTGACGTTCCTAATTATGCCCTTGTCATTAGGGGAAGGTAAATGATGTTCATACTCTGCTTAATTATGTTGTTCTTTGTAGGGGCACATATGCTGCATTTATAAATATGGCTATCATATTTTTTAAATTCCTATGGTTATCCAGAAACCTCAGTTATCCAGAAAATTAATTTCTCTGTCCGTCCTCATTCCTCAAAGAAGACACACGAACGGGACAGCTTTGGAGCTTGATACAAATTCACTGGCCCATTACAGGGCATCAGGTAAACTAGAAGAATCCACTAGGGTAGTGGACACTTCGAGGGAAGCCCTCGCTTTGGAGGGCGGGGGGAGGGCAGCAGAACAAACAGCCTGCATCTCGCTGGTCCCAGAGCAGCTGGGCCTTGCAGACTCACACAGTGTCTCAGGCCCTCGGGCCTCACTGGAAGACGTCTCCTCCCCCGAAAGAAAGTGAGACGACGGCAGCTTTCCAGAAAGCAGAAAAGTGATGCAGGAAGAGTCTGAGCTTTGGGAACAGCAGAACCAGGCAAGGTACAGGGCTCCTCCTTACTGCAGGGTCTGGAGGCTCCTTAACCTCCTGAGCTCTGTGACTCTGCCTCTCAGGGCTGCAGGTTGTCTGGAGGATTCTTGTAATACCAGGTGAAAAGTGCTGAAGCCTGTGCCAGGCCCCTGGGGACTTGAGACCAGTCACGGTGCTTTCTTTCCCCTTCCTGGTGTTGCTGGGGTCTGGGGCTGCAGGAGGGCGGGGTACTTGGCAGGTGGACAGTCATGTCACGGCCTCTGCTAGCAGACCTGGGTCAGCTCCTTCCATGAGGCGTGGCAATGGGGTGACTAAGGGCACGTCATACAGAGGTCACCAACCTGGGCTTTGGAGTCAGATGAACTCAGGTTGACCATCTTATTATATATCCACTTATTAGGTGTAATCTTGGGCAAATGTCCCAGAGGTTGCTGAATGCCCCCAATATCCATTTGACCCTCTTTCATAGTAATAGAATCTAGATTTTATTTGGGGTGGCAATGTGCCCAGGTAAAAGGCTATTTTCCCAACTCTTTTGTGACGGGGTTCTCCCTTGTTCCAGCTAAAGAAACACAAGAAGAGGTGCTGTGAGAGACGCATGGGAAGGCTGTTAAAGATGGCTGACCTCGTTGGGAGACAAGCCTGTGTTTTCCCTTTCTCCTTTCCCTCTTCCTGTTGGTTGGAACGTAGGCATAAAAGTTGGCACTCTGACAGCCATCTTGGGCCATAAGGTGAGTGTGAAGACGGAAGCTGGTGCTGAAGACGACAATACAAAGACAAAAGGAACTTGGGTCCCTGATGGCTTTGTGAAACTGTCAAACTAGTCCTGGACTGCCTTCCTCCGAACTTAAATGAGAGACTAAAAGCTCGCCTGTTACAGCCACCAATACTATGGATTCCTTTTCACTGCAGCTGAACCCAGTCCTAACACAGTGAGTCACTGGATGTGTGGACTTGCGTACTTTCTCTCTGCTTCTAGAAGTAGGCAGAGAGGGGAGGCACAGGCAGGGTGGCTGGGTGCTGGTGGTCTCAGCAGTGGCAGGGATGAGAGCCTGACAGCTGTGGAAGAGAGCTCAGGGCCTCAGATAAGCAGGCCAGAGAATAAAAACCTGGGCAGGAGGTGATAAACAGCAGGATCGAAAAAAGAAAGAGGAGGTGGAAGAGAGCTTGTGGCAGCTTCCTCTGGGGGGGCGAGGGGCTCCCCCGGGCCACACGTCCAGGGCTCCGCAGGACCCACCCAGTGGGGGAGCAGACGCGGAGCAGGAGGGCTGTCCAATATTCGCGTTCATTTCGAATAGAGGGCTATTTTTCGTTCCTTTCCCATTTATTCAAAGCAGTCACGTGTACTTGAGTTTATGTGAGCTCGAGTCCTTTCCGTTAGAGTAAAGCGGGACTCAGAGGGGTCAAGTGTTTGGTTCAAGGTCACAGAGCTAGTAAGGGAAGACGCCAGGCTTCTGTTCCAGGCCCAGCACTCTTTGCTGTCCATCACGGCTGCCTCATTAATTCACGAGGGCTCGGCTCCACAGGGACTTTCCACTGGGGAGAGCCAGCAAGAGCTCACGAGAAATAATTTCTCGATGAATAAAAAAGGGGCGGACGTGCCACCCGACTTTAGACCCCAGAAAGCACAGGGTTTCTAGAGCCTGCCAGATCTTCCGCCAGAGGTGGAGAAGGCACAGCTGCGCCGGGCCCGCAAGCCTGGGTGGGGCAGGGGCACTCCTCTTTGCTCTTCGTGATATTCCTGGGCCGTCTGCAGATGTCCAGGTGACCTGCCGGGCCCGGAGATGAGGTGGCAGAGAAGGCCTGGGACATCGGCTCCGACCTCACACCAGCCCAGGAACCCGGGGGCAGGCAGGCCTTGCTCCTCTGCCCAGAGGAATCCCTTGAGAAGAGACCCTCATTTGGACTAGAAGGGCTCCGTGTTAGTGACCTGGAGTTTAGGAGGACAGCCCAGCAGTTTCGGGGTGGTGTTTCAGAGCACAGGTTTGAAATCCAGTGTGCAACTGGGATCCCTCTTAAGAGAAGAAAGTGGAGAAAGCAGCATTTGGTAATAGATCAATATGTAAGTTTGTTTATTCCTTCATCACCTCACTCTCTGAGCACCCACCGTCAGCGAGTCACTCTGCAAGGTGCGGGGGGCACAGGAAAGAGAAGCAGAGAAATGAGCTCTGCCTGTCCAGCTCCCGGTCCAGTGCGGGTGAGGAAACGGCTGCCCAGCAGGGCACGTGCCACCAACGGGAAGAGTGGGTGCCCTGGGCTTCATGGGAGGGACACCCAGCTGCGATGGGAAGACTTCCCGGAGGAGGTAACATTTAAACTGAGATGGAGAAGACAGAGAAGGATCAGCCAGGTGCGGGAGGATCCAGTAGTTCAAGTCCCAGCTTGACATCTTCTTGCTTGGCCAAGCTTCCAGCCTCTCAATCCAGGTGCCTATGGACATGCCCTCACCCCTCTGGTCCTCTCTGCTGCATTTGATGCCACTGCCGTCCTCCCGGCCTGGGCAGATTTGCATTCTAGCCCATGGCCTCCTCCCTGGGCAGCCTTCCTTGGGTGTGTCACCGTCTCTGGGCCCCAGTCTGCTTGTCTTGAAGTAGGGAGAGAACTCCCTGGCTTCACAGGGTTGGGGTGGGGGTAAGTGAGGCTCTGGCACGAGGCATTGGTGTGGTCCCTGGCACACAGCCGGTCAGCTCAACTGTCGCTGTCACCATCATCATTGTCAGCGTCTCAGGCAGCATCATCTTTGCTCGTAAACCGGTGCCCCTGTGGCCCTGCACGGAGGAGGCTCTCAGCTCAAGCCTGATGCGTGCCTGCTCCAAGCAGCCAGTGACCCTCCTCCCCTCCTGCCTCTCCTCCACCCTCAGAGCTGGGAGAACAAGCCAGCATCTTGGGGGCCAGAGAGCTTCAGCCGGGGCCTCCCAGTGCCTTCGTGACGCTGTTCCTTGGTCTCCCACTTCCGAGAGAATGTTTGTGCTGTGTACCCTGAGCACCGATGCCCTGGACTTGGCCATGGATGGAGAACGAGGCCTGCTCACCTGAAGGGGCTGGGGCTGGCCTTTCTGGGCATCCACTGACTCTTCTGGCCCATGGCAGTGTGTATGTGTGTATGTGTGTGTGTGTGTGTGTGTGTGGCTGTGGCGGAGCTGGGGGAGGTCATGCCCCAGGTATGAGGGACATGCAGGATCTCCAATGGGAGGGAACCTCAGGCTCCCCTGGGCCTACCTTCTTCAGTTGTGGAGGAGGTAACCCCCCTGGGGCATGCTCCCTGTAGCTGTTTCCTCATCTGGAGGGCCTGGCTCTTCCTCTTCCCCCAGGCTCCAGCGTGCTGGCGCGAGTGCTCCCCAAAGCAGCAGGGCAGTGTGATCTGTGTGGGGTGTCTTAGATGCCCAGTCTCCAAGGGGAGGTGCCCAGACAAGCACATAGTGTCCTCAGACGGGCCGAGGCCCGCTCCCAGAGCCATCTCTCAGCCTGGAATAGCCATGCCTTTGAGGGTCTCTGCAGAAGTGGGTCCCAGCATCAATGGTGACAGGTGTGACTCTCTTCCTGGCTGTGCCTTTTCCGGGGTGAGTGAGGGCTCCACTCTAAGAGAACCTCAGTTTCTTCCTGCTGTTCTTCCAGCTTTAATTTTCTAAAACCCGTGGCACAGCCACTCTCCATCCTCGTAAAGGTGAGTCTTTGGACACCCTGTCACCGAAGCTCTGTAATTGGCCACAGGGACACTGGGTCTCAGCTTGACTCCCCAGGGACCCCGCTGCCACCTCACCCGCATGAGAAGGAAGCAGAGCTGGTGGAGGCACTTCCCACCCTGCTCTCCCCGGCCTGCCCCCAGGCAGGCAGTAAGGAGAGGCCTTGGAGGGGAGGAGGGCCATGTAGAGGGGCCAGGACGCTGAGCTCATCCCTCTCAGGCCCAGGGGTATGGGAGGGACAACACTGGGACCACTGGGACGTTCTCAGGAGACGCTCTCCTCCCGGGCTGCAGGGAAGATGAAACAAGTTGGCGGCTCTGGCTCCGTGTTGCAGGCTGGTGCAGGGCCTGCGGGAGACAGCCCTCAGTGCACTGACGCCTTCAGGGAGGGGCCTGCAGTACTGGTTAGCTCAGGGCTACTGACACTGACACCCTTTAATGGACTGGGGAGTGAAAACCAGAACTTTTAAAAGACAGATTACATGGAGCAGAAGGATTCTTTGAATGGAGGCTGAGAGCAGGGGCTCCGACCTCAGGTTGGTAGGGCCGGAACCCCGGCTACTTAACTTCTCCGGGCCTACATGTAAGCCTGCACTGATGATAATAATAGTCGTAATGCCAACAGCATTGTTTGTTGTGAGGGTGGAAAGTATAATCTATGTAAAGTGTTTAGGACAGGGTCCCAGCATAGCATATCAATACATTGCTGGTTATTGTCATCATTGTCATCATCATCATCACTGTCATCATTGTGGTCATCATCATCATCGTCGTCATTGTCAACATCACCGTCATCGTCATTGTTGTCATCATCATAATCATTGTCATCATCATCATTGTCATCTTCCTCCTCATCATCATGGTACTCCTTGGGGGGCAGCTCTGAAGATAAGCGGATCCTTGGATTCTGAAGACCGAGTTCTGGCCTTGCTTTGGTGCTGGAGTTTAGACTCAGATCCTTGCCTTTGGTCCCGGGAGCTTCTGGCACGCCTGGGCTGGGATCCTCGCACTGGGGACTGCTGGGCACAGGCTGTCGTCCCCACTGACTGGTTTCCTCCCAGAAGTCTCCAGGTCTTTGTTCCTCCATCTGGGAAAATGTTCCTCTCCTGCCTCCACTTCTCCTATGTCCCTTCTTCTGGAGCCCCCTTTCCGGCCACCCACCTCCCTTGTCCAGCCTGCGTGGCATCTTCACTCTGCACTGCATCTTGGGTCACCCGGGGTGGGGGGGTCCTCACACACAAGTAGGTGAAACTGAGTGTCCGGGCACTTCCTTCCAGGCACCGAGGCTGCCCCGGATGAGGTGCTGCCTGCACTCTCCCTGCCTTCACCCAGAAGCTTCTGCCTAACATCCACACCCCAGCATCAAGGCAGATGGGGCAGCGAGGATGAATAATTAGCCTTCACACCACTGGGTTCAAGCTAATACTCAGAACCAGGTATGACATCAAATCATTTCCAGGGGGACAGCAAATGTTATGAAGGAGATGGAGATTCTGCCGAGGCCACGAGAGGCAAACACGAGAAAGGTTTTAACTCTTCCAGGGGTGTGCAGGCCCTAGAGGTTGTTTTCCTTAGCTACAGGCTGGAAATTGCTTCTTTTTGAGGCTGCCACCCTCAAAACCAGTCCCTGAGGGGCTCAGGGGCCTACCTCGGGCCTAAAGACTTATTATTTTGTTTTTCTAGAAAGTCTGTGATTTCAGGGTCTATTTGTGTCTATTATGCAGAAAGACATCCCAGCCAGCTGCAAAAGCCTGGGACTGTGGGCTTAGAAATGGAAATTCCCCTTCTCATCCGCAGCCACCAGCCGGAGTGATCCCTGAGGGGGGTGTTGGAGCATGAGGCCCCAAGACAGAAAGTCTTGCAAAGCACAAAAAGCATGTTCTCAGTGTCTTGATTACGCAGCAAAAACAAAAATGCTGCTGGTGTGGTTTTGAGTGTACCCATGGCTGTGGGAGGAGAGCCACAGCCCCTCTGGCCAGAGGACTGAGAGGGTCCTGACTCCCTCCCAGCGCATAGCTCGAGCCCAGAGCGGCTGCTCCACGGCCGCGCCTTCTATCCTTGGGACCAGCTGGGAGTGGGCTCGCCTGGCTGCCCTGTGGATCTGACCTTGGTCCTGCTCTGTACTCTCCCCTTCCTCAGTCCTAGCAATCTTTCAAGTCACTTCTGCAACAATGCTTGTGTATGTATGTGTGATTGACCAAAAATCAAATTAAAAAAAAAAACAGAACTGATGGTGGGTCTGCTGTTAAAAATGTGGTTCAGATTTCACCTTTGGTGGCTGCTCCATCCTCTTCCTTCTCAACTGGGATCCGGCTCACATGAGCCTGTCTTAGATTTCCCTGGCAGTTTGGCTGAGCTATTAATGCATTAATTGAGATAAACACCCTGTTGCGGTGACACACTTGGGAGGCTTATTAAGAACTGGAAAGAGTGTGTGCTGCCACACAACTTCCCCAAAGCGAGCCGGGCACTTCCTCCTTATGGAGAGGACTACAGAAACTGGATTAAATTATCTAAACCCCTCATCAAACAACCAGAAGCTTTCAGTCAGAAGCGGGATGCTGGGCAGGCAGGTGCTTAAAAGCAACAAGGAACAGGAGGATATCAGCTGATTCAAAGTGGTATAGACTTTGGCAGCTTTTAATGACTGGAACTGACTGGAACCCCCATTGCTCAGCTGGACAAAGTGACCAATTAACTATGTAGAGCCTGGTGATGGGGCCGTCACACTCAGCTGCCATGACTGTTATCTCAGGACTCAGCCCCTAGTTAATGTGTCCAAATATTGCAACATATATATACATTTGAGATTAGTTGGGGGATAAAACAATATTTGATGCTTTTGGAGGCTGGGAAAATATTAACAGCAGGAGCTCTGTGATTTTAAAATTTCATTATAGAGGTTTCAGCTTTCTTTTCTCTTCCCCTAATCTTCTCTCCTTCTGCTGTGAAAAGCTGCACAACATAATAATTAGGCAGAATGTACGAGCATTGCTACTAGGGAGCGAGGAGGGTCTTGGGACCGGAGCACTCAGAGCCGGTTGCAGGATTTTCTACAAGCAGGGCCTGGGCATCGCTGGGTTAGTGACGGAACCAGCTTCTTTTCTCCCTGGGGGCCACAGTGCACACTGTTCTGTGGAGCGTGGGGGTGGGAACACAGCCTGTCCACGTGGGGCGGGGCGGGGTTGCTGGAAGCTGAGGGTCCTGGTGCTCTTGGCTGGCTCAGTCACACAGGACTGTGAGGCCAGCTCCTACCTTTTCTCTGTGCTGGTAAAGTCATGACCTGGGAACTCTGGATCCATGGCATCAAGGTCTCTAAGTGCAAACAAGTGAACCCAGAGGTGGCAAAAGCCTGTTCTGTCACCTTGTCCCTTTCTTCCCCTGTCAGAGGGATACTGTTGCCTACAATATAATTTCTAGTTCATTCCCTGAGACCATGACTGAAACAGTCAGGCTTGGCCCAGGGTGCCCTTTCAGAACAAGTTGGCTGTGGGGGTGTTTTGGTGGGGAGCAGAAGGGAGGCGCCTTAAACAGCAGACTGGACGTGCCCCTGTCTTTTTGTGGGCCTCTGCGTGCTCTGTCCTCCTCTCCCTTCCCCTCCTGTGCTACTTCCTCTTCCCCATCTTCCCCTTCTTCCTCCTCATTAGAACCCGTGCCCTGACTTAGCATCACCTAATTGGTACCTGACGGAAGATGCCAGTCAGAGCTGGATGAAATTAAACCTTCTCCTGCAGTGATGCATTTGTGATTTAAAAAAGAATTCTTCTCTATTAATTAACAAAGAAGGCGTAGTCATGTGGCCGTGGAGGGGGAAGGGTGGAGAAGAGTGGGGAGTTAGTGGGTGCAGCAATTAGGGACGACTGTAGTGGTTGCTGCGGCCAGAGGATCCCGCCTGTGAGAGCTCTGCCCGGACTGCGCTGTCAATCCCATTAACACGGGGGCGTGTCTCCTTCCTTCTCCAGCAGCCCTTGCTGCTAAATTGGCTCCACTCCATTATAATGTACTTGCGACTATGTTTACACAGCGAGTCCTTTTGAGGCTCAGATCCCGGATGGCTGTGGAAGTTTATGCGATGTCCAAACCCAATCCCTGGTCCACAGGCAAAGGGACTGCCCAAGTTGGTCCTTGACTGCGGCAGGGACAGCCGCTGAAACTGCACCAGCTTCAGAAGTGGGTTTGCCCTGCTCCCGCCTCTTGGCAGGTCTCAGAGCGCAGACTCTTCACGGTTCCTAATAAAATCCACTTTGTCGACACGGAGAGTAGGGTCAAAAAATGATATTAGCAGTACCCCTCCCTGCATGACGGAGAGATGGTGAGAAACGTGACATTTGCCTGGGCTAAGCCCCCATCATGGGCTTCTTCCTCCCAGATTAGAGGACACAGGTTTGGGCTTCATGTGCAAGAAAGGCTGATGGAAATTCTCTCTCTGAACAACTCAGCTTGGTCGTGAGGCATGCTCACAGGGCTGCTCCTTGGCAGGGCTTTTCAAGAGCGTAAACACCTAAGGACAGGCCCTGTCTGTCTTCTCCACGTGTGCACAGAGCCAGCACATAATGACCAAATGCTAGCCAACAGACAGACAGATGGAGAACCTGTGGATTGACCTCTCAAGGTCGTTCACGCACAAGACAGCTATGGACTGATAGTATGGAAAAGTCCACGTCAAGAGTTTGAGTGAAAATTACACACGCGTTTATTTTAATCAGATTGGAAAATAGTATCTACAGGGTTGGTAAAGCACATTTCAACAAAGTCATTGTAAATAAAACGGTGATACTAACCATAATGAACATTTCTATGGGATGCTGGTGTCTATGGCCTTCACCACAATCCTGCAAGGTCATTAGTGGTATCAGACCTGTTTTGCAGATAAGGACAGTTATGTTCAAGAGATTAAGTGACTTGCCCAAGGCCTCAGAGCCTGGACACGGTGGGGCTGGTCCGCCAAACGATCTGCATTTGCTTGAATTCCAGTTCTCAACAAGGCACTGTGCTCAGTGCCCAGAGTGATATGGAAATGAAGATGGCAGTCATCTCCTTGTTGCCCTTCTGCCTCCTTCTCAGAGGATCTTTTATAGCCCCCAGGAATGGACAAGTGCCTCTGTGTCCAGGGCAGGTCACCCACACAACAGATGGATTTCTTCCTGGCCCCCTCTGGTCTCAGGACCCCCCTCTGAAAACTGGCAGATCCTGGTCCAGCTGCTGTGTCCAACATCCCAGAAGGGTCTCTGTGGTGGGGATGGACATGTGCTGCTTCCTTGTTGGGACAACCATCTTGTTCTCCAAGGAGGAGTCCTCCATGGGGCTGGTAGGAGTCCAGGGCTAGGTCCAGCTCTGGCTTCTAGGGGTCATCCTGAGCCTGTAACTCCCAAGCCCCTCGGCCCTGGCTGCTTCAGGAGCCACCATTCCTCCCTGGCTGGCCAGCCAGCGGAAGCTCTCCCAGACGTTTCTCGCACAGGCTCGCCTCTGGCTTTGATGCCAAAAAGAGGAGGACATTTCTCTTGCCTCGCATCCCCTGCCTGCAGAACGGGTGCACTGATTTAAATGTGGTGGAAATCTCCCTCCCCAATCTATACTGCGAACTGTATTTCATAAGAAATCTCTTTTTTCTTCGCAGTATTTATTATTTAGTCATCCTCATGGCTGATTGGAGTTTTCAGCCCTAATTTACTTGTCTTCCTGACTTCTTTAGAGAGAACAAGCCAACTAGAGAAATGCCTTCTTGTCTATCGAGCTAACAAAACCATCATTTTCAGTTTGCAATTACTTGTTCTGTCCGCTCAGGTGCTAGACCTTGAGCTTCTCCAGGCAAGGAGCCGAGTCTGGTCATGTTCCTCATCTTTGTCCCTGGTGCCTGCACAGTTAGGACACTCAATGCACATCCACGGGTGACCTTGGTGTCTGCCACGCCAAACCAAACAGCTGGGGCTATGTGGCTGTCCTGAGAGGTGAGCGCAGGTGGATGGAGGGGCTGCCTACTGGCTGTGTTGGTGTTGAGGCTGTTCCTGCAATAGGGGATGGCTCCGGGGCAGGGCTCCAGGCCGGAGTTGACAGTTTGGAAAGATATTTTTACCACCGAGGTTCCATGGGTGATACCTTGGCCCAGGTCCGGTGTAGCTGCTGAAGGCGTAGGCTCGGGAACTAGACCAGCCTGAGTAAAATCCCAACCCTGCCGGCCCAGCTCCCTGGCCTTATGGAGCCCACACAGCCTCTGAGGTCAGCGTGCTCATCTATAAATTCGGTGACTGTGTCAACCCCACAGGGTGGCTGTGAAGACGAATGGGCAGTGCCGGGGTCCCCACAGTCGTGGTGAGACTGGTTGCCATGCGCGGAGCAGGGTGCAGGGAGGAGGCTGCAAGAAGCCCGTGAACTTCTGAAGAGATGCCACCGCTCCAGCCCGCCGCCGTCTCCAGCAGGTCGGAGGTCAGAAGCAGGCAGGGACAGTGGGCACCTTTCCCTTTGCATGCCTGCTTTAGTCACTTCTGCCCCCTTTACAGTGACACCTGAATGTGAGGACGAATGTGCCTTAGCTGAGAATTGGGGACTAGCTAACCCTGCTTCAGAGGTCACCCCATTTCCAGGCTGAGTGCCAGAGCTGGAAGGGGCCACAGCATATACAGGCTCAGACCATCTGGGGCCCCACCAGGGAGCTGGCCCTCTGCTGCCCCTTGGACTGGGGCTGTAGGACCCCAACCGACCGAGAGTTAGGGATGACACCAGCCAGGGTGGGGCCAGGACTCCCAGTGGATCTGATGGCCGGCTCTGGAAACATTACAGTCTGGCGAGATGCTGGTGGTTGAGTCTGTGTACAGTTGTATATAATTACACTCTTGCTCTTGGTAACCATAATGCTATATATTGTCTATGAAAAAGGCCGTAAAACTACAACAGTAATAATAACTCTGCTTGTTTGGCAAATAGAGGAGGACAGGAATATTTTTCTATGTGGAGTTTTGTAGTTTAAACACTGCCATCTTTATTTCTCCTGTCACCTAACTTTTACTGTTATAACACTGTTCCCTTAGAGATGCTCCATAAACCACCGCTTGCTTCCCATGCCAATCATAGAATTCCCGATATAGAACATTGAGACCCCAGATTAGAGGGGGAGGGGATGTTTTATGACCAGTTTGAAAATGTTGTTGCTGCAGCTATAAATTAAGAAGCGACATTGCTCCCATACTGGGTGTTGGTGTACTATGCATGGTGGAAACATTCCTCGGAAATGCATTGTGCGCTGCAGGTGAAGCAGTGCCATGCCTGTGGACCACCGAGGAGGGAAGGCCGGAGTGGAGAGAGCCAGGGCCAAGGGCAGCCTTAGACTTGGAGCCTGAAGAAGACAGAAATGGGGCAAGAAAGAGACCTCTGGGTGTGAGGGCTGCCTTCTCAGAGGCTGGAGAGCTGGTCCCCTGGCTTCTCTGTGCCTTATGGATGCCCCGGGATGGGAAGAGGGGCCAGTGTTCCTCTTGTTGGGGTGCCCTAGGCCTCCAGATAAGTATATCAGCTTTGCCCCCATGAGGGCCTGGACCATTGTGGCTTTGGACCCCTAAGCCCGTTTCTGGTCCACTTCTGGGCTGCTTGATTGATTTTCTGGTTGACCTTCAACACGCTTTAAATCCCTTTTCGTGAGCTTCCAATGTCTCCATCAACTTATTCCTGATTTAGAGACAGGGACTTGTATGTAGCAGGAAGCTACCTTCTTAAGGAATCTAGAGGGTGAATCCTTTTGCAAAATGAACTGTTCTTTCCAAGGCACACGACAAGCCAGTGGCCAGGTAGGGCTTCAACCCAGGAGAGTAGCTTCTTAGTGAGGTCGAATTCCCCCGCACCCAGTCGGAGGGCTGGTTATTCACAGAATTCACCAAACTCTGAGCAAACCACCATTCTATGCTGCAGAAAGTTTTGATTGTACCTACCCTACCTCCCTCACAAGGCAGTTGCAAAAGAAATAATAATGAATTGGGGAGCATTTTGAAAACAGTAAAAGACTTTACCATATAAGGCATTGCTTCAAGATTAACACGTGGACAATTCTCAAAGCAGGTGTAATTGTCCAGACCAAGTCTTAAGGAAAAACAAAATCAGTAAACAATGCCAAAATCACACTACTAAAGAAACAAATTGACCAGTTGGCTTCTCAAAACAAGTTGGTGGCACAGGTTTGTGTCCTCTGGATCACTGTTTGCAGGAGACAGGAGCTTGTTCAAAGTCTCCCACTGGCCCCTCTCTGATGAGTCAAGTTGTGCATCCTGTTGGCTGAAATCACAGACATGTAAGGGAGAATTTATTGTCTTTTGGTAAATGGTGATGCTGCTTACTGTCCCAGTCAGCTCTCTCAAATACTGTGGAATATTACTCACCACAAGTTTTAGCTTAGAAGGGGCCCTGAGCAATCATCCCTTGACTTCTCCCTCTACAGAGGAGGAAACTGAGCCCCCAGAGGACCTGAGCCACACAGTAGACAGTCCTCGGCATCCCTGGAGGGGGCCAGGCGGCTGCCTGTGGGGAGCTTGGAACACCCCCTGCTCAGCCTCCTGGGCTGGGCACCGAGTGGCACTGGGAGTGGGAGCAGGTTTGTTTTGCCATTATTATTGGCTATGCCGAGAGGCCCTTTCCCAGCCTGGTTCACCCGTTTGGATGCCCCAAGTCTGCCCTCCATTTGGTCGATATGCGCTGAGTTCTGCAGGCGTGGCTGCGTCCTTGTCTGGAACACCAGCTCCTTACTTCCTGGAGTGAGTGCCGGCTGGTCCCTGCGGCCCCTTTTCAATTTGTGAAGGCTTCCTGGACCCCTCAAGACTCTGTCTTCCTTTCCTGCTACCACACGCCTCTCTCAGAGCCCTGAGCACCTGATCAGCTACGTGACCACCTCCATCCCTGGAACGGGGTTTCTGGGAGAGCAAGACCACATCTGTCTCACGCCCCATTGTATCCCCACGGCCTAGTCCCCAACAGTATGACAGTAGTTATAACATTTTATTATGTTATTACCATATTTGAATTGACGTGTATCGATCATCAAAGTGCCAGCCACAGTGCTGAGAGTTTTACCCCCAAACCTCATTTATCCCCACCCCTGCAACACCTTCAGTGTTGTGGGGTCAGCGTGGTCCTTCATCTGTCTTACGGTGCTGGAGCAGGGGCACAGAGAGCTCGGGAACTGCACTGAGGGTGCAGAGCTGGTGGGGGACGGAGCTGGAATTTGAACCCCAGCAGGCTGACTCTCAGACGTGTCGTGTCCTAAGTCAGTGAGAGCGCCCAGTATGTGCAGAGGAGCCATCAGCGCTAGACAGGGCGGACTGGAGCGTGCCGCCAGGCAGGCGCGGGCCACCCAGAGACACAGCAAATGGGGACACACTGAGGGCCCTAGCGGCCCACCACCCCAGCAAGACTGCCCTGCTCAGTGGGGCTTCCTGTGGGCAGCAGCTGGCAGCTAGCCACACGTCCTTTTGTGCTCTTAAATAGGGATTCACGTCACTGTAGGAACTGGTAAGTCCAGAAGAGCATTGGAGCCCGGCATACTGGGAGCCATGACCCACCCCAGTCATGGGCACCGAGACCTCAGGGACAGCCCCCCGGGACCCTAGAATCCCTGCCCCCCTGTGAGGGCTGCCGACTCTTGCCCCGAGCCAGGGCCACACAGTGTGCCATTCCAAATGGGCTGGGTAATCTGCCCCCATCCGTTATCATTAGCGCCTCTCCACACACAGGTACATGAGGGGCTGCCAGGCGCTGGCTGCGGCTCGCTGAGCCAGGGGCCACGCTCCACTGCAAATGAGGATGAGGCACACCTGCTCCGGGGCTTGCAGGCCGCCGTAGTCATCCTTCACATCTCACGCGACACTTGTTCTGTCAGAGCGGAGCTGGCACGGGCGGGAGCAGCCGTCTGCCAGCTCTGCCCACGCCTCGTCCTTCCCTGTGGTCCTCTGCTCCAGTGCAGCTTTGAATGGCTTTTCAAAGAAACCTTTTAAAAATGTATCCATTGCGTATTAGCCATTCAGCCATTATGTTAAGGGTTTAGAAATGTAGATTAAAAAATCACAACTTCTCCTCAAAAATGAACTTTTTTGGCAATTAAGATGGAGTTATGAAATTTTAATTGTCCGCTAAGGGTATCCATCCTGCGTGACACAGTGTTGATATGTGTTTTCTCAGGATTTCTTGGGAACTGGTAGTGAAGGGCCAGTTCACGGCTGTGGGGAGCCGGAGACCTTTTCTCTTTTTGGGCACATGTGATGTCCCTGTATCTTAGGGGAGGCTCAGATTTTCTAGACAGAGGCCAATATCCTGAGATGGAGAGTGAATCTGCCCCAGCTCTGGTCCTGGCTCCCAGGGGTGGGGCAGCCTCAGCGGCCGGTGACTTCACAAACCCTCAGCTGGGGACACTTTGGGCTTCTTGGCCTGTGTCTGCCCATCTGTGCGGTAACCTCAAAACCACATACAGGCGTCTGTGCGCACACGTCTATTTTTTTCTTCTAGTTGAAGAATCTTTGTGCCTTAGTTAATTAGTGAGCCAGAAATTCCAAGCTTGTGAGAAATTTATTGTTACTTACCTGGATTTCTGCTTGTTGCCACAGCCAATCTTGGGCCCTGGCTGGGATCTGGGGACTGGTGCCCTTTCTGAAGGTTCTGGAAATAGTCTCTTGGTTTCCCTGGAAAGCCTGAGGACAGAAGAAGTCCAGCTCCTCTCTGAGTGGTGAGGCTTTTGGGACCCAGTAAGAAAGAATGTTCAGGCCATTCAAGGGGAACCGTGCCCTCTCTGGGGGAAGCCACTGTTTGCCCTTACTGCCTGCCAGCAGACACTCAGGGGAGGGCCACTCTCCTCCTCCTGGGCTAGGCCCTGTGATGACCCCTCCTCCTGCCTTGGCTCTCTTCCACAGGCAGAGGCACCTGCCTGCCCAGGCCTATGGTTGTCCCTCTTGGGCACTTCCGTCTGCTCCCTCTTAGTTCCCAAACACTCTGCACCAGCTTCAGATTGGGACTGTGTCTTGAAGTTTGGGCTTCCCAGTCTTTCCATGGCCACACTCAGGAACTTGGTGGTGGTAAATGCAAAGTTGACACGGGGGCTTCCAGACCAGGCAGAGGAGCGAGGTCAGGTATGGGAGTCAGCAGACCTTGGTCAATTTGCAGCTTTGGCTGTATTTTCCTGGCTGTGTGTCCTCAGGTGAGTTACTTCACCTTTCTGGGGTTTGGTTTCTCCTCCTGTAACTAAGGGAGATACTGATAGCTCCCTCATAAGGATATTGTGAAGATTTAACAAGATCACACAAAGGGCATAGTAAATTCTCAATAAACCGGAGCTCCTCTCCCCTGTTCCTTTAAAGGTAAGCTGCCTCTGTTCATTAGGCTTGTTCTCAGGAAAGAACCTGGTATTAGTCATTTATACTTTAGTGTGAATTTAAGAAGAATCTTTATATCCTCAATGGGAGTTTGAAGTTTGGGTGTGCTCTAGCTGAGGAATACGAGATTGTTCTGTCTGTGACCTTACAGGCATCAGCCTTCCAGGGTGAAGGGGAGTGGTTTACTAGGCAGAGGGCTTCCTGGGGGTCACACCCCACCACTCAGGCTGAGGTTTGAATGAACTTCAAAAAAGTGCCCAAGGTTTACAGGGAAACTTGAAGAAATCTGGGGACAATGACAACAACTTGCTGGAGGGATCTCAGAGGTGAGTGGCCTGCAAGAAGCAATTTCCAGCGTCCTTCCTGATCATCCAGTGACCCTGGGCTTCCTTCTGAGCCCCATAGCCACAATTCTGTATGTGAGTCCTCCCGTCTGTCCCCAGGGTTGTCTGTCCCATTGAGCTCCACAATTTACTTCTCACTCCCTGTTCTGACATGAAACACGTTAGATTCACGCTAAGAGGAAGACTCTGCAAACTCTTAAAACTCAGCAGGTAAATATTTGGATAAGAGACAGCGGGACACAAATCATCCTGACTGCCAAGCTCTGAGAATGTGTGTGCCCCCATGGGGTGTGTGTGCAAGTGTGTGAGTACACACACCTGTGTGTATGTAAGCAAGCAAGTGTGTGTGTGCACGATAGAGAAGTATAAAGACTCAAATAATATTTTTCCACCCATGGCTAAAGCCTCTCTTTGACTTTCCAAGTATTTCAAGCAAGAGCACGTTCCTTCCATTGTTCTTTTTGCTCAGTCATCTCACCCCGTGAACAAGTCATTTCCCATCTCTCTGTCCTCGTCACGGAACATTCAGCTCCAGGAGGCGCCATGTCAGGAATTGGGTGCTAGGTTGGAGAAGGGCTGACTGGAAAGGCAGCCAGGTTGCAGGACACAGGCTTCTCCTAAGACAGAGAGGGCATCATTAGTAGATTTTTCCAGTATTCTTGCCTTTAGACCTAAGCTCACTGTGCAGACACGGAAGGTGAAAGGCAAACAGCCCTGAGTCCACCATAAACCACCGGATGTTTAGCTGTGAGACCCATGTGGCTTGTTCTTGGAAGTCTTGACTTGGTGAGGACAAGCCCAACTCCTCTTGATGTACTGGGAGGAGTGTAATACACAAATTGCCCTTTGCTTTTGCATATCAAGAGCACATCTTTACTTGTACCGTGATCCTTCAACAAAAACTGGGAGGAGCTTTCCTCTTGCACTGAGCCTAGTTCCTGGTTTCTAGGAGGCAGTGAAGGAAGACGCAGCATATGAGTGAGTGGAACTTTCCTGGCCTTTGCTTTTCAAGGCCAAACTTAAACATATCTGATGTGGGCGACCTCCCCCCAGACCTTCCACAGGACCCTCTGGGTGTGAGGATTTACTGGCTTTCCCAGGCTGCATTCACAGGAAAAGGCCACTTAGATGATTGGCTCCTATTACTGGGTGTGCGATGGTACACCCTCCAGTCGGATTTCCTTGTATTGGATAATGAAGTCGGAGAATTTTCGTTTAGACACAGAATTTTGTCTTTTAATGTCTGCCCTAATCTTAGCCGTTTTCCTGCTGTACTACCTTATTGTCAGTGTGTGTGTGTGTGTGTGCGTGTGCGTGTTCGAGCACGCGTGTAGTAAAGGTTCTTAAAGTGGTAGCAGGGAAATGCAGCCCCTTTGTCAAGATGACGTAGGGAAACAACCACTGCCTTGGCCCCCATGGGCCTCCCTTCATGTCTCTGCTTCGTCGTGTCCAGCCGTGAGGCTGTTCCCTGCACAGGCGAGTATGTTCTCCTGTCAAGGATGCACGCAGCTGGCGGAGGAAGCATGATAAACCTCATCTTGTAGATAACAAGCTAGAGCCTCAGAGTCAGGTCAAGGCCCAGACCCAGGTCTCCCTACCTTTTGTTAAGTGTCCTGCTAGGATTATATGGACGTTTTCACCCCCAGAACCCACGGCCTTGGGGGTTTCTCATGGGTGCCGACCAGGCTGGAGCTAACCTAGTGAAGAGCTGCAGTGATCCCACCTCATCTTGTTTGCCGGCCTCACCCCTCCTACCCAGCCGGGCAGTGGCTCTGGGGAGGCCCAGACACACTTCTCTGAGAAGGACACTATTGCAACAGTGATGACGGCTGTTTATTTATGAGCACTGAGCACTCCACGCCACCGTCTTGTTTGATCCCTTCCAGAGTCGTGTAAAGTAGCTCTGTATTTACTCTCATTTGACCGATCAATAAACGAGGCATGTGAGGAACAGGAGCTTGCCCAAGTGGCATAGCTGCGTCACTGAGCTGGGGTTGGAACCCTGGGAGTCTGGCTGCAGGGCTCACTCTCTCCATTCGGCTAGGCCGTCTCGGAAGGAGGGACCCCAGGGTCTCAGCCATTACATCCTGGGCTTCATTTGTTCCAGATGCATTTTCATTTAATTTGGGGTCTCCCCTCCTAAAAAAATGTTTCAAAAGCCAAGGGTTTGGAAGAGTGAGGAATCCTCTGCTCTTTGGAAGCCAAAATCCTTTAGCTGAACAAGTTGCCTAGTAAATAGTCCAGATGCCTCCACAAGGAGGGTGATGAGGTAGGTGGCCTGAGCTGGGACAGTGCCAGGGTGCCGTTGTCACATGGCCTCCGCCCCACAGCTCCAGCCCGAGAGCTCAGGGAACATCCTGGAGATCTGCCTTCCTGTCCGCCACCCCTGCAATCCTCATTTCTCCAACCTGGTGTCTTACAACGCCAGAATCCAAGATGAAAAGGAAGACAACATCGGAAGTTGGAAACGGGCTGGCTCCTCTTTCCCCTAAGCGTTTCCACAGCATGGATCTGACAGGCTGTCTGGCCAGACCAGCCCAGGATAGAGACTGGCCTTCTGGGGATTAAAAAAAGAGAGAGAGAGAGAGAGAAATAGGAGTGATGGGTACAAACTGCAGCTTGCTTTGACCTGTTCCTAAGGAAGGAGGGGAGGGTGAGGTGGGTCTCAAACTCCCCCGCAGCATCATCTGACCCGGCGTTTCTCCTCTGTCTCGGAGCTGAGGGAACGTCGCCCCTTTGTGTGGCAGCCAAGCGCTCCCCGAGTTCCTTGAGAGCCCTTCTCTCCATTTCAGGAGACGGCCGTGCAGCTGAGGTCTGCGTTTCTCAGTCACGGACTCTGCACCATCTCCCCTGAGAATTGCCCGGTCGATGGTGAACCGTCTCCACTGCGTGTGTGGGGATTAATGTCCCCGGTGTGGTGGGTCAGTGCAGTGTGCAAAGGCCAGTATTAATCGACAAATTAAAGCCAACGAAAACCTGGGCAGGTGAGAGGAAGTCTCTGAGTTTGATCAAAAACATATTTCTGTTTCAGGTCTAAATAATGGGCTACGGGGAGGCACATCTGTAAATTATACAGGAAGCCTTCTTCAACGGCTGATTCACCCTGACAGTTTTACTGGAGTATATGAAAATGAGTATTAAAGATGTGATCTGTAGGCTTCCTTCCAGGAATTCCAATCTGGTTTCAATAAAATGGGAACACTGATTGGAAGTGAAGTTGCCTTCCGGTTTTGCCTTTGGCGATTACGTGCTCATTCGTGAAATGACTGAATTCCACAACTACTTTTAATATTCACCTTTTGAGTTCATCTCCAGCACTGGACACATTGGAATGATTAAAATAGCACTGGCTCTCCATGCTGGGTGCTCTCTAATTTAAAACAGCCCAGGTGCTGAAGACAAATGAGTCCTCCTGGTAAGTCCATTCTTTCTTTGCATGAAGTTGCTTTGCAGAACATCGAGGGTGGAATATTAATAGTAAAAAACATTAAATAAAATAATGCTCCTTGAGTCAATGCCTGGGGGAAAAGATTAAAGTTTGGTGCAAGGCAGAACTTGTACTTTGTGTCGGATTGTTCTCGCTGCAATGATTTCTGGGCTTTTCTGCTTGGATATTGTGCTTGCAATTGCACTAATAGCTGGGGCTCTGGGCTCCACTTCCTTCCTCCCCAGGGACACCCGCCTCTTGGTCAGCCATGTGCTCTGAGCTGGCCTTGCGTTGGTCTTCCTCAGCAGGGGGTGAGATTTTACTAAGCCAGCTGTAGCTCTCTACATCTGCCCTGCTCCCCAGGCCCCCAGGGCCCATTGTTAGAGGGCACTCCAGGATTAAGGAGCTCAGAGTGCCACCAAGAAGAGGGAAGTTAATTGGTTGATCTTTCCAACACACCTCCAACAAAGGCCCCTGGCCCCCTGCTCTAACCACTGGACAAATGGGCCACAGGTGCTTTCTCTATCTGACTTCTCAGAGATTTACTAGACAAAGTGGATGAGCTCTTTTGCTTCCATCTCTGCGCCCTAGTTCTCTCAGCCTTTGATGGCAAGGGATAAAAAGTTGGTAGGCCTACTCTGCCTCCCTCAACGTTTATTCATCCAAAGCTATTATGGGATTTTCAGTGGGAGAAAATGGACCTAAACCCTTGGGAGATTGGGCACCGCTGGGAGCTACGAATTCATTTTGAAATGTTTTTGTGGGATTGCAAATGTTGCCTTTTTTATATGCAAAATTCACATTTAATTTCCTCTGATCTTCTTCAAAATCATGAAAATAGTTTTCATGCATTTAATTAGGGATGAAATTTTGTTGTCTTTGTTGTCTTTTGTTTGAGGATGACTCAATGGCCTGTGTTCTGGTTTCAAATGTTTAAGGATGTGGAACACACATGCACCTGTTGAGTATGTCTGAGAGAAACTCCATTTCTTGACATGATGGACAAGGTATGCTCATGTGTTGGAATTAAAGACATTTTCCCAGGCGTCAGCTGTCCTCTCTTGAGCCAACCAAAAAGCTGTGAGAGGTGGACTGCAGCAGCAGGTCTGCCCTTGTGGCAGGAAGTTACCTATGAAGGTGACCACCAGTTAGTTGGAGACTAACTTCATTTACACCCAGACCCCTTGGGTACTGTTTCAAAACCTAAGACTCTGTGGTCGCCATTCCTAATGTGGATTGTGGTGGCATGGTGCAATACTGCAACCATTAGCCACATATGACTGTTTAAATTTAAATTAATGAAAATGAAATAAAATTTAAAATCCAGTTCCTCAGTCACACTCACCACATTTCAAGTGCTCAGTAGATGGCGAGTGACTGCCATCTTGGAGAGCTCAGATAGAGCCCATTTCCGTCATGACAGAAGCTTCCATTAAGGTTAGAGTTTTATCACGATCCGAGGAAAATCATGAAGACGACGAGCTCTCCTTCCAGGCCACACTTAATTGAAACCTTGTGGTGTGAGAGTGGACCTGTGAGCTGTTGACGAACTTTGGTGAAAGTGGAAATTTCCCACGTGGGACCTCAGACTAAATCTGACCCAGAGTATTTTGAAGATGAGCTTGGCTAACGATGGTTCTGCCAAAATACGTGTGACAGATAGGAACAGAATGAAATTCTGAAGAGTTGCAATGTCCCACATACTCAAGTCACTGATGTTAATGACACCAAGAAATGTTTCTCATTTTCTGAACATTATTTTTTATTTAGTAATGAGAAACATCCCTCTGCAGGTTCCGAGCACCCTCGCACTGAGGTTGGGTGATGGGCCCCACGAGCTCACCCCTAACATCATTCCATCCTTGTGCTCAGCCAGGAGAATGCTTTATTTCCAGTGGTCAACGGTCTCAAGATACAGGCTCTATGCTGAGAGATTAATATTTTATTCACTGCAACCAACACCCAGAAGCGATGCTCAACTCCTGCATATCCTTCAAAGGCTGACAAACTCAACGAGGGCCTGTTACAAGCCAGATCCAGTGTCTAAATTTGCCCTGCGCAATGGCTTTGTCAGTGGCTCGAGCCTCTAGGGACCTCTTTCTTTGGTCACCTGCCTAGAGCACATCCAGCCAAGCTGAGCCAAGTGACCAGCAAAGCAATGGAGGCATGGGTACCATTGTGTGGGATGTGCCATCTGCATGGTCCACGGTACTGGCCAAGATGGCGGAGTTCTGAGAAGGCCGATTCAAGAGGGGAGAGTAGAGACAATCAGAGAAGACCCGAGAGAGCAGTTCACCCCCAATGATCAATTTTTTTGTTAGCTAATCGTTAGTGAGCACTTCTCATATTCCTGGAAGTATGCTAGACATCTCCTTATGTTTGTTGCTTCCAATTATCTAAAGAAGCCTTGGTTTTAGTACTGTCATCTCCAACATGCAGATGAGGACATGGAAGCTGCTGGGTTAACTAACTAGTCCTAGGTCAGCAGGTCATAAGACCCCCTGAACTCAGACCTGAAGCCAAGTCTCCTTGATCCAAAGCCAAGTTCCTTGCAGTGGTGGCATGCTACCTCGAAGGATGCATTTGGTTGCCTGGGGAATCCTAAGAGGACCAGGCCTTCCCAAGACCTGGGATGAGTGATGCAGGCCATTCAGGGCATGAGTCTGGGATCAGTGGCCAGCAGTGGGATTCCACTGCGCATTCTCTGAAAATGGAGCCAGAAACCCTGGGCCCATCTCAGTGCATGAAGAGGGGCTACTTCTCCCTGGAAAGCCAGTCGTCATATCCAAGGCCCATGAGCCCTGAGACAGCCTCTATGACCCTCCCAACCAATCCCCTTGACAGATGCGTTGCTTGAGGCCAGCAAGGGCAGGCCTGGTGAAAGTTACACAAACCCAGAAGTAGAACCCAGGTCTCCTGCCATTACCCTACCTAAGAGCTCAGGGAAGGTCCAGCTCCAGAGCCAAGACACCATGCTTCTCTTTGTCGACAGAGAGCACCTCAGGGCCACTGGGGTCTCCCTGGGAGCCATAACCTGCCAGCACGGACGTCCCGGGCCCTTCGGGTGGACTTTTCACTGTAGAGCAGGAAGTCTGAGTGCCTGCCTGACCCTGGAGGAGATGCTCAGGGGAGAGCGAATGGAAGGGACTGGGCAGAGTTATACCTACAGGTGCGTGGGGGCTTGGCACATAATCCCCCAGAATTTGGTGAGATTTTAGAGTGCTCGGAAGCCGTGGTTCACCCAATGGCAGGGTCTGCATGTGCTAGGGGCTTTGCTTTCTGCATCGGGGAAACCTAGACACAAAGCTGCTCTGGGTGCAGCACAGGTGAGCACGTTTTGTGCTTTACCGCCTAGCTTTCCTTTGAATTACACGTGGAGAGAAGGATCTTTGTAGTCTGCTTATGCTTTGGGTTCTTAATCCAGTCCTAGTAATTGGAGAATATTTAAATCAAACCACTGCTGACAATCTATTGAAATTGCAGTTATAAGGCGAATACTGTCTGTACTTCCCCCCAATAAGTTGGCTTGAGATCTTATTTGCTGCCCCTCCCCAATCAGTACAACTTCACACATGTGTGTCTGTGTGACCCAAACTTTGTACTTCTCTTATGAGAGCCTGGTGGCACTTTCTTGTCGTTGTTTAATGTCTGCTTCCTCCTCTGGACTGTACGTGTCACCAGGGCAGGACTGGGTCTGGCTTGCTCCTTGTTCCACTTTCAGTGTCTGGAATGAGCCCTGCACAAGGGGAGCTCCCTGTCTCTCTTGAATGAGTGGAAGACTGGGCCTCACCATTGTCTGCTTGGCCCCTGGGGGGTGAGGGCTCGGTGCTGAATCCATGTCCCCATGCCCTCAATTCTGCACCCATCCATCCTTTTCCTCAGATGCAGCTCGCAGGTTGGATGAGTGCTCCGCAGCCAGCCAAAGGACTGGTTCCCCAGCTGGCTCTTTCTCTCCTTGTGTAGATCTTATAGATGTCACTCGACACCCAAAGGAGGTGGTGGGCAAGCCTGCCAGATGCCCTAACAGACCATCTTGCATCGTCTCCAATGCTCTGAAAGGCGTCCAAGCCCCCAGCATGCACTCCAGGCTAATTCAGGCAAAGAAAGTGTTCATAAAGCCTCCCCATTTCTTCAAAAGAGCCTCCTCTTTCCTCTCCACATTACTCCGGCTTCTCCTATGAGATGCCAGTGCAGGAGGAAAGCAAGAAATGATCGAAGCGGCTGCTGCCTGCCTCTACGCAGAAAACCCTCCACCTTCCAGCTGCTCGGGTCTCTGGATGCTGGGGAGGGAAGGGGGACCTGTGGGGGTGACAGTATCTTCTCCAAAATCTTCATCCACAGTAAACACTGCTAACTACCAAGTCATAAAACATATCAGCTGGGTTTATTACTTTTAACCGTCTTTCCAATTATGCTGTAAAATAAAGGCAGATGCCATTTTGAGATCTTATTATTGTCAAGGGCCGGCTTCTCCAGCAACACCTGCTTAGCAGCAGTCTGCTGGTTTATGCCCCTTTTTTTATAGGTGGCAGTTTAAGGTGGCTCTTCTCCGGTTACAGAGAGTTCTTCCTAATGGAGCAGAAGTGGCACGCACGGTAGGTGGGCTCCGGCTCCTGCCCACGCTGTTGAGGCAGGGTCGCTGGTTCACCTGGGTTTTTAGTTGACAGCCTCGCCACACACATCAGGCTCTGCCAAATGCTCTGCCATTAATTTATGATTTAAAGTAATTAACTTTTGCTGATTAAAGTAATTATTTCAAGTGCATTGCACTCGGGCCCAAATGATGCACACAGCCCCTCTCCAGTTTGAGCTAGCAGCATGCCAAGTGCTGAAAGGCTGCACCGGGGATCTCCGAGTGGCTTCTGCCGGCTCGCAGATCTGCCATGTTTATGACTGACTTCTACTAACTGCTCATTTTAATGCCGGGTGCTGGCAGCACGTTGACACAGTGTGAAACCTTCATCCGGTAAACAAGACAAGCTTCAGCTCGGTGACACCGATGACAGTGGAAGCTGTTTAAATGAATCTTGCCTCCAGCCTTCCAGAGGTATCATGTTTTTGCACTCTCTTGCTTACCCAGATTGGCCCTTAAACAGCACACAGCTTCATCTGGCCGCAGCTGAGATCGCGGAATATATGCACGGTGGGAACCAAGCCCTGTGCCCCTAAAATCAGCTGCAGCTCAGCACATATCTTCAGAGGGCCTTCGGGGCCTGGACAAGACAGGGCTGGCAGGTCGCTGTGCAGGAGGAGCCTGGCTCCGTCTGGGGAAGCTTCTAGAAGGTAATGGAGAGAGACAGAGAACAAGGTCTGGGGGAGGGAGTCTTGCCCCGTTATTTCATACCAAGCACTTTCTTTTGTTCACCATGGCATCCTCTGCCAGTGAGGCAGGAATCAGTGACGTGGTGGCTTCCCTAGCAGGGAGGCTGCTGCCAGCAGGAGCAGAGGAGCAGTGAGTTGGAGCCTCAAGGCTGGAAAACACTTCCAAACCCCAACTCCCTCCTGTTTCACAGAGGGGTGTGAGCCAAAGCCCAGCCTCCCTTGTGTGGGGCAAGTAGGGAATGTGGGCGCAGTGCTGTCCATCAAAACACGAGTGTTTGGGCCACCAGGCTGAAGGAAGGCACAAGAATCCTTCCCTCCTGGAAAATCTTATGAAACCGTTGTCAAAACTGTTCCCATTTCTCTTGCACCTGCTATGTGCCAGGCGATGAGCCCCACACTGAAGAGACTATCTCACGGAACCTTCCAGCAATCCCAGGAGGTGAGTCACGTCGCTGCATCTTCCAGCTGAGGCACCTAATCCTCAGAGTGGTGAGTGACGTGCCCAAAGTCACTTAGCCACTGGAACCAGGATTCAAATCCAGATCCTTCTGCCTCCAAAGTTCCAGAAATATGGTCCCTGCTAAATCTCTTTTTACTCGTTAAAAAAAAAATCAGAAAACCGCAGTAGCTGCTTTTAGAGACCATCACCAAGGAAAGGCCACACTGGGCTTTGGGAAGTCACAGCTCCTTGTGGCACCAGAGATCTCTCCTCTGGGAGGGCCAGAGCGAGGGGCCACCCACCAAATGCCTTGACTTTGGAAAAGATGGGCATTTCGGGGGCTCATGCTTCTGCTTGTTGCTATTCAGGGGACAGTTTGGGAAATAGACTTGTACTTTTATCTTGTCTCTTAGTAATTCTTCCAACACCCTGAGCTTTCAGTGAAACCACAAGGAAATCTAATTTTGTATGTAATTAAGTGCCTGATGGGCAGTGATCCCCGGCAAACAATATTTCAGCTTAATGCTGTCGAGCAAACAGCATTGAGAGGCGGCGATGCCAGAACAATCATCTGTGTGTTGGCACCCCTCCCCACCGCGCCATGGCTGTGGTCGTAAATAACCCACTTCACTTTCAGGGTGAATTGAGTGCTCTTAAAGGGTAAGACTGAAAGGACATCAAAGGAAAAATTCTGCTTCCTTCCTCAAGTCTGGGCCATCAGGGCGGCCGGGCAGATGCCCTGTCCTGCTTGGCATGCACCTGCAAAGGCGACACTCCACTCACTGCGCTCGCAAGCATGGTCCTGGCTGCCAAATGGTGGACAGAGCGTGGGGTGGGACCAGCCAGGAGAGGGCCCGGTGGACACATCCACCGCAGTCCAGGCCCGTGGAGGGAAGGATGCTCCCACTGCCTGGCCCTGTGCAGCCAGCAGACACAATGACTAGGAATTCTCAGAGCCTGGTGAATTGCTGGAACCAAGGAACTGGCATCAAATCAGGAAAAGAAGCTGGAAAGTAAATCTAGACGCACTTGAAGGAGGACAGTAATGGGATGGGTGGCCCTGCCCATGTGTTGAGGGCTGTGGGCATGGCTGGAACGTTATCAGCTCAACATCTGGGGAAGCCAGCACGGAGCAGTATGTAGCAAACTTCTGGCTGGTGGTCTAGTGAACTTTAGAACAGGTTTAGTTTTATGGGTTTTTTTTTTCTTTCACTTGTTTGATTATTTTAGATAAAAAGAATGAAAATAAAACTTAAAGAAAATGTGGTTTACAGCCCAATTTGATCAGCCTTCTTAGGCTATTCCTCTTACCCTGGGTTTCCAGAAAACTCCATGCTTAGAAGCTACACAGCCCCAGGTTCAAGTCCCAGCCTGGCCACTTGTCAGCCGAGAGACCTTGGGCAAGTCATTTAATTCTCCAAGCCTCAGCCTCCTCCGCTGCAAAAGGAGAATAAGACAGCTCTCGTCCTGCTGACGTGAGCTTCAGAAGCGCGGCGATGTGCGCTGAGTGACCGCCTGTGCGCAGTAAGCAGTGGTTGCTGCTGCGGGTGTGGCTTTGCTGGGATTATCGTGGCTGCTGCGCATCCCGGGAGTGCCCTGGGGGCCCGGCTGCAGCGGCTCAGCTCTGGACCCAACCCAGCGGCTATTCCACAGCATCTGCCTAAAGGGGCCCGGGAATAGGAGAAAGGCACGGCAGGAAGCCACAGGACCCAGATCCGCCAGGTGTTGCCAAAGAGGGCCGAACACACGGGTCAGCGAGCAGCAGGGAGGCCCTGGGACCGCACGCCGAGCCCCGTACAGGTTCTCATTACGTTTCGCAATACTTCATTCTCTCCTGATCTATAAAGGTCCATTCATTCAACACACACGTGGGGCGCCTGCTCTGGGCCAGGCTGTGGCGTGGGTGCTGGGATACACAGTGGCCAGACCACAGCAGACAGAAAAAGTAAGGTCCTCTCCGAGAAAAAGAAAATATAGAAGAAAGCAAACAGGACAGTAAATGTGTCCATTATCCTGACACCCAGAGGCGTTCCTGGTTCAGGTGTCAGTAAATGTATCTGGAAGCAGGCTGGAGCTACCAAGTCATCTCTGGCTAGTGTCCCTGAGCCTTAAAGGACTGGGAAAATACAGATAACATAATCTTCCAAAGTACCGTACCTGATGGGTGCATCTTAGCCCACTCTGTGTGTACTGAAACTAACTACTGACCCTACAGTAGTGGGTGTAGTAGGCTGAATAAAGACCCCCAGAGATGTCAGATCCTACTTCCTGGAACCTGTGCATTACCTTATACAGCAAAGACTTAGCAGATGTGATTACATTAAGGATCTTGAAATGGGGACATTATCCTGGATTATCTGGGGGGGCCCTAAATGCCGTCACAAGTGGACATATAAGAGGGGGCCAGAGGGAGATTTGACACTGACAGAAGAGGAAGAGGTCATGGGATCACAGAGGCAGAGACTGGAGTGATGCTGCCACAAGCCAAGGAATGCTGGCAGCCACTAGAAGCTGGAAGAGACAAGGAACAGATCCCCCTCCAAGCCTCCCGGGTAGCACGGCCCTGCTGACACCTTGACTTCAGCCCAGTGAAGCTGATTTTAGACTTGAGGCTTCTAGACTGTAAGAGAATAAATTACTGTTGTTTTAAGCCACCATGGTTGTGGTAATTTGTTACAGCAGCCACAGCAAACTCATTCAGTCAGTGAATGTATTTATTAATCCACTCTGCACAGAGCTACAGAATGGGGTCTTGATTAGGCAGGCATCATGGGGGGCGGCCAAATGAATGAATGAATGTAGCAATAATACACTATGATTAAATTAGAGGGAGGGGCTCCATTTTTATTTTAACTCACATGATACAAAATTAGTCACCCACAGCAGTTATATTGCAGATACTCAGCATATTAATTTATTTTTAAACAGGCAAACTTGACTCTTGGCCAAGTCCTCACCACCAGCTCCAGTCCTATCTGAGCTGGCGCCCAGGAAGTCACTGATGGTTCAGGCCCCCCTTGCGTGGGGGGCTAATGGGGGCCCACCTACCTCCAGTGCCTGATAAGTGGGGGTCAGAGCTACCAGATGCGGGTCCTCTGGACTGACACCTTCCCGCATGAACCCACAAACCATGCAGACTAGTGCCTTCCCGCACACACCAGACAGTGCCAGCTCTGACCTGAACTTCCAGCTGGGAGGTCTGAGCACCTTGTCTGTGGACATGACTGTCTTCTGAATTTTCTTTTTTGGAGCAAGGACGAGAGTCCAGACAGGCGTTCTTTGGAGCAAACCCCCAAGAATGGCCTGGCCACACTGTCCCACCTGGCATGACGAAGATAAGAGTGACCTGTGGAAAGAGGCCTCCGCCTTTGAGCTCAATTTAAGTCCTGTTTGGTTTTGTCATTTTCCTTGAAGAAGACTTTTGGTGGCGTCTTGCGGAGACAAGGTTTAAGGCACAGCACACTTCTCCGTGGCCCACCACCCAGTTCCTGAACTTGGCAGGGGAAAACCTCCACCACCGGGACAGAGTTGCACAGTGACAAAAGGCACGGGGTTTTTAGTTGGACCATCGGGATTCAGATCTGGGCCCTGCTGCCCTCTCCCTCGATGTGACCTCGGGAACATTGAACCCTTCTGGATCCAATTTCTTGCATGTGCAAAGTAGGGTTTTAAGAAGTGATACCTGCCCCACAGATGCAGGGCTCAACTGGCCGCACCCAAAGCGCCCGGGCAAGGCTAACGTTTGGAGCTCAATACCGACAGCTGTTAGTACGACTGTGGTTACTCACCCACTGCTGGGTCCCTTGTTATTCATACCTGCCACATGAAGGCCACACAAGTGCAGGCTCTGGGGACCCGCAGGGAGTGGGGAGGGGTCCCTCTGCTTAGGGAAGAGCCTGTTCTCTCTGACTGGGGCCTGCAGGCGGCAAAAGCCATTAGGAGCCGTTTGCCTCACCAGGCAGGCCTGCCCCCTCAACTGTTATCAATGAGCTTGTCAGCCCACAGACTCACCTCCTTTGTTCTTTTCATCTGCTCGCCCCTCCGAGGCCTCTCCCGAGCCCGCAGCTGTCTCGCAGGACCTGCAACAGGCTGTCGTACACCTGTTTGGCTGGAGGCTGAGCCCGGTGGTCCAGGCGTGGTGGGGAGAGAACAGCGAGCTGCCCAGGCCTCCTGGCTCCGGGCGCCTGTCCACGTCAGGATGTCAGATGACAGTTGTTGGAGCTGCAGCTGGTACCGCCGCCCATGCCAGGGGCACGGCGTGCCTGCCGCGTGCGTTAATGCGCTCTGCCCTCCCTGAGGAGCACCTGCTGCGGAGGCTGCAGCTGGAAGGGAACGGGGCCTAGCTGGCTGCGCCCGAGGGCCACGGCAAGGGAGCGGGAGTCCTTGAGCCGTCACCCCGCAGGCTGGTGCCTCCCGTGATCGCAGAGGGTGAAGACGTGTGCCTGCATGTGCTGTGGTGAGTTCTGACCCACGAGAGCTGCCAAGGCCTGAATAAGCCATAACTGCCGAAGAACTCTGGATCAGACCTGGTTTCTGACCGCTCTCAGAGCCAGGCTGACAATTTAAAAGACGTGGGGTGAAGTGCAATGGGTTGAGTCAGTTGGGGCCAAGTGTCCAGGGAAGGGCCCTGCCTTAGTCTGCAAGGGCATCATAACAAAGCACCACAGACTGGGGGGCTAATTTTTCACAGTTCTGGAGGCTGGAAGTCCAAGATAAGGTGCTGGTAAGGTGGCCTTATTCTGCAGCCTCTTCTCTTGACTTGTAGGTGCCCACCATCACTCTATGTCTTCACACGGCGTTTCCTCAGTGTGTGCTTGAGGGAGATAGAAAGATATAAAAAGAGAGATGGAGAGAGACAGAGAGAGAGAGAGCAAGAGCACTGGGGTCTCTTCTTATAAGGGCACCAATCCTCTCATAGCAGGGTACCACCCTCATGACCTCATCTAAACCTAATCACCTCCCAAAGGCCTGCCTCCAAATAACATCACATCTGGGGTTAGGGCTTCAACATACAAATTTTGGGGTACAGACATGTCCCTAGAATGAGTCTTCTTCCCAAAAAGGAAGTGAAATCTTCCCAAGAGGCCCCCAGGTTTGGAAAAGCACACTTAGGGAGTCTCATTTGTTCTGGCATTGTGAAGGAAAGAGCTGGAGAGACGCCACATGGAGGACCATTCTTTACTGCTTCTATTAAATCTCTGTTTAAGCAAACATGGTGCCGTCTTCGGAAACAAATAAAGGACACGGGAGTTCACTGGATGAAAAATTCCAGTAGATGAGGGCTTCTTCTAAGCAGTCCGGGCATGTCACTAAGAGAAAATGCTGGTGCAGAACCCACAGGCCCGGGAAGAAAGGAAATGTGAGGGTCTCCATTTGCCCAGGAAAGGTGCACCCCAGAGGAAAGTCAGGCAGGAAGAGGCAGTGGGGACACTTCCAGTGCACTTTCTGTTGACAGAGCACTGTCTCTCCTGGGTGGCTCCCAGGCTGCACGAGGTGGCTGTTACCTGTGTCCAGGTGGGGACTGAAGCTCGGCAGAGTGAAGGGAGTTGTCCAGTCTCCCAGCGAGGACTAAGTCCTGTGTGTCCAGCACGCTGCCTTATTGCAGCCTCGCTGACTCTCATGATTCCAAATCTGGTGCTCTCCTCATGCTCCGAACGAGGCCGGCTGTCAGTCCGATTGGGCCACCATAACAGATACCACAGACCAGGGGCTTCAACAACATTTATTCCTCACATTTCTGGAGGATGGAAGGCCCAGATCAGGGTGCCTGCCCAGCTGGTGTCTGGTGAGGGCCCCTTCCTGGCTGTAGATGGCTGTCTTCTCACTCTGTGCCCACATGGCAGAGAGCAGAGAGAGGAAGCACGCTCTCCTGTTTCTTCTTATAAGGGCATTAATCCCATCAGGACGGCTCCACCTTTGTGACCATATCACCTGCAAAGGTCTCACCTCCACATACCATCATACTGGGGATTCCATTTCAATACAGCCATGCATACTTATGAATTTGGGGAGGTGACACACTCAGTCCATAACACCAGCTTTTTAAAAAGTATCGTATGTTTATGAAGCCCACACTGTGATAGGTGCTCAGAAGCAAGGGTCCATTTCTATACACTGCCAAGGAAAGCCCGGGCCCTGAGACCAGGGATGATGCTCAGGGTCCTTGTGGGTGGGGCTGGGGGACGGGGTTTTGTCCTGCCCTCCAGGAGGGCCCCCAGTGCCAGAGATGAGTGGGGCATGGCCAGGCACTGAGCCTGTGCCAGCCCTGTAGGGAATTGACTGTGGCCAGTGTGACTACCACGATGGAAAGAAGGTGGAGGGCAAGGAGACCTTCTAGAGTTCCTTCTCCACCCCAGGTTCCAGGGCACCCCACTAAGGGTGGTGGCAACATTTTCAGTCAGGGACTGTCTTACCACAAACCTGGTCCCTGCCCCTCTGTTCTTGCTGCTCCCAACTTCCTCCCCAAACACCACATGACTGGGGAGGCTTCTGCAGAGGCTGCTCAGGCACCACACAGGGCGGGGATGATGCCGGCACCCTCAGGAGGGGGGGTGACCTCCTCCATGGAAGTCCTCCTCAGCTCCACATCCATGCTCATATCCTGGTTCTCATGCTCCTCTGCCAGGCCAGAGCTCTTCAGAAACAGAAAGACCTCTGCCTGGAGCAGGGAAATACTATCAGATGGTCGGCTCTTGGGCTGGGCTCTTAGCTGGGTTAAGGCACATTTTGTGCCCGGCAAGGCAGCCTCATGGGCCACTGTCTAAACTGCTTCCTAAGAATTAGGATGGGCACTTCTGGCATCTTCCAGCTGAGGCAGAACCTGAGGACAGCTTCAGATCCTGCCAGCCTCCATGCACATGGCAAGAAGATCCAGCAACCCAGAGGTGGTGACCACCCAGAGTCTGAAAGGGACTTTGCCTCTTGAAGTCAGGGTCTCTCTCCTGATTTCTGGAGCACCTGGTCTCCTTGGAATAGTGGCCAGCCCCTCAAGACAGATGGCACCAGGCTTCCTAGCCCAGGCCTGGCAGGACCAGCAGCAAAGGGGCGGGCAGGCTTGGCAGAAGGGCAGCTGCTCACCTTCTCCCCTTTCCTGTCTCCTTCTGGACGAACACCATTATGCTAACTGGGGCCATGGGTTGGGGGCAGCCCACACCGCCTCTGCGAAACAGCTGTGAGTGATGTTCAGCCCGAAACCTGGCTGCAGCTCCTCTGCAGTTACCTGCGTACACCGCCGTGCCAGCCACAGACAGCTGTGAGACGCTGAGCCTCCGTGGGTCCATCTGGATAGCAGGTCACAAGCCAGTTGCCTGAGTGTGAGCAAGTGGGTGGAGCTGCTCCAAAGGCAATGGTGTCTGTCCCTGCGACCTTGCCTGCTCAGCCATAGGATCAAGGACAGGAGAGGGGGTTTTGATGTGGAGGAAAGAAATGTGTGGCTGGTCTTCCGGCTTTTGGGTCCTCTGTGTGATTCTGTGGCCTGCACATGCGCACGCACACACATGCACACGTGCACACACTTGACCCTTCACGTGTGTTCCTGGATGATGTCTCGTTCCTCGTCCTGGATGGGGTTGAAGTGCCAAGGACCCTGTACTAGTTTCCTGAAGCTGTCATAACAAAATATCACAAACTGTGTGGCTAGAAACAACAGATACTTATTCTCTGACAGTTCTGGAGGCCAGAAGTTTGAAATCAAGGTGTCAGGAGGGCCGTACTCCTTCTGAAGACTCTAGGGTAGATTCTTCCTGGCCTCTTCCAGCTTCTTGTGGTCGCAGATGTCTCTTGGTGCTCCTTGGCTTGTAGGTGCATCACTCCAACCTCTGTCTCTGTCCTCAAATTGTATCTTCCTCTCTGCGTGTGTCCCTGTGTCCAAATTTCCCTCTTCTTATAAGGACACTGGTCACTGGATTTAGGACCCACCCAACTCCAGTATAATTTCATCTTGGCTTGATTACATCTACAAAGACCCTATTTCCAAATAAGGTCACATACGTAGGCTCCAGGTGGACACGAGTTTTGGGGGACACTAGTCAATGCAGTGCAGACTGATGGCACTATGTCTCCTAGGGCTTCTCGACTTCATCTTGGTGACTCATGGAGTGGCCTGGGAATGTAGAGTGATGTTTACCCTCATGGTGGCCCTGTCACTCTGGTTGTGCTCTCTCCAGCTTTCCCAGCTGGGACCTAGAAAAATCAAGGCCAGGCTTCTGGTGGGAGGCAGACTACAGGAAGGCTGGGAGATGCCGAAGAGCAGGGAATGGTAGAGAGGAGAGAGAGAGACTCCTGTTCCAGTTTTCGAAGACTTTGGGGAAGATGGAGCCATTACTTCCACTCAACCCAACGCACTGAACATGGTCCTAAAAGCACAGAAGCCCCCATGACTGTTGTTCCACCTGACATGGTTGCTGCTCAGGTGACTTAACCTGAGCCTGTAAAGAGGCCCTTTCTCCTCTTTGGTATTTTTACCAGTGGAGGTGCCCAGGCTTCTGTCAGTGAAGTCACTCTTGGCTTTAGGAGGATGGTTGCAAAACCAAAGCTAGAAGCCCTTTGTCCTGAGAATGGCCATTCACCCATCTTGCTGAGTGAAACCTCACTCAGCATGTTCATCCTCCCATAACTGCTTCTGGAAGGAATGGCTCCAGGCCCAACCAGGCAGGTGCCCAGAGTGGTGCCCAGGGCCAGCCAGGCACAAGTTCAAGCCAAAAGCCTGATGGCTCCATAGGCCAACATCTCTCAGCGATTAGCTGGGTCTTTGAGAAATGAGGTTCCACCAAGACCTTAAATCAAAGACATGGGGGCCTCAAGAGTGGTCCCAAAGGAGTGGGCCTTCATTGACAGAGTGGGCTGACACCTGTGAGGTGGAAATGGAAAGGTGCATGCTATCTGGAGAAGAGCCCCTGGCCAAGAAGCCCTGGTTAATCAAGCATCTGCTCTCTGCCTCAATGTCCCCATCAACACATGGGGACCTTACCTGTTCAACCTCCCCCAGGTTCTCTGGGAGGGTCAGGAAGAGACAGTGACTGTAGAAGAGCTTGGAAACGACAGAAAAGCCAGTGGGCTGCAGGGTGTTATATACACACACCCAAGAGGGGCTGCTGTGTGACAAAGCAGCTCCCTGGGGAAAAACACTGACGCTATGTAGTGGACACAGCTGATGTAACTCCCATTGGATATGAGGCCAACAAGTGTGTGAGTGCAGCCTTTTAGCTGGCGAAATTCACATAAGTGCAGGTTGGGATTGCATGCCCATTCCCTCCTGGCTTCGCTGGGATTGAGGCTGTGCAAGGGCCAGGATGCCCGCTTCCCACCTGCCCGGCCATGTCCTCTGTGGACACAGAGGCAGAATGCTGGAGAAAGACCCATCAAGGGCACGGGAGAGAGTGACTTAGAAAGCCCTGACATTTACACAATTTCGGCCTATTACGTTTATTGAAGGACTTTTCCTGTAAACGGTGCAAGGCCCTTAGTGGCTGGATCTGTTAATGCCTCATGCTTTTTGTGTTTAAATGTGCCACTTGCAATGACTGTCAATGTTGACCTAAGTGAGAAACATCCAAACACGTTTATAGAGGAGACCATGGGACCTCGTTCCCCGAGACTCTGGTTCTGTGGAGCAAAGGGAAGAAAGATGACACCAGGACTGGCTGTTCTGTGCGCTGCGGCCTCCTAACAGGCCTGGTCATGCGTGTCGCTGTTGTGTCCGCGAGAGCTCGGGGTTCTTCATGTTTCCCTCTTGGAAAATATCGAAGGCAAGGCCGTCCGACAGATCATTAAGTGGAGGCTGTCGACATCATCACAAGCAATTATTGGCTTTAATTTCAACATTTACTCATCGGTTGAAGAAATGTTTACTAGTGCTTCCTATGTGGCGATACTACATTACACGCTGGGTGGAGAGGGCCCCTGCTTTAATGGAGCTTCACACCTGTTAAGGATGTCCACGAGCAAATACCTACACACTTCCTAAGTAGTGTAAAGAGGGACACTCGAGGGGTCATAAGAGTGCAAAGAGTCCGGTCAGGGGAGCTGGGGGTGAAGGAAGGCCCCCAAGGAAGGAATCTTTAAGGGAGTCCTTTAGGGAGAGTGGGAGTCGGCCATATAAGTAGTGAGGGTGAAGGACCGGTCAGGTTCTGAGGTGAAAGTGGTGGGGCAATTTTGGAGAACAAAAATAAGATCAGGGATATGATTAATTATTCCATATACTGAAGACATCACACTCTGTACAACATGGGCTAAAACGGTAGAGGGGGAAAATCAATGTCACAACAGTCGATGGACAAGTGGTACAGGCATTGAGGAATTCAAACACGGAAATGAGGTATTTGGGTGAGTTGAAAAATCAACTACTCTCCAACAAAGTAGGTCTTTAAGTTGTCCCAAGATAGGGCATATGCATGAGATGCTGAAAGAAGTCACTTAGTTTCCACCTCTTTTGTGGCTTGGTATGTCTATCAAATCGGCTGATAAGTTGGAGGAGCAGAGATGTCTCTTCAGGAACCCATGGACTCCATCTGTCTGTAGTGCAGTTCACTGAACCCACTAGAATAACAAACACACATCAGGAAGTTTTTATCAGCTGCCATTTTGTTTCAAGATGGCTTACCAAGCCACCAATTGAAATGGATGGCATTGGGTATGTAACAACTCTTACAGCTGTCTGAATCAAGTGACAGAGAAACAAATACGAACTGTTAGGTAGTGGGGTTGAAATAGAAACCAACGTGGCTGAATAGCTGATAAAGCAATGAAGGAATAAACGAATCAGTAGTCATTGGGCTCTGCT
Source organism: Ceratotherium simum simum (assembly GCF_057802395.1). NCBI lineage: Eukaryota > Metazoa > Chordata > Mammalia > Perissodactyla > Rhinocerotidae > Ceratotherium > Ceratotherium simum. Next base: position 86,083,390 of record NC_141905.1, read on the forward strand.
CCTGTCAAGCTCTGCTAGTTACCGTGGGAGAGTCCCGAGGGACACCAGGCAAGGACTTAAACTTATGCTTGAAGGATGGAGGTATCTGGGCAGCCCTTTCAGCAAGGATGACAGCATAAGCAAAGGCCTAGGGGTGGCAGAGTCAGGAGGTACAAGGTTGACTAAGCAGAGAAAGAGCTCTAGGGCTGGAACAGAGGATGACACAGGTGCAAAGGGAATGGAGGGTCATATTCCAGGAGTTGGGAAAGTAACAAGAGCAGCCGTAAGACTGGAATTAGTGCAGCGAGAGACACTGTGGACTCCTGGGAACATGTCTGCTTTGGGCTGAATTTGTGTCCCCTCAAAATTCGTATGTTGAAATCCTAACCCCCAAGGTGATGGTGTTAGGCGGTGGGACCTTTGAGAGATGCTACACTCCCATGAATGGGATTAATGCCTTTATGAGAGAGACCCCAGAGAGCTCCCTAACCCCTTCCACCATGTGAAGACAAAGGGAGAAGTCTGCAACCTGGAAGAGGGATCTCACCTGACCATGCTGGCATCCTGATCTCAGCCTTCCAGCCTCCAGAACTGCAAGAAATACATTTATGGTGTTTATAAGCCTCCCGGTCTGTGGTATTTTGTTATCGCAGCCCAAATGGACTTAGACAATGTCTTAAGAGGGCTATTCTGGCCATGATTGTCTCGGTGGATTTAGGTGGGCAGAAAGATGAGGGAGGACCGGGGGAGCTATTGGAGTTGGGAAACCACCAAGAAAGGCAGTATAGCACCCAAGAGGGGCAGCCTAGCACAGTGGCAAAGTCTCAGGTTTGGGAGTTCATATCAACCAGGGTTGAATCCCTGCCTTGCTCTTTTAGCTGTCAGATCTTGAACAAATCTGTCAACATCCTTGAGCTTCAAGTTTCCTCATCTGTAAAATAGGTACATATCTTACGAAGATATGTTATGTTAGTTATGTTATGTCAGTATGTTAATGCTGGTGAAAACCCTTGCCTGGTAGGTCACTTGGCATGCCCGAGCTGCAGTTCTCAATGACCCAGACCTGCAGGGATGGGTCCCCAGAATCCTTCTCTGAAGGATCTCTGCAATGGAACCCTTTGATCAGAGGTCAGGGCCTGGGAGGTGTGTTGCAGAGGAGTGTCCCTGCCACTGCCCACTTGGAGACACAGAAGAAGATATCCATGGGGCATGAGGGGGGTTATAGAATGTTACTGCATTGGAAATGTCCTCTGTTCCGATATGTAATTAAAAATACAGGCAATATCCAACCTCAGACACAAAGTGACTGATATGTTGAAATTATGATGTTTTGGACTTTTTTACTGCCAAATTCTGGATCAGTGCATCAAAGTTAAACAGACCTGGTTTTGCTGGCACCTTAAACATGGACTTGGTCTCTAGGAGGCAGCACTGGGGTATGGCTCGCTCCACTGTCTTTCATGCTGGACGGTACTTTCCTGACCATGCTAATCCTATGTCATTCTCCTCAATCACTCTGGTAATTGTGCCTCTGCTCTGCTCACCCAGAATGTCATCTCATCACTCTTGGGCAAGGATTGCAACTGGGCCACCTTTCCACCTGTCCATGCAGGTATCAACCATGCACCGGGG